>NC_056725.1:902886207-903071207 GCF_019279795.1 Protopterus annectens | reverse complement strand
CCTTCAGGCAGATGTTTGGACACAGGATGTATATGTCATCTGTGATGTCCAACACTTAAATAATGGACAGGAAAGAGCCTAGCAGACAGCCCTGATATATAGACCTGATCACCGGACCTGAGATATACATCACTCATATTCTCAACTTCCCAGATTTTCACAGAATATCCAGATTTTTGCCTCATATTTTTGGTCGGTTCATTATAAAATTTGTGGTTTTCTGACAAATCACTGGGATGATCTGAGAACTAAAGTCACCAAATAATGACATACATTTGAGTTTCAGATTTCAAATCCTTCAGAAAATATATGTTAACACAAACCCTCTTAGTCTAGCAACTTTCTATGTTTGCAAGAGTGAAATTTAAAATCTGTCCCTATTTCTGGGTCTTTGTCCCCCCATTTTGTCAGGCTTGTCTAGATTTCCTGCACTAAGAAGTTGAAAGGTATGACATCACTTCGCATGTCTAAATATTTAGATGACATGTATGTAATCCACCGATCTATCCACTTGGTGATACAGGTGTATATGCCACATTTGAGAGTGCTGAGTGAATACCTCAGTGTGGGATTTGTGTCGAATGCCTTTTGCTTGTTGAGTTCAAAAGCCTGATAGTGTTGCCATAATGCATGCCATCAATGACCTCTTTGGGGACATCTAACAGATGCAACAAACATGATATAGCAATAATTCATACAGGTCTGTTGCACACAGCTAGCATATCACTAGTGTTCATTTAGAAAAGGTCCATGTCTACCTCACAGATGAGCAGAGTCAGTATGTGTCTATGCATGCGTGCTTCAAGTGCTGCCCCCCAACTTACATGGATGCATGTTGAAAACACCCTTCTACAGCAACATAGTCTATGTGGAGGGTGTGTTGAAGTGTGCATCCAACCATGTTGGGTAGATGTATGTAATGAGTCATGTGATAGGTGATCTGTAATTTTGTCACAGCCCATTGATTCTGTGTGATAGGCCTGGATGAAGGTAAGACAGTGCATACTGGCTATCCTGATCTGGCCTAGGTGTTGAACACAATCCCCCATACAGAGATCATTGAGAAACTCTCCTAGCTGGGGATTAAACATTATGTCACTAGATGAGCAACCAATTGGCTCACTGACAGAACACATACTGTGAAAGTTAGTGAATCAACCCGTACCAGAAGAGCTGTCACCAGTGGCATATCCCAGGGATCTGTGCTTGGCCCTTTTTTGTTTAAAATTTATTTTTCGACAGTTCAGGTTAAAGTATATGGCCTCTGACTTACTGCATTTGCTTCCTCATACTTGGTACAATCACTGAGTCCACCTATGATGATGTACTATAGGAGGGGCTAATACAGACAAATGTTTGGTGAGAAAGCCACACAGTCTACAAATAAATGCAAAAATATGTCTTTATTTTGACCTTCTTCAAAGTGGAATTCCCTGCTAATTACAGCATTGACAACAGTCACGCTATGCTGAAACCCAGTGATCTAAGCACTGGGAACACACACATACATAGCACTCTGAAGTTCAACCACCAAGTATCTCACTGGTATTGAAAAGCCTATGTTGTGGATATCATAAGTCACTCCATCATATTCAGATCTCAGGATTATATTACAGTACTGTACTCGAACCTCATCAAAACACTAATATAGTGAAAAGTATAAAAAAGAAATATGGACATGGGAAATAAAGAGAGATTTGATATAGTGCAATATTTATGAAAAAGAGAAAATCAAATTAATCAATGTAAAGAAGGCAGCTCCAAAGATATTTGAAGAGAAATACATGCAAAGGCATCCGGATATGGAAAGTTTCACAATAAAAAAATAAATAATGTCACAAAGATGGAATGTAGAAAAGAAGATCAGTAAAGTAGAAGTTAAAAAATAGAAGTTGAAGTTATGGAGTGCCTGGGAAGTGAAGGATTTGATGTAGAAGGTCTAACACAGGTTACATCATAGCAGGATGGAGTGAGTTCCCAAACCAGGAAGAAACAGAAAGATCAGGAAACATCTGAAGAAGAAATATGGACATGGGAAAGAAAGAGATTTAATATGTTGTAATATTTAGGCAAAGGAGAAAACAAAATTAACCAATACAAAAAGAGCAGCACCAAAGATATTTGAAGAGAAATACAGGCAAAGGAATCAATCCATGGAATATTTTACAAAGAAAAATTAAGAAGACAAAGTGGAAAAGTAGAAAAGGAAATTATTAATGGAGAAGTAAAAGAAATAGAAACTGAAGTTATGGAGTACCTGCAAAGTGAAAGATTTAGTGTAGAAAATCTAATTCAGAAAGCACCACAACAGGATAGAGTAATGGATATCCATAGTAAGGGGAAACCAGTGGAACAGGAAGTAATTGGTCAGGTGTCATATGAAGATAATTTGGAGCCTTCCACAGGAAACCAGTATAAACATTCACTTGAAGCTAGACAGCAAGGGAAGGAACAGGAAACTGTGGAAACTCTGATGCAGTCACTGTTCAGGAGTGATAGGCCAGTGAGTTCCCATATGATAGAGCAATGGGGGGGGCACAGGATGAAATTGATGAGACTGTGTCACAGGAAGATGCTATAGAACCTTCTATAGAATGTCCACAGGAAACGGAAAACAAGGGATGTGCCCACAGTTTAGAGAAGAATTGCTTGATTTAATAGACATGGAGAGATATAGTAAGATTAATGAAAGGAATAGACTGCAGAAGGTTAAAAAAACCCAAAAAGTCAGAAGTCTGATAAAACAAATGAACACAGTAATTAAGACTGTTCATAGAGATCCATGCAATATAACAGAAGTAAACAGGATATATTACTGTGCAGCTAAATTAATAACTGATAAAAATCTCACTGTTAGAAGACTATAGAAGAGGGAACAGATCAGCAAAAATACTAAGAAAGACAGATGTGATAAAAGCAATGCACAGTATTAGAACAGACCAGGATCTATCATGCACTATAGCAAATAAACTAAAAATTTCAGCACAGGCAGAAAAGCTTAGAAGATATGAAGATAAATATAAAGAAAAGTGCAAAATAAGCAATTTATTGAGGACCCAAAAAGGTTTCATAGAGAACTGGGAAGGAATTGAAAGACCACCAAAAAAAGGAAGAAATGGATACATTTTGGAGAAGTATCGATGAAGATCCTGTGGAACATAACAAAGATGCTAAATGGATAGAAGTAAAAGAAAGTAAAAGAAAGTATAAGAAGTGTAAAGGTACAGGACATGAAATGGGATGAAGTAACAGCTAGAGAGACTGAAACAAAGTTAAGAAAAGTCTCTAACTGGAATACCCCAGGCCCAGATGCAGTGCCTAACTTCTGGTTAAAAGTATTAACATCTTTGCACGAAGATTTAGCCATGAGTAAGAACTACTTATATGCACACCCAGAACAGACACCAACCTGGCTAATAACAGGAAAAACAATGCTCCTACTTAAGAGTTAACCTGCAAGCTACCCTAAAAATTATAGACCAAAAACCTGCCTTCCGATGATGTATAAGCTATATGTTGGAATTGATGCCAACAGAGTTTATAGTCATTTAGAAGAAAACTCAATTATGGCAGTAGAACAAAAGGGCAATCAAAGAAAGTCATATGGAACAAAGGATCATTTGTTGCTAAGTAAAGTCATAGTGGAGAACTGTAAAAAGGGGAAGAAGTATGGCATGGACTGACTACAAAAAAGCATGTGATAGTATCCCCTCATTCATGGATAAAAGAGTGCTTAAACATTTATAAGATACACCCTACAATGATTGTTTACATTACAGTGACCATGAAACAGTGGCAGACCACTTTGCAATTAAGCCATGATAAAGGACAGATTGTTATCCCAGGGATAAAAAAATCAAAGGGGGATATTCCAAGGTGACTCTCTGTCACCATTACTATTCTGCCTTGCCCTTAATTCATTAAGCTGTTTACTCAACAGCTTAGGCCATGGCTATATTCTGGCTCCTAGAAAACAACGAAGTGTAAAGACCTCTCACCTTCTCTTTGTTGATGATTTAAAACTGTATAGCTCATCAGATGAGGAACTGAAAGCACAACTTTAAGTTATCAAAACTTTTAAGATTATATAAGAATGTCATTTGGTCTTGATAAATGTGCAAAAGCAACCTTTAAAGCAGGAAAACTGCAATGCCAGGAAAACATCAGTTTGGGGCAAGAATGTGATATAAAAGAACTTGACCAAGAAAGAGTGTATAAATACTTGGAAATTGATGAAGGATCAACAATAAAACATGAACAAATGTGAATAAAACTTAGTAAGGAATACTTCAGAAGACGTAAATTAATCCTGAAAACATCTAGGAACAAAATCCAAGCTATAAACCAATTTGCTCTCCCTGTCCTTACTTACAGTTTTGGAGTGATTGACTTGTCCCAAAAGGTGTTGGATAGATTAGACAGGGAAACGAGAAGGATGATTCATGCTCACCAAATGATTTATAAAACTCAGTGCATATCAAGATTACATATTCCCCATTCTGAAGGAAAAATGGGCCTCCTTGAAACTGATTACAAGCATAGATCGGCAATTGTGGGACTCCACACATATCTGCTGGCCTCACAAGACCCAAACGTAGTGAAAGTTTTGAAACATGAGGAGAATAAATCTAAGATGACTTCTCTGCATAATCTAGCAGGAACTTATCGGCATCAAGCAGGAATGGAAATCAAACCAGAAGTAGATAAAAATCAGGCAACAACTGAATGTGTCAAAAACAAAAGAACGACTATAAGATGAAGGACCAGATGAGAAGGCAAGAAATGTGGAAAAAGCATAAATATAGTTGCAAGTATAGAAAACTTCTGGAAGAACCTCATGTTGATCAAGAACGAACACAGGAATGGTTAAAGAGAGGCGAATTCAAACTAAGAGATGAAAGTTAATATTGGTGGCCCAAGATGGTGGCTGCATACATGCTGGATCATAAAGTCCATTGAACATGTAGGAGAAGAAGACAAATATAGGTTTTGTAAAACCGAATTGGAAACAGTCTCACACCTCATTGCTGGCTGTGACATACCAAAGGCAGAAGGACTGTATACTGAAAGGCATAATAATGTGGTGAGACTGTTGCACTGGGGATTGTGCAAACATTATGGTGCTGAAGTGGCTGAAAAAATGTATTCCACCAGTTCAACAATACAATGCCACAACAAGTGAACGTACATATGTGCTTCCCATGTACCACAGAGAAGAAAGACGACACCATATAGGCAGTTTATGATGTAGCCTGTTTCTGTATTCTACTGAAGCCCTACATAGTACTACAATGCAACATAGGCCCCATCTGGGGAGCAGGGACAATGGTATAACTAGTTCTACTTCATCATCTGCTTGGTGGTTTATAATGTACAGAATATTATATACAAAGTATCTGCAGGTCTTGCAGCCAGTGCACACAACTTCCACATCTTCACATTTACTGCTTATAACAGAGGTTTGTGTGGGGTAATTTTTCAACACAACATCTCATGGGTAATGCAGAGGATGTCCTGGAGCCTTGCCTAATGACAAAAATTAGAAACCTGCAAACCATTGCTGTGAATGTGCGGAACTATGCCCTGTCTCAGAACTGGGTCATTGTCAAAATTGTGTTCAGTCTGCTAAAAGCCCAATTCTGCTGTCTGGATGTATGTAGGGGTTGTAGTGTAGGATGATCCTTTCATGTGTAGTAAAATATTTGCAGTGTATGCAGTGTGATACAACATCCTGATTTGCAGAAAGTTGCAGGGAGGGCAGAGAACTTCAGAATGAGGAAGTACCTGATTGAGCAGCACAACAGATGCATTATGAGGATCCTCTGGAGAAGCTGGCTGCAGGGGATGACTAAACTAGATGGTGGTTTGTACAGTATGCTATGGCACTGACTAAGAGGCAGCATCTGGTCTATAAGTAAGGGCCAGCATAAAGTTGTATAGATAAAATTAGAAATACTGCATGCAAAACTACACCCAAGCTGTGCTCTTCCCTCCGCAGACTGGCCATACCGGGCATCATACATATGCTACCTAGGTAAAATAGTACTGAGGGCAGGGCACACTTATCATCATATGCAATTGTGGTGAGGGACAAGGCAACAAGTGTCAAAATAGGCCATGTGGATTGGGGGGAGTAGGGGGTAATGATTACTGATGTGTGTGAGTTTGCCTGTCTGTATGTCTGCCTGTCTGTCTTGACCCTCCATGCAGAGATGACAGGAAATCTTCCATCTCTGCCAAACATAGCTCAGTTTGCAAATCATCTGACAATGACCTTTACTGCTATGCCAGACAGGATACCCTACTGCTTGCATCACTGATCATGTCGGTGGCTCATCTTCAGATCTGATCACATTTCCAGTTTTGGCCATTAACAGCATTTAGGTAATCTATTACATTCTGCTATATATGCACTGGGAAGGTCCAGTCAGATCTCTCATAATGGAGCATCCACTGACCATGCCAATGGAGGGTCTGTAACAAGATCTCATTCTCAGCATGAAAGAATTTATTTTGTTGGTGTTTCCCACATTCTGACCTGAAAACCTGCAAAGAAAAATGCATGTGAGTTATTGGAATGTCACAAATGATATACCCCTAAACAGCTAGACATGGAAAACTTTGCAAGTCTCGTGTGCTGTTGCAATAGTTATGGGGAACTACCCATACATATATTTTATATCAGTGCCAAAATGTCCTATAGTGGATGTGAAGGCTGCCAGCCCAGCTAGTTAGTATTTTGTAAATAATTCTATATAATTTGGGAATACTAATATAATCCATAGGCTTGTCTTACAAATCTAAGAGAACTATATGTTACGTGTGTGTTAGACTGTATGTTCTGTACTTCTTCTTCTTCTTTTGGCTTTTCCCGGTTAGGGGTCGCCACAGCGGATCACCATCCGCTCATGATTGGCAGTGGAGTTCTACAGTGTCGAGTTGCCAGCCCGGTACCCAACCTTCCACAGAAGGCACACACATGCACACACTCACACCTAGGGTCAATTTAGTGTGTCCAGTCCATCTACTGCATGTCTTTTGGATGTGGGAGGAAACCAGAGCGCCCGGAGGAAACCCACACGACCACAGGGAGGACATGCAGACTCCGCACAGAAGGCACCCCAGCCGAGGGTCGAACCGGAGAGCTTCTTGCTGTGAGGTGGCAATGCTAGCCACTGCACCACCGTGGCTACCCACTGTATGTTCTGTACTGAGCTTCAAAAATGTAACCACAGTGCACCCTGCTGGAAAAGAGCATAAATGTGTATAAACTACATGTCTATGCAAATGCATGTGTTGATGGTAAAGGCCAGAATATACAGAGTTAGCTTGCAAACTCTAAGAAAATAAGTAAAGAGTTTTATGATGTGTTATACAGTTAGTTTATCTCAGCTAAGAGATAGAATGTCTAGTGCTAGGGGTTTCTTTCTATTGTCTTGAGACAGGGATAATTGCTAGGTTTTACATGTAAAGTGTTTTTGTATTGCTCTGTGGCTTCTTAGCAGCTGTACATTTGAAAGATAAATATTTTTAACAGAGACATGTTAAATTCTGTTGGTATCTGTTTAGCCAGGGAACTAGAGCCAGGTGTCAAATCATGATGTCATCTTGCTAACCCAGAAGTAATGTGTATTATTAATTTAGGAACTATCTCAGAGAAAAAATCTGTGCATTTTGTATCTCATCTCTGGACCTGAAAACATCCAATCATCACTTGTATTTGTCTTGCTCTGTAAGTAAGCCATTTAGGGCATATTATATCTTAGATATAGATAGAAATACAGTAAGATTAGTTTACATGTTTTCTATATTTATGCGAGACTGTCCTGCAATGCTGTTTTAACATATTTCCTGTGGTTCTGAACTCTGTTGTCACTGTGTCGAGTTATTGAGTATTGTCTTGTGCTTTCATTATTTATTATTAAATATATTTAAACCCTTTAACTGTGGCTGGTTTTGTTTATAGATATTTAAGCCCTTAGAGTACTTGCACATGTATTTGGTAACATTGTACAGGCCACTCTTAAACAGCCTTAAAAGTTCTGGTCACACTTGCCATTTAGATAATAGTAACATTGCACAGTGAGATTGGGTACCCTTTAGTAGCTGATAAGTAAGGGTGGTTGGTGGCAGTGATTACTACCTTATAGTTTGTGCAGAATAGCTAGTAAACCTGTGCCAGCCCTCCCCAGGAGTGTCTGTGTATTTGTATATAAATCAAATCTCAAAGTGTGTGTGTATGTGTGTGTGTGTGTGTGTGTGTGTGTGTGTGTGTGTGTGTGTGTGTGTGTGTGTGTGTGTGTGTGTGTGTGTGTCAGTTACTTGGGCAGGGACACAAAGCACTAGTTGAACAGAGAGGGTGCTGGAGGTTTTGGCTTGACCACTCGACTGAGATCTTAATGCTACAGCTGTACCAGTGGGGAGTCTTATTGGGGATCTGGAAAGAGAGAGAGAGAAAACAGCTCCAGACTGACTGTGATCTCTGTGTGCTCTTAAGAGAAATTGCATTTTACTTTGTATGTACTTGTCATCCTCCCAATGTGCACATCTCTCACTGGTGGCACTGGTGTGGATTGAGGCTCCTTGAATACTGGACCAGTACAGGGGCATCACATATTAATTGTTTGGCAGTGGTGGGATACCCACATCACATATTAATTGTTTGACTGTGGTGAGATAGCCACATCACATATTAGTTGGCTTGTAGTGATGTGGATATTGAATTCCTGTAGCTTGTGTACAGTGATCGTTGAAGGTGTTTGTACTGTAAATCAGCCATGCAGTGAACATTCAGAGTTCATATCACAATTGCTTTATTTCTTTTGTTAGCTTAGTCAAGGAGTGCAGGAATGTCAGCAGAGGAGTATGGCAAGCTGACAGGGAGCCAGTTGGCTGAAATGTGCCAGGTTAAAGGAGTGGTGCATGCCAACCTGACTAAAGCCGACATGGTTGCAACTTTAGCCACAGCTGCATCAGAGAATATCAACCAGGAGGACAATCAGACTGGCCATGGAGATGTACAACTCTCAGAAAATAGGCAGCTCAACCTTTCTACAGAAGACTTAAAAATTCATCTGGAGTTAAAGAGACTTGAGTTGGAGGCCAAGCATTTGGAAATAGAAGCAACAGAGAGAGTGAGGTGTCTAGAGACTGTGGAAAATGAGAAACTGCTATGTCTGGACACTGAGGAGAGGTAGAGGGAACATGAAAAGGAGATGCTGACTCTTTGACAGAGTCATGGAGGTAATGGGGAAGGGAGTAACTGAACCCTAGAAGCAACAAACGTCAGTAAGTTTCTTTCACAATTTACAGAGGTGGATAATTTTGATAGTTTCTGTGATGGCCATGCCCTGGCCCAGCAATTAAGGAGCCTCAATCCTCACCACTAACACCAGGGAGGACGTCTCATATAAGAAGAAAGGATAACTAATACACACAGTAAAGTACAATTTTTCTTAAGTGCACACAGAGATCACAGTCGGTCTGGGGCTGGTTGCTCCCTTGCTCCTCAGTTCCCAGTAAGACTCCCCACTGGCACAGTTATAGGGTCCAGATCTCAGCCTAGCTGGCAAGCTAACCTCCAGTACCCTATCTGTCCAACCAGTGCTTCATGCCCCTGCCCAAGTAGCTGACATACACCCACACTTTGAGATAAGTATTTATACAACTTCACAGACACTCCTGGGAAAGGCTGACACAGATTCTCCAGCTGTGCCCCTTTACCCAGACTATACAGTAGTAATTACTGCCACCACCAGCTAATAATTATCAGCTACTAAAAGGCCCTAAAAAGGGTGTTCAGTTATTACTGTGCAATATTATTATCTAACTGGTAGTATAGCCCAGGACTAAAGCTATAGGAGTGGCTTAGACAGTAAACTCTGTAAATCTGCAATGTATTCTAGAGATTAACTTATCTCTACATAAACCGGCCACAGTTGAGATGGGTTTAAAAATATTTAATAATAAATACTAAAAACACAAGACAATACTACTACACCACAGTGCCACTCAAGAGTTCAGAGATCACACAGAAACTTAAAATAAATCAGTAGTGCAGTTCTGACATAACAGAAAAACACTTAGTCTAACTTTCTTTTAATGTCCTAGCTATTACTAAAAAAACATACTTCTGAAATAACTTACTTAAGAAAACAGGCAGTGCTGAGTTTGGATATCAAGACAAAAATGCTTAACAATCTCTGGTTCTCACTGTTTAAATTGAAACTGCAGTTCTGCTAAAACATTACATCATTTGTTTACACTTTCCTGGTCCCCAGGCTAACACATTTACTACATTAACATTCTTAACATCTCCCTTTTGTTATCTTGCAGCTGGTCAGGAACAGAGCAATAAAAATACATTTGCATGCTTAAGTCTAGCAATTTAACACTTGGTTAAAACAATAGAAAGAATTTTATCATCTAGACTATTCAGCACCACTGTTTCCATGAAAGGGTCACCACATGCTTTTACTGGGTCAGTAGAAAGCACTGTTGCCACATTTTTGTAACAGCATTTCTTTACATTTAAGACACAAGCCTGCATTTTACATTTATATTTACAAATTATAGAATTATGTATCAAATTGTATTTGACTAGGCTGGTAGTCTTCACCCCTTCTCTACCAGTATTCACAGTTTAATTCATATGTTTGAGAGGGTATTTAAACAGTTTGATGTTGGCCATACCTCTCAACCTGAAAACATCAAAAATCTGGCAAGGCCCATGAAAAATAGGCACAAATCTGTACACTGATTAACATAAAATTTACATGCATAATTATGTAAACCCACCCACTCCAAATTTCAAATGCAAACTGAAGAACAGACAACTAAAATATGGCACCAGAATCCCCCTGCAGCCATCCAATGTCCCATTACCTGGCTGTTTTTCCCTGTTTATCATAAACACTAATGTGTGCATACTGCTTAACTTCTATAATGATTATTTGGATTTTATTTTTATAGCACAATGCACAAGCACTAATAGACATGTGCTAAACAAAGCAATACTGTCTCACAATGAAAATAGACTTAGCATTAAAACTTCTCTGCCCTTGAAACACACATTCATTGAAACAGCATTGAAACCCACACCACATCCAAAGAAAATGCATCTGGCCAGTGGTGGAAAAAAATACCTTTGGGCTGTTTTCAAATCATAGGCCCCTTGCATACAAAATAAGAAACATACATTTGTTCTTTGATACACCTTCCTGACTTTATAATATATTCTTTGTATAATACAGCACACTTGTTAGACTTAGTGTGCATTTTAAATTTCTTGTTTGAACATTTTTCCAGTAGGCAATGAAACAAAATGCATAAACCAATAATGACAAAACTGCCTACTTCAGAACATTTCCATCATAAAAGTCTACTTACACACAAACACACATACACACACACACACACACACACACACACACACACACACACACACACACACACACACACACACACACACACAAACACATACACTATAAAAACAGAATGACAGTGTAATCCATAGGCATCTTGCATAGCTTCTCACACTTATTTTCAATTTCAATTTTTTTTTTTTGGGGGGGGGGGGGCAAAAGGCCAAAATCAAGGGACACATTTTAAACATTACTTGTATAATTTTGGAAAGTTGCTAGAATAAAATGTTATGTTACCACCGTGCATTTTACTACCAAGTCTTAAACCCAGTACCATGTGCACTAGAGTCAGAGCAACATACCACTATGCCACATCAGCAATTCCCTGCAGTATAGGAAGACAGAAACTTAAATAGCTATAATTTAGTGAATTTTTCTCACTTCTCACCATAGCTCTCAACCTCTTAGCACAAAAAACCTGGACAAAGCCAATAATGGGGGAATACAGAATTCAGTTTTCACTTCTCACCATAGCTCTCAACATCGTAGCACAAAAAACCTGGACAAAGCCAATAATGAGGGAATACAGCCCCAAAATAGGGACAGCTTTCAAATACTGATCTCATAAACATAGAAAATTGCTATAATAAAAGGGTTTGTGTTACCATTTATTTTCTGAAGAAAATGAAGTTTGAAATTCAAATGTCTGTCATTATTTAGTGACTTCAATCCTTCAGTGATCTCCCACAAAAATCCTGAAAACCACAGATTTTATGAGGAACAGAACAAAAATATAAAGCATAAATTCACATGTGGTGGCGGTTAGGGACTTTAGGCTCTTTTTACTTAGAGTTTGAGCCTGAGTACCTCTAGCCACCAGGGGTATTCACACACACACACACACACACACACACACACACACACACACACACACACACACACACACACACACACGCACACACACATACTGATGTTATAAACTTAGAAAATTGCTAGAATAGTAGGTTTTGTGTTACCATTTATTTTCTGAAGAATATGAAGTCTGAAATTCAAATGCCTGTCATTATTTAGTGAATTTGATCCTTCAGTGATCTGACATAAAAATCTTTATAACCACAGATTTTATGAGGAACAGAACAGAAATATAAGGCATAAATTCACATGTGGTGGTGGCTAGGGATTTTAAGCTCTTTTTACCTGCACCAAAGGTACAGGGTTTGAGCCTGAGTACCTTCTACCCACCAGGTGTATTTCCCTGGGGCATTCACACACACACACACACACACACACACACACACACACACACACACACACACACACACACACACACACAATAAAATACCTGAAAGCTTCCTCGTAATGTTTCCAGGGCTTCCTTGCAATGTTTCCAGGCTCGCTCTCTGCAGTATGGCCTCGTTTCTTTACCTACAGTCCCAGATGAAGATGAAGCAAATAGCAAATTCCAGCAGATACAACATCAGCAAATAAATGCAGTCTCTCACGCAGATGCAAGTGCACCACCATTTAAGTCCTTACTCGTTTCTGTTCCAATTCAACAGCCGGAAGTCCCTTAAGCTGAATTCCGACAGGCTGATGGTGCTGATGTCATTGTGCACATAATGACGTCAGGTCAAACCGCAAAAAAAAAAAAAAATTAAAATAAAAGCTGGGAAAATTTCAGAAATAAAGGGGTGCCACTTGGGAATTGTTGCACCCCATTATTTGGACCCCAAAACTCGATAAAAACCAAGTAATTTCAGACAGTTGAGAGGTATGATGTTGATGAAGGGCTCTGGGTACTGTTCCTGTCCCCCTTACTCCATGGTAAAGCTATAGCTGTTCTTTCCGAACTGTCTGATAATGACTGCTTAAATTATAATGTTGTAAAGAATTGTTTGCTAGAATTTTTAGAAAAAAGATTTGTGAGCGTAGACGCCAGGCAGATGAAAGTGTGCATGACTATGTTGCTGAACTAAGCACTTATTTTCATAGATGGGTGAGTGGATGTCAGTTCACCACTTTTGAAGGGCTGGCAGACCTTTTGGTGAGGGAACCAGCCCTTAGCACTTTGTCTGAGGACATCAGGATCTGGTTAGCTGACAGACAATGTGCTACTATAGATGAGTTGGGGAAGAAGGGAGACCTTTACCTAGCAAGCAGGGCATCACTGCACAGGAAAGGGACTCCCAGTGCTGCTCATGGGTCTAAGGGAAACCATGGTGGACAGCCCAGACTACCCCAACAGAATCTGCCAGTAGCAGGGGAAGCCACTAGTCCAGGTACATGTCCAGGAACTAGGGTTAAATGTTTTAAATGCAACCAGTGGGGCCATGTAGCATATAGATATCCACAGAGGCAAGGTGGGGAACAAAAGGTTGGAAAGCCAGTACGTGGGAATGACAAAATGCCAACAGTAGGTTGTTTTGAGACAACAAGGGTACTAAACTACCACAAGAGGTTATATCCTATCTTAGTGAATGGCAAAGAGACAATTGCTAAGAGAGACGCAGCCTCTGACATAACCATTTTGAAGCCTACACTACTTGCTTGAACAGTTTACTCTAGTCATAGCTTTAGGAGGGACCCTATTCCAAATGCCTTTGGCTAGGGTTCATCTTGACTGGGAGGGTGGAAAAGAAAGCCAGTAGGTAGGTGTGATTGAGGATATCCCTGCAGATGTCCTGAAAGGGAATGATTTTGATAATGCAGTACCGTGTGTTCATGCAGTTGCATGCAGTCAGGCTTGGAGACAAGCATGTGGGTCTGTTAGCCTGGGGGAGAACCAGACAGACCCCACACTTGCAGCCAGGACTGGTGAAGTGGTTACTTCAGAGAGGAAGCTACCCTGTAGCAGTGAGATTGAAGGTGAGCTACAGCTGATTGTGGGTACTGATGTTCCCTTGGACAGAGTGACTGCAAGGGTAGAGGTGAGTAGTAGTATCCAGGCTGACAGTGAGGTACTGCTGTCAGAGGATACCATAATTCCTGTTGAAGGGGAGCTGGGGAGGGTTACAATGAGAGATTTGAGACAGGCTCAGCTCTCAGACCCTACTGCAGGACTTGTGAGCAGTGCCAAAAGGTAGGCAAGGCAGGAGACAAGGTGAAAGTTCCTTTGATGCCTTTGCCTGTGTGTGAGGAGCCATTTCAGAGGGTAGCTATGGATATTGTGGGTCCTCTGAGTACCCCAAGTTCCACAGGAAAAAAGTATATCTGAGTGGTAGTAGAATATGCTACCAGATACCCTGAGGCAGTGGCTTTGTCCTCCAATGAGGCAGAAAAGGTGTCAAATGCTCTATTACAGATTTTCAGCAGGGTGGGTTTCCCAAAGGAAATACTGACTGACAGAGGTGCCAATTTCATGTTAGACCTACTGGCTTGTCTGTGGACGTACTGTGAGGTGAAGCACTGAAAGACCACCCCCTCCAACCACAAACTAATGGCCTTCTTGAGAGGTTAAACTTTACACTTAAGACCATGCTACTAGCATTTGCAGACCAGTTTAAGAGGGACTGGGACAGATATTTGCCCCTTCTGTTGTTTGCTTACAGAGAGGTGCCCCAGGAATCCACAGGTTTTTCACCCTTTGAGTTGTTGTATGTGCATAGGGTGAGGGGACCTCTAGATTTAATTCGAGATGAGTGGGAAGGTGAGTGTGAATCTCACAAGGAGTCTGTTGTGGCGTATGTCCTAAACCTCAGGACAAGGCTTAGAGAACTCATGGGCTTGGCCCAGGAGAACCTGGCAGAAGCCCAACAGCAGAAAAAGGTCTGGTATGACAGGAATGCTCAAGCTAGACAGTATGCTGTAGGGCAGCAGGTAATGGTTTTCATTCTTGTCAGACACAACAAGTTGCAGGCAGCTTGGTAGGGACCCTACAAGGTGGTAATGAAGGTCAGTGATGTTAACTACAGGGTAGAACTGCTAAGCAGGAGGCAGGGAAACAAATTGTACCATGTTAACATGATGAAACCTTACCATGATAGGGAGGCCTTTGTGCTGAGTATTTGTAGTGGATTGCAGGAGGAGTCTGAGGAAGATCTGGTGACTGATCTCCTCAGTGAGGCTCAGACTGAAACCTCAGTCGAAGGGGTAGCAATGTCCCAGCAGCTATCTCCTATCCAGGTTCAAGAAATCTGAGTAGTGTTACAGGAGTTTGCGGACATGTTCATTGGGAAACCAGGGTGCACCTACCTGTTGCAGCACCATGTGGATACAGGACCCCAAAGGCCTATTAAGCAGGCCCCTTATAGGGTGCCTGAGAGAGTCAAACAGACTCTGAGGAAAGAGATACAGGAAATGTTGGAACTAGGGGTAATTCAGGAGTCTAGCAGTCCCTGAGCCTCCCTTGTGGTGCTGGTACCAAAGAAGGAAGGCCATACCAGGTTCTGTATGGACTACAGGAAATTAAATAGTCACACAGGGTCAAATGCTTACCCCATGCCTAGGACAGATTAAGCCATAGAGCAGCTGGTGGGGGGGGGGCTAAGTGTCTTACCACCACTGATCTTACCAAGGGTTACTGGCAGGTGCCCTTGACTCCCAGTGCTAGAGAGGTCAGCCTTTATGACTCCTTTTGGCTTGTATGAGTTTACAAAGATGTCCTTTGGGATGAGAAATGCTCCAGTGACTTTCCAGATGCTGGTAGATGATATCCTAGCAGAAGCAGGAGATTTTGCCATTGCTTACCTACATGATATTGCCATCTACAGCCATTCCTGACAAGAGCACCTTCAGCATGTCAGGGAGGTGTTGGGCAGACTACAGAGGGCAGGGTTGACCATTAAGCCCAGCAAATGTCAGGTGGGTATGGCAGAGGCCTCCTACCTAGGACATAAGATGTGGAGTGGTAAGATCAGGCCAGAACCTGCCAAAATGCAAGCCACTCAGGCACGGCCTGCACCTGTTACTAAAAAGCAGGTGAGGGCATTTTTAGGGACAGCAGGGTAATAAAGCCTGTCCCCAGTTATAGTACCACAGCTGCTCCCCTCACAGACCTGACAAGGAAAAACAGGTCAGATAAGGTAGTGTGGACCCCAGCATGTGAGCAGGCATTCCAGAAGCTTAAAGAAGCTTTGGGAGGAACCCCTGTGTTAGTCAATCCAGATTACAGTAAAGAATTTGTTGTGCAGGTGGATGCTTTGAACAATGGTGTGGGGGCTCTACTTAGCCAGATTTCGTCAAAGGGAGAAGAGCACCCAGTGGTTTATCTCAGTCATAGGCTGCAAACCAGGGAGGAATGATATGTAACTGTAGAAAAGGAATGCCTAGCCATAGTGTGGGCACTGCAGAAACGTCAGACTTATCTGTATGGAAGAAAATTCACTGTAGTTACAGACCACAATCCCCTAACATGGCTACATCGAGCCAGCCAGCAAAAAGTCAAGTTACCTAGGTGGAGCCTAGGATTGCAAGCATATGATATGACAGTTCAGCACCGCCGTGGGGTTAGCAATGCCAATGCAGATGGGGTCTCAAGACAGGGAATGGGGTAAATTATTCCCAGATAGAATCAACCCTCTCATAGGTTCATAGGTTCATAGGTTGGTACTAGGCTAACGGCCCTAGGGCCTATACAAGCCTAGCCATAACAATTCCCTGGCTATTTCTTCCCACAGTATTTACTTCCTTGGACCCCTGTCTAGCAGGGCAACTGATGCAATCCCCGGGGTGAATTTCGTATCTCCCATCCAATCATCAAGGTTTCTTTTGAAGAGGGCCAAAGAGGCACTCTGCTTGACATGTATGGGCAGTCTATTCCAGAGTCTGGGGAGTCTCTGGGTCAGGAACCTATCCCTCCAGCATGATTCGTTCATTGTGATGACAAGGTTTAGATCCCTGGAGCATGTGTCTCTGAGGGACTGGAATTTCTTTAAGTGTAGCATGTCCAAAAGCTCTGGGTTTGACATGGCCTTGTATGTTAAGCAGAGATCACCTCTGAGTAGACGATATGCAACAGAGTATAGGTGGAGTTTTTTTAGATGGTCAGCATAGGGCATCTGCTTTAGGTCTATGATTCTTTTAGTGAGATATTTCTGTGGCCTTTCCAGTTGTTGCAGATGCCTTGAGAGGTACATACCAAACGGGGCGTTGTATTCTATAATGGGTCTAATGAGGGCTGAGTACAGTGGGACAATGACTACCTTTTTTCTGGATGAAAAGCCCTTAGTGATGAGGTGTGCCACATAGAAGGATTTCCTGACTGATGTGGTGATGTGGTTATCAAAGGTGAGACCACTGTCCACCTGTGTCCCTAAGTCTCCTATCACACTTTCAGTATTTAGTGTACTGCCACCTATGTGGTAATTCATGTGTACATGTTTTTTCCCAAAGGGGATAACTATACATTTCTTGGCATTGTGCTTGAGCCCATGGCTCTGGCACCAAGCATCTGTTTTTGTAAAGCCCTTTTGTAGAATATCCACATCAGTTTGGGGTTCAATAATGGCTCCCAGTTTGCAGTCATCTGCGAACTTTGTTAGCCAGAGTCCCTTAGTGTTGGCCAGTACTTCAGAGAAGTAGATGCCAAACAAGAGTGGTCCCAGGTCTGAACCCTGAGGTACTCCACTGTCACTTGTCTGGAGCTGGATTTGGAGTAAGCTACTTTTACAGTGTGGGTTCTGTCAGTAAGCCAGTTGGCAACCCATTGAGTGACATATGGATTAATGCACAGCTTAGTAAGTTTATCTATGATTCCAGAGTGGGGGATGGTATTGAAGGCTTTGGCGAGGTCCAGATAGGCTGTGTAGACCACCTTACACTTGTCCACTGCTCTGTAGACTGATTCAAAGAAGTCAATCAGGTTCAGGAGACAAGATTGGCCCTTCCCAAACCCAAATTGCATGGGGTCCAGTGTTTGAAAGTTGCCAATGTCTTTGTTTATAAGTTCCATGATAATACATTCCATGGCTTTGCAGATCAGGCTTGTCAGTATGATGGGGCGGTAGTTCTCGGGATCCAAGGTGGATCCCCCCTTGTGGAGTGGGATAAATGTAGCTTTGCGCCACTCAGTGGGCATGAAGCCTGAGGTGAGGCTATGATTAAACATGACACTTAGGTGAGGTGCCAGTTCATTTTGCAGTTCATGTAGTACACAGCATGCGATGTCATCTGGTCCCATGGATGCTGTATTCTTAGCTTTGGAGAGTGTGTTTTTTACCTGTGTGGCCATTATTACTGGAATTTGGCTATCTTACGGTATTGAGATGGGCCCTTTAGGGGGCGAGAGCAGGGTGAAGTTTGCACTGAACTGATCTGCCAGGATATTGGCAATATCCTTGGGATCACTATATTTAATGCCATTCTGAGCATTACCATTTGGATTCTTGACATAGTTATAGAATGCTTTGTGGTTGTCTTTGGAATCTTTGGCAATTTTATTTTTGTAACTAGCTTTGGAGGACTTTATGAGGGATCTCAGCTTCTTACTGAGGCTGGTAAGGGAATTTTCTGCATCCTGGGATTTTTCTGTTTTCTGCAACAGTTTCTTCCTTTTGTTGTAAAATTTGTTTATGGCAAGTGACCACCAGATTGGCTTCCTTTTTTTTGGAGGAGAGCATCTTGGTTCTATTGGGGATGGCACGATTCATGCACGAGTGGATGTGCTCATACAGTGCCTTAGTGTAGGATTCAGCAGTCGAACTTTGAGTTCCCATCTGCATGGGTGTCATGAAGTTTGTCACTTCTGACTTGAATAGCATGAAGTTGGCTTTGGAGATGTTTTTTACGGAGGTTTCCTTACTGGGGGGTGGGGGTTGGGGGTGGGATGTGGATGTCAACGCTGATTAGCTTATGATCAGACCTGACCAACGAGGGGGTGACCATAGATGTGAAGCATCAATTTCCCATGTTGGTAATGACCAGGTCTAGGATATTGGAGCCCCTGGTGGGACTAAGGATTAGTTGATCTAGGGCGTTGGAATTTATGAATTCCAAGAACCGTTGGGCAAAGGTGTTGGTACACGAGTAGTTTTCCCAGTTAATGGCAGGGTAGTTGAAATCACCATATAGAAAAGATTTGTGATGATACTTTTGGCGAGTATAAAAAAAAAAATCTGTAGGCCCATTTTAGGGAGCAATGAAGACATTAATGCAATGGCAGCTGCATGTAACACTACTAGACATGGTGGTAATTTTATTCCCACCTTTTCCACTAATAATGGAGTTGTTTACATATTATAAGGAAAAACTGGGAAGTTTTTAAAGTAGACAAAAGTTTGTATAATTTACTTCACCTTACAGTAAGAGTTAATTTCAGGAGAGGGACAAATATTAAGAAATTGTTGGAGAAACTGTCCCTCACAAAAAAGGAAAAGAAAGGGACATTTAGTTGCAATGGTTACAATATTGGGAGCTAAATTATATGTGGTGACAGCTATAAATTAGGATGCGTCATACTTAAAGTCAATGGATACAACACTTGTAGGTCAAAGGGAGTGGTATATACAGCTTTATGTCCCTCTAGTTCAGCTGCTTACATTGGAAAAGCAGAGAGGACCTTATGGGAGCATGTACTTGAGCTTATATATGATATAAAAAGAAAATAAGTTAAGAATGACTTGTACAAACATTCTATGGACTGCACTGGTTTCAAAAAAATGTATTTTATTGTTTTGTAAATAATAACCACAAATCTAAGAAGGGGTCTCTGGAGGATATAACAGAAGTTAAAGAACTTTCATGGCAACTGAATCCGCATGCCTTCTTCCCTCAGGGTATCAATGAGAAGGTGTCTCTCATATGTTTTTTGAAAATGAAGGCTGCCAAATTGTGATTTTTGAGCACAGTTTTAAATACATTATTTCACATAATTACCTCCATTTTTCAATTTAAAGCTTTTATATCTGCTACTTAGTATTCTCTCAATGTAATTATTACTTTTCATCTAATATATTTTTATCCAGTGTATTTTTCCTGTTCATGAATGTTTAAATGTTCTATGAAGTTTGTTCAGTAGTAAAAGGATGATATTACATAACAGCTTGGTTTTCTGAAGATGTCTGTGAATTTTTTGTAAGGTGAAGGCTCTTAACCATTAAAATATTTTTATTGCTACTGCTTGGGTTCCTTTTTCAAGGACATGCTAGCAAACTGATTCTGATTTTGGTAACTTTGTATGGCTTTTCAATGCACGCCTGGCACATCATTTTGTAGCGCAGAATGAAAGTGAGAGTCTGGTGGCAGCTGCCCCCATTCTGGGGGAAGGGGAGGCTGTCTTGCCTCAGTGTAATAGTATCATTAAGAGATGATGATCTCTGTATTGCTTGGTCAGGAGATTAAGCATGCACAGAAGCATGCATGCACATCTCTAAGGCAATTACTGTAGAGCTCACAAGGCTGCCACATGGTAGTAGGATTATGGCACACTCACCAGCAGCAAAATCAAACAGCACCACCATCCTTGATCTCCTCACCAACCCTAAACATGAATCGGAATGAGCTCAGCAGAGGCTTAGGTTTGTATAGCAGACCTGGTGAAAGAGGAGATGAGTTGATGGCAGCTGATGGTCTACTGTGTGGAGGTAGGTATGGGCAAAAAAGAGAAAAGAAAAGGAACGAAAAGAGAATATGGCAGCCCAACACTACAGCTAAGCTGCATTACTTACCAGAACTTTTATTTTAGGGGCACACATTGAAACTGTAACTAGGAGTTGGCAGTCCTATGTCTGTAGAGTTAGTGATCAAACTTCCTTACACTCTAAAATCAGGCTAAAAATCTCTAAATGAATTTAAGCATAATTATGCTCTGCTTGAGGTAATGACGGGCAACAGAATGCATTTGAGAGATCCATGTCATCCTGCAGCATATGTGGCAACACAGCAACAATGCCATAGGGTGGAGCATCAAGGGTAGTAGTAAGACAATGCCACAGTTAGGAATCCCACTCGGCTTTCCTGAAAACATTGTAGAACATGAAGATCTCTCCGAACACCATTATACTGGGTGACTTCAACTACCCAAACATAGACTGGGAGCATTACTCAAGCCCCAGCACCTTAGCAAAAAGGTTCTTGGAATTTATAA
Source organism: Protopterus annectens (assembly GCF_019279795.1). NCBI lineage: Eukaryota > Metazoa > Chordata > Ceratodontiformes > Protopteridae > Protopterus > Protopterus annectens. The sequence continues at coordinate 903,049,823 of NC_056725.1, read as the reverse complement.
ACTCAAATGCTATGGAACAACTAGTCACCACTCCCACAAGAGGGGAAAACATACTAGGCCTGATCATTACCAACATGTGGACTCTATGCTCCATACCAGAAGTATATCCCTCATTGGTAAGATCAGACCATAAATTAATTTCACTGGATGTCCACATCCTGACCCCACCCCCAGCCCAGAATTCCACAGTGAAAAACTTCTCAAAAGCGAACTTCACACTTCTCAAAACCGAAGTGGAATCCTTCAAGCCCCCAGGGCCAGTGGAAACTATGGCCCAAACTGCAGAATCCTATATAAATGCATTCTACGGACATCTCCAGGAATGCATGGATCATGCTATCCCAAACAAAATCAAGACCCAATCATCCAAAGGCAGGTGTACAGTCTGGTGGAGCCCAGCCATAAATAAACTGTACAACAAAAGGAGGAAGCTACTACATGATAGAGCAAAATCCCTAAAAGGGAAGGCATCTCTGATCAGTATTAGCAAAAAATTACGATCCCTCATAAAATCCTCCAAGGCCAGCTTCGAGAGAAAAATTGCACAGGACACTAAAGACAATCATAAGGCTTTTTTCAGTTATGTTAGGAACCTGGGATGCAACTCCCGGACTTGTTCTGAGTTGATTCTAAATGAAAAAAAATACACTGAACCCACAGACATCGCCAATATCCTGGCAGACAGGTTCAGTGCAAACTTCTCCACCCCGTCCCCCCCAAAAGAGCAAGTATCTATCCCGGCAGAGTGCAGCCTCCCAAACATCTCTGATGCTCAGGTGAAGGCCGCCCTCTCCAAAGCAAAAAACACTGCTTCCATGGGACCAGATGGTGTCCCGGGTTGCATCCTACATGAACTCCAAGAAGAACTAATCCCTCAAGTAAAACTGCTGTACAATCTCAGCCTCACTACAGGATATGTGCCCAAAGAATGGCGTACAGCAACAGTGGTTCCACTCCACAAAGGTGGCGCCTCTGTGGACCCTGGAAACTATCACCCCATAAGCCTGACTAGCCTAGTCTGCAAGGCTATGGAGAGGATCATCATGGAACTCATAAACAAAGACATTGGGAACCTACAGATACTAGATCTTACCCAATTTGGCTTCGTCAAGGGCAGATCCTGCCTTCTGAACCTGGTCAACTTCTTCGAAACAGTCACCAAGGCCATAGATGAAGGGAAGGTAGTCCACACAGCCTATCTGGACCTCACAAAGGCATTTGACACAATACCCCACTTGGGCATCATAGATAAGCTATCCAGCCTGAATATAAACCCCTATGTCACAAGATGGGTCGCAAACTGGCTCAAGGACAGAACCCACAGAGTCAGAGTTGCTGGAGCCATGTCAGACTCGAAACCGGTCACAAGTGGCATCCCACAGGGTTCTGTCCTGGGACCTCTCTTGTTCGGTATTTACTTTTCTGAGGTACAGGCCAATGTGGGAGGACTATGGCTCACCAAGTTCGCAGATGACTGCAAACTGGGCTCCATAATCGACTCTCCAGCTGACACAAACATCCTTCAGAAAGGTCTCGCAGAGACGGATAACTGGTGCCAGAGCCATGGTTTAAAGCTAAATGCCAAAAAGTTTATAGTCATACCCTTTGGCAAAAACAATGTGCCCACAAATTACCACATAGGTGGTAACCCATTAAGTACAGAGAAAGTAATTAGGGATCTGGGGACCCAAGTTGATAGCAATCTCTCCTTTGACAATCACATTGCCAAAGTGGTTAGAAAGACCTTCTACATAGCCCACCTCATCATTTAAGGATTCACATCTAGATCAAGAAAGGTAATCGCGCCCCTTTATTCATCCCTCATCAGGCCCATCATAGAATACAATGCCCCCTTTGGGATGTGCCTTACCCGACACCTGCAGCAATTAGAAAGACCCCAAAAGTACCTCACCAGGAGGATCAAGGGACTCAAACAGATGCCATATTCTGCTCGGTTAAAAAAACTCCAGCTCTACTCAGTTGCATACCGCCTACTTCGAGGCGATCTATGCCTGACATATAAAGCTATGTCCAACCCAGAATTAATGGACATGCCCCACCTCAGTAAATCTAAATCCCTTAGAGCCACGCGCTCGAGGGACTTGAACCTCAGCACAGAAATAAATAGAACATGCTGGAGGGACAGATTCATAACTCAGAGGCTCCCTTCGCTCTGGAATAGAATTCCAATTCATGTTAGGCAGAGCACCTCACTGACTCTCTTCAAGAAGAATCTTGATGAGTGGATGGGGGATCGTAGGTTTGTCCCGGGGATTACTTCCGTGTCACTATTAGACAGAGGCACAGTAAACTAAACTTTAAAAAGGGCACAGTATACTCAAATCAAGGGGTGGCGTAAGCCAAACACAATCGGGCTAGGCTTATAAATGCCCCAGGGCAGATAGCCTAGTATGAACCTATGAACCTATGAACCTATAAAAGTGTCAGTTTTCTTCAAGGCTTCCTGACAGCTGTCAATCCAGTTCCTTCTCAGCTTTGTCAGAAGCAGAGCATTAAGTCTTGAATCTAGTGTTTTTGTTTGTAATTCACAAAGAGGTGGAAGTAAGTCCTTGGCTAGATGTACACACAAGGCTGAGGTCCACATAATATAACTGTAAATGCTACCTGACAGTAAAAGTACTGTGTCCTGTTCTCAGAAGCCATGTAGGACTGGGCAAAGAAATTATAAAATACTGTTTTATTCAATCATCCTAGCAAGTACTTGAAGATATGATAATAAAATAATAAATAATAAAACAGAAGAACTGTGAACCTTTTATAAATTCAGTAGATAATTTTCTTCTGTTTTATTATTTATTATTTTATTGACATTTGTGTAGTATGACACTCTGATTAGTTCAAAAGTAAAACCCCTTTCAGTGGCAGCCCAGGGAATAAAAGCTCCACACATCGATATGACAAATACAAAGTACACAAAAGAGAAAAAATATACAAGAATGTTTCTAGTAATGTAATACAGAGTAAGCTTGATAACAAATAGTAGCAAAAGCATGTGATCATTCTACAAATCTACAATTGCATTGATAATTTTCCACAATTATTAAATGGGGTTTAGTGGAGAAGTCATTGGGAACCTCCAAACACTGGATCCTACCCAATTCGGCTTTGTTAAGGGCAGATCTTGCCTCTTGAACCTGGTCGACTTCTTTGAAACAGTCACCAAGGCCATAGATGAAGGGAAGGTAGTCCACACAGCCTACCTGGAGCTCGCAAAAGCCTTCGACACAATACCCCACTCGGGCATCATAAATAAGCTCACCAGCTTAAATATCAACCCCTATGTCACAAGATGGGTTGCAAACTGGCTCAGGGATAGAACCCACATGGTCAGAATTGTAGGTGCCGTGTCCGACTCTAAACCAGTTACAAGTGGCATCCCGCAAGGCTCAGTCCTGGGACCTCTCTTGTTCGGTATATATTTCTCTGATGTACAGGCTAACATGGGAGGACTATGGCTGACCAAGTTCACAGATGACTGCAAACTGGGTGCCATAATCGACTCATCGACTGAAACAAGCATCCTCCAAAAGGGTCTCACAGAGACAGATAACTGGTGCCAGAGCCATGGCCTAAAGCTAAATGCCAAAAAGTGCATAGTCATCCCGTTTGGGAAAAACAAACTGCCCACAAATTACCACATAGGTGGTAATCCATTAAGTACAGAAGAAGCAATTAGGGATTTGGGGACCCAAGTAGATAGCAATCTCTCCTTTGACAATCACGTTGCCAAAGTGGTTAGAAAGACCTTCTATATAGCCCAACTTATCACAAAAGGGTTCACATCTAGATCAAGAGAGGTCATTGTGCCCCTCTACTCATCTTTCATCAGGCTCATAATTGAATACAATGCCCCATTTGGGATGTACCTTACCCAACACCTGCAGCAACTGGAAAGACCCCAAAAGTACCTCACCAAGAGGATCAAAGGACTCAAACAGATGCTCTACGCAGTTAGGCTAAAGAAACTCCAGCTCTACTCAGTTGCTTACCACCTACTCAGAGGCGATCTGTGCCTGACGTATAAAGCCATGTCCAACCCAGAATTAATGGACATGCTCCACCTCAGGAAATCCAAATCCCTTAGAGCTACACGCTCCAGGGACTTAAACCTCAGCACAGAAATAAATAGGACATGCTGGAGGGACAGATTCATATCTCAGAGGCTCCCTTCACTCTGGAACAAAATCCCAATCCATGTTAGGCAGAGTCCCTCAATGACTCTCTTCAAGAGAAATCTTGATGAGTGGATGGGAGATCGTAGGTTTACCCCTGGGATCTCTTCTGTGTCCCTACTAGACATATGCACAGTAAACTAACCTCAAAAGGGCTCTTCTGTGACCTAGTATACAGAGGCACATCAACTAATCTAAAAGGGTGGCGAAAGCCAAACACACTCTGGCTAGGCTTATAAATGCCCTAGGGCAGATAGCCTAGTATCAACCTATGAACCTATAAGTCTTTTTTTAATGGAGTGGAGCCGTCTATTTGGGGAGTGATGTTGAAGAATGCTAATTAGGGATGGGCATTGCTCAGGTTTATTGATGAGTTTGTTTGTGGTTATTAGCTGTGAGAAAGATAAGTAGATTGTAGTTCTAGCCAAGAAAGTTATTTAAGTGCAAGGCAGTATTGTGCTTTATAAAGTAAATTGGTGGCAAACTTTGTGACTTTATTATAACATTGTTCAAGAAGGCTGGATTGTAAGGTGTATAGTTTAATCAGCACTGAAGCAGCATAGAGTTATAGTTGTGCATCAGTAGTGACTCTTAGCTTGGTATTGGATACTAGTTCTACTTTTGAGCTCTTTGAGGAGGTTAGGTGGAAGATTGTTTTCTGGTTAGAGGGATGCTCGGGGTAAACAGGATTGTTTTAGATTATCTGGAATTTAGGAATAGTTGGGAATTGGAGAGATGGACTTCAATGGAAATGAGAGATTCCTGGCTTAGCTTTAAACCTCATTAAGATTTTTAGCTGTGCAAATGCGTGTTGAGTTATCTGCGTACTGTGCATTGTTGGCATGTTCACTAGCTGTATGTAGGCCATTTATGAATATGCAAATCAATGATGGTCCGAGAATGGATCATTGGGAAACTCCTATTGAGATATGGAGAAAGGAGTGGAAAGTGTTTTGCCAATTTACAGCCTGTGATCTAGTGGACATGTAGCTTCTGAACCAGGAGAGTGATGATGTATACAACCACAGTACAGAAAGTGTTTGAACCGGCCTAGAATAGGATACTGTGTCAGATATTTTTGACAGGTTGAGAAATACAGCAGATACCAGGTTGCCTATCTTTGTGTTGTACTTTATTTAGGTAATGACACTAAGATGGCTTATTTATTTTATAACCCCCCTTGGGGTTGTTTATGAAAGTGTCATATTATTTATTTCTCATGGAGGAAGTGATTTAATATAATTGCTAATTCAGAAGTATCTGTACATTAAAGTACAGTACATAAGGCTGACCTTTGTTTTGGAGGACTGCACCAATAGACACCGAGTGTATGTTGGTAAAGAAAATGGGCCAGATTCCTAATGAGTTGCTCTCTGTGTTAGTCTGCCCTACTTCTGAAAGACCTGCTCTCAGTATAAGTGACTTACTTCAGTATTGGCTTATCTATAAACAGACAATATGAGGACCAGACTCCAAAACACCTGGTTCAGTATAAGTGATCACTTACACTGATAAGTCTTTTGGAATCTGGGCCAATATCTAAAATGTTTCATCTCTGGGTAAGATTTTTCTCTTCAGGCAGTTGGAGTTACTGAATTCAGTATTGCACTTGCAAATTTGCTACTGGCATTATAGTTCATCTATTCATTTGTAATGCCTATTATTCCTGATTGTATTGTCAGGACTGCTAAAATATTTCTAATATTTACAAATAAAAAGGATCACTATTGCATATTTCCAAGGCACTGTGTCTTTCAGTCATAATCTCCCAGATTTTTTAGCGATATACAAGTGTGATAGCGTTTAAGAAAGTACTTTATTGATTTTAATGCATAACTAGTTCAAAATTCTTTAAAAAAACGTCAAGTTTATGGTTCTGGAGCATCATATTTTGACGTGGATGTTCTAATAATTAACAATCTGTGTGGTTCTGAATTGACCCGAACAACCAAGGAGAGATGTGCTTAATGTTTTTTAATGTAAAATATTTTGGAATTAAGTGGATATGGATATCTGACAAAATTGGAAGTAAAGAAAGAACACGTTATTTATTTTACTTATGCTTTTTGTCAAAAATTAACTGGAAATTCCAGAAATATTAACAGTTCTTCTCAGAGGTGCTGTTAGTTTTAGTTTTGTAAAGCCAAAGAGGTGATAACCTGCTTCCAGATTCAGAGCTTGGTTCATACCACTGAGACTTTTTTTCTGAAAAACATCAGGCATTCTTTCTTCTAATAAAATCTGTAAAAGCATCTGTTTGTTAAACATGTAAACAGGCAGCAGCTGATTAATTTGGCAGCATAAGTCTGAATGCATATTTTTACACCTGCAGTTTCAAAGCCATGTAAAGAAGGAACTGTTTTCTTGTTCTTACTTAAATACTAGTAAATAATTTTAAAGTAAGAATGTACAGGTGAGTCTGTGGTTCTAGTTTACTCTAACTGCTTTATCTACTAATGAAATGCTTAATAAAATATACTTGTGGGACCATTTTTATTTTTCACATCGAGGTATGCTAGATCTCTGTAGTTCCACAATGTTGCAGGACTACAGAAATATCTAAAACTCATCTTGTGATTTGCTTTGAATGTGACAGATAATAAAGTAAGATTTTGTTGTAGTTATCCAGCAATAGACTTAAAGCATTATTAAACTGCTCACCTGATACCTGGAAAATGCCTAGCACTAACAACACTGAGTCTTGTGTCTTCCTTCAGCTCCACAGGCTCATGCAAACTAGCCACAACTCAGAACAGGAATCATTATGGTGTGGTCACCATCTATCAGAACTGTAGAGCCAAGTGACTTTACAAATTAAAACGTCTTTTAAGTTTTCAAAGTTCAAATCCCATAAATGGAATCATTTGCAGTCTCTTAAAATGTGGTATTATCTGATCTTCTGTTTGTTCCCAACTCTTGCATTAACTTCATATAATTACCACATCTCCTGCTTGTTTTATGAAGTTCTCCATCCTCCACCCCACTTCCTAACCAGTCTTCTTTATGTGATACAAATAATGATGCTATTCCCTTTCTGCAAAATGTTTTTTTTTCCAGCTTTCTTCTGCCTATCATTTGGCAAGCATTCGGCTATTCATGTTTAACTTTTAAAATATTGATAACTGCATCTTCTGTATCACCAACTCTTTCTGTTTTGTTTCTTGTATATGGAAACAACAACTCTCTAGACTTGTTTCTTGGTTTGTTACTGAACAGTTGCTAAACTGACTCATCTACTACTTTTGTTAACATGAAACTTGTTTTTGTTGTATAGCTTGTATTGTGGTATGTAATACCTGGAGGCATTTGTCATGTATCTTATGGCTACTCTGTTATAACAAGCCTTCACTGTAAATGCACCCTGTCTAATATTGTAGTTTATGAAAGATTCAAAAAGTCGGTGATATAGAATAAATAGGATATTTAAGAAAACCAAATATTTTATTTGAGCTAGCTCTATAATGCCAATTGATTTATTTGCTTTCTGTCCTAAGATGATTTTGTGGGTACATTACCCCTTTTTTGTCACTTGTTAACTGAATGGCACATTCTTAAATAGATAATGGCTATTACAGATTCTTTTGAATGTGTTACCTGTAACAAAATGTTTTTACTGTTCATTTTAATTTATCGAATTATATTTTTCTTAGTTGGCTCCCACAGATGGTTACCATTGAAACACACACATTTAATTACTTCCTTAATCTCCATAAATGGCCATTATGATATCCTGTTTTCCTTAATAATAGTTATTCATGAACTGTAAAAAACATATAGAAAAGGAATCCTTGTAAAAACTAAAAAGTTATGTTTTCACAGGCAAGTTCATTGTAACTAGAGCGGTGAACAAGAAACACCTTAGATAAGATAATATATTATAGCAGTCCTCACATAAGGGAGACTGTTCTTTCTAAAACACTAAAACAAACAAACAAGCAAACAAGCAAACAAACAAACAAACAAACAAACTAAAAAAGCTGTTTCCCCACAACACCCTACATATGCAGGAGGTTGTTTCACTTCTACTCTTTAACCCACATAATGGTAATACAATGTACACATCTGGTGTAGCACTCTTTGATGATGAGAAGAGAAGCTATTCCTTGACCATCAGACTAATTTAGTTGCAGGTTTTACTGCTTCTTTTTAAAACTAAAGATAACAAGAGCCTCGGATTGAAAAGTGATAAATGTGGTTCTAGGAAGTAATGATCATTCAGTTTACTGTGTGCAACTCAATGTTTCCTGTCAAAGTTAAAACATTTACTACTCCAGTCTTGCTGCAATTGTTTTTAAGCAAAGCAGGAAACAGAAAAACATAATTAATGAAACTATGAAATTCCTCACAAATGCTACAATAGTCTGTATTCTCTTCATTTCAGAATCTGTCATTTCTATTCTTTTCTAGGACAGATTTTGCTAAACCTAAAATTTACAAATGGTTTATTTTTCTCAGACTGAAATAATTATTGTTTCTCTTGCATCAGTTTCCATATTTTTAGGGTCTGTATTATTTCATTTTATTGCCTAGTTTTCTATTCTTTCTTTTATATTTTCTCATAAACAATTCAGAAATTTTGGACCCCTTGTTCTGTAATGTTTTTGGCTGGGTCTACATGCAGCGGTTGCTTTTTATCATACCCTCGAGAGTAATGTCACTGAGATGCATTATATTACATAAGAGCAGTAATTGTTTACCTGTGAGACACAATCTGCTCCTTGCTGGCTGAAACAGGGCCAAGCCTTACTTTGGGGACTATCAGGATTTAGCTAGTTTGGCTTGAACAGTTACTCCTGAGACTCACTAGATGCTGGTGTGTCTTGGCTATTGAATTGTTTTTCCTTTCTCTACAGTTCTTAGATAGGTTAGGGGCAAAAATGTGAAATAAATCACAAAAATATTTAGAATTATATTTGATTAGGAGTTTATCTGTGCTTATACATACTGTTCTACTATCTGTCCTAGGTAATACTTTTATTGTGCTACTTTTCCTAATTAAATGGTCTCTAGTTGCTCTTGTTTGCTAACCACATATAGGCAGCATTTTATTTCTCATTAAGACTCCATCTAACTATTAATGAAGGTATGTTACTTCTGTTCTGCACTTGACAGGGTTAGGACCAGTAATAGTCATTGTAGTAATGTTGAATGTAATAGTACTTTATTATTTTTATGTTACTCTAAATGATGTGAAGTTTGTTTATTTGTAAAGGCTCTAGCAAATCTGGATATGTGTGTATATGAAAGAGGTGATAGAAATGTATTTATTGTCTGTCCAGTCACACAAGTGTGACAGTTTACTCCTTCTCTTCATGCTGTACGATCTTCATCCGTTTTCCTTTCATCATGAAAATTCTTATAATCCACTCATTGTATTACACTTTGCCATTGCCCTGGCCATGTGTTGCCAGGCCTCAACATCTTTTGAATGAAAGACCATTCACTATTTCAGCCTTCGAATATTTCCATTCTATCTAGCCTGCATGACTTGTTTTCTCTAGTTGGTCTTTCCTGATCATCTGCACTCCGCTAATTTACCAAAAGGAAATGCAGTGCACCTATTTCATAATACTCAATTACTATAGTGACTTCCAAAGTTTAATGGCATGCTTTTCAGGTTGTTTATTATAATCACATTATCTCAAGCCCTGCTTCTCAGTTGTGTAACTGTTATATGCTTTCTCAATACTTTCTTATTTTACACATATGGTGTTTGTAAATAGCACAATATTTCTGATGCATCCTTACTGGAGCCCTATTCAAAGGTGAAATGGCTTCATTATTTCTAGACTTTGCCAACTTTGCTTTATATCCAGCAAGCTTTTGATTTCCATTGCAACCCTTTTGCATCTCTTTTTATGACTCAACTCAACTATTTCATTTTCTGGCCTGTGAACTTCCCACTAAGGTTACAGCCTTTTTTCTGGAGACGCTGAAGATGGTAGTCATACAGACTCATGGTAACTAGTTTCCTACAACATTATGAGAAAATAGATAGTGACATGGAGGTAAGGAATCAAATGGTCTGCAGGCAGTCTATGGAGAAATTGAAATTTGCAGCTGAAACTCACTTAGGAGAGAAATAAGTCATTGCATGAATCCTTCATCTGATGAAGTATGAATAATTTATGATGGTATATGAACCATTTTAGATGGGTTGGGGGTTATTAATTTCTTTCACAGCTAACTGCTTTTAATTTTTTGGGCTGTTCAAATACTGGAGTCCTTTCCAGGCATACTGTTATGTTACCATTTATTGCATACTTGTTTAACAGACTGAGATTTAAAAAGTATATAAATGCTTGTTATTACATATTTGGAAAGTGGGATAAAAGAGAGGGTATAAAGAAGTGGAACTGATAAAAAAGTGGTTAAGATTAAATGAAAAGATTAATCTAAAATATGGAAAAAGATAAAATAAATAGAGACAAAAAGAAGGTATGAAAGGGTGAAGAAATATCTGGAGAGATAAGACATAAGGGCTTGATGCAAACTAAATTGGCTGTGGTTGAAGACCAAGTTTCAGAGGTGGGGGATGATATATAGGACAGGGATAGGATTATATCAGACAATTTCTAGTATATAAATGAGATGTTGGCTACTAAGCATGTATGCTACAGCACACACCCGACTCTGTCTAAAGTGTGCACTGACTGCAGTGTGTGCACCTGTCATGGCTAAAAGGCTACTGATGTACCCATTCTGATGCTCAGCTATTACTGAGTGACCATGCAGCAGATATCCTAGCTGCCTACCTCTTGCCAGGATGGATGAACCTGCATTAGCAACAACATGCCTCCCTCCACTTTTGACTCCTCCAGTTCCTAGGTCGCTATTTGATCCAGGGTCATCTGGAATGCAGGCTCAGTTTCAACCTTCTACACAATTGAGCCAACAACATTTGGAAATTTTTGATATGCAAGACACAGAAAAGAAAATCTTGCATGGGAATGAATGTTGGACCATAATCAGGGATAAATCAGGGAAGAACCTAACGGCAAAGTTTAAAGAGAAGTGATAAGACTGTGTTATAAAAGATATTCATGTCTCTGAGGAACCTACTAGGTTTTATGAAAATCTGTAAAGAACACACCACTACACAATTGGGGGGGGAGGGGTAAAAAATAATACAACAATATGGGGGAGGATAAAGCTAAAGGAAGACTGCAAACAGAGAAGGGCCAGTTATGCTTATCAATAAAATACGTTTTGAAGGAGAAGCTGGCATGTCTGTATAATTCTTGAAACTCAACACAAGGTCATGTACTCAAAGTAAAAAGCTATAGTACTAATTTTTCCATATGAGGAAAAATGAGATAATGGAGCAATATTCTTATCAGCTGATCACTTTAGCAAGTATAGATGTCAAGATCCTGGTGAAGGTGTCAACAGTGATTAGGATTGAAGAATGGGTGCTAATGTTACTTCATGTCAGACTTTGAGAAGGACAGACAATCAGAGGATAGCTGATGGCTGGTGCAGACATTTATAACACAGCAGAATGATTGAAAGGTGCTATGCACAAGTTGAATTTGTTGCCATAAGAAAATTCATTAATAGATTAATAGGTAATTACAAAGCTAGTTGTCTTTATGGGCAATTTTAATTTAAAGCCTAACCAATTTTCCTTTCAAAGGTAAGAATCAAACTGTCCACCTTGTGTTTGTGAGGTAAACACATTAAACCCAAGTATAATCCCTCATTCTGTATAAAGCATTGACATGGCTGTGTTTCAGAAACTGCATGGAAATTGGTTCATAGGCAAGCAATATATATATATATATATATATATATATATATATATATATATATATATATATATATAAAATTGAATGTTCTTTCCATCTACAAGAAAAGCTGGTGAAAGATTTTATGCTGCAATGAAATTATTTAGGTTTCCTTGAAGACAGCAAGGGTGCTACTCTGATCGAATTCCTTGAAAATGACAAGGATGTTTCTCTGCATAACACAAACCAGACGTTTGTTGCAGAGATGGATACTACACTGAAATATAACTTCTTCTTCTTGTCAGTGTATTTTATGTATCTGTCAATGAAGGTTTAAGTCCTTTAATTGGGTATTTGAAGTATCATTCATCCTGGAAAGGAATAGGAGATCAAAGTGGGTCAGAGCTTTCATGGATCAAAATGTGGTCCTTGTAAGAGTGTAGAAGAAACTGATGAAAAAAGAAAGCCACAAGTCTTTCTGTACAATTGAAGGCCTTCAGGCTATTGATGTTTTTATTTAGTAATCTCCAAGTTTTGCCAAGATGAGCAATATGTTTTGACAAATACACATTAAAAGGAACATTATATTCAACGGTTGTATATTACAAGATCAAAGCTTTACTTAATCGAATAAGTAAAGCTTGAACTTGTAATATCGAAACCGTAAATTGTCAAACAGCCGATTTAAACCAGGGAAAGATTTCCCTTGGCCATTCTGTGGAGTATACCCATTTCTCCAATTTGTAGCAATCTCAGAGTTGGTATATTTAGGTAGGGGGGTGTGGGGCATGAAGCCACTCACTTCATTGCGGATGTAAAGTTTTTTTTTTTGATTCAGCCAAGGGAAGTGTTTCCCTTGGCTGAATCGGCCAATCAACAATTTTAGCTGTTGATATTACAAGATCGAGTTTTAGTTATTCGATTAACTAAAGCTTCGATGTTGTAATATAGATGCTATTCAACAATGTGTCTGCAAAGGGATGAGTAGAGGAGACTTATGTCTTACTTGGATGCAGACAAGATGATTTTGGAAATGAGTTAATCCAGATGAAGAATTTCTGAACTACTGTGCAGTCATGATGGTCAAAAGATAAGCAATTATCAACAAGTGTGCATAAATCCTTTATGAGAGTAACTGATGGATGTCTGTGTGTCAGATATATGGTATAATATGGTATGGAAATGCTGTGTTTACCAAAATGAACTATGCTGTATTTGTTCATGTTTACTTTGCGACCATTTTTCTTGCACTGATTGTTAACCTATTGTAACCCATGTTGAAGGAGATGTGATTCAGCATGTATTTATTTATTTATGTGCTTGTCGTTTGTTAACCAGGAAAGTCCAACTAGGCAACAATCCTTTTTCAACAGATGCCAGGGTGGGGGGACTGCAGAACTAAATTGGGTGTGCATGATGCAGGAATGGCCATGTCAGCTGTGGATTGATCACAAGGATGAAATCCGACTAGTCGGGCAAAGCCATGAGTGGGTAAATATTACATTATCCAAAGGCAGTAGTGAATTCTTTATTATACAATGACATTATTTAAGAAAGAAATTGCTTACCTTTTTTAAATGATGTCATTGCGTGATAAGGCTTCAGTTTTCTTCAGGCTTTTGTGTTGTCTATAGGACAGCTAATTGATGTTCTTTGCATATGCATAACACATACGTGCATCCCCATGTCTGCACACTACATCAGTGAAATGAAGAAGTGAAGACACATGATGCTTGCTTTTTAAAGCCTTTTTTTACTTCTGAATCTTCCTCTTCTTGTTCTGCCTGTATTTAAAAGTAAGAATGCCGACAGAACAGGAAACAGAAGACACAAATATACGACAGACAGGCTCTCAAGAAGGAAATTACTTGTTTCTGTAATATGCAGAGTATGCAACCTCAGTAAATGGACTTGTTCTAATTCATAATACTCGACTTAACAGTGGTCATACTGATTACATGGAACTACTTTTAGACATATCATGTGTCTATTCAACTCAAATGGTTTTGAATGATAATCTGGTTTCACTATATAATGTCATTTGTGATTTACATACTTGTATGTTTTGGCTGTGGTATTCATGTCTGGGTAAAAAAGATCAGTGCAACTATATGGCAGCTGTACACCTGCACTGGCTAGATGCTACCTTTAGTAGTTATATTTTTCTGTTGTTTCCCTTTCCCTTGGACCTTGCCAGATGGCTCGTCTGTGTTTCAGCAATTGATCAATTCATTCTAGGAAAACAGGTAACAGGCATTTCCAGGGCAGACAAGAGTCTTATAGGTTTATAGGTTCATAGGTAGGTACTAGGCTATCTGCCCAAGGGCATTTATAAGCCTAGCTAGAGTGTGTCAGCTTTTGCCACCCCATTGATTAATTAACTGAGCCTTTGTCAAGAAGAGCCAATGAAGTGATTCCAGGGGAGTATTTTCTGTTACCCATCAACTCGTCAAGGTTTCTCTTGAAGAGTGTTAGGGAGGGGCTCTGCCTAATGTTGTTAGGAATTTTGTTCCAAAGCATGGGGAGTCTCTGTGACAGCAATCTATCCCTCCAGCATTTTCTATTTATTGTTGTGGCGAGGTTTAGCTCACTAGAGCATATGGCTTGCAGTGACTTGGATTTCTTTAGGTGGAGCATGTCCATCAATTCTGAGTTGGACATGGCTTTGTAAGTCAGGCAGAAATCACCTCTGAGTAAGCGATATGCCACTGAGTACAGCTGGAGTTTTTCCAGACGGGTTGCATAGGACATATGTTTGAGGCCAGTAATCCTCTTGGTGAGGTACTTTTGTGTTTTTTTCAGCTGTTGGAAGTGTATTGTGCAGTACATCCCAAACAGGGCATTGTACTCTATGATGGGTCTAATGAGTGACGAGTAGAGGGGCACTATAACCTCTTTATTTCTAGATGTGAAACCTTTAGTAATTCAATGGGCTACATAGACGGATTTCCTAACTACTTTGGCAATATGATTGTTGAAAGAGAGATTACTATCTACTTGGGACCCCAGATCTCTTATTACCTCTTCTGTATTAAGGGGGCTGCCACCTATGTGGTAATTCATGGGTGTTTTGTTTTTCCCATACAGGATGACTATGCATTTCTTGGCATTTAGGTTGAGACCATGACTTTGACACCAGGTGTCCGTCTCAGTAAGGCCCTTTTGGAGAATGTCCTTGTCAGCTGGAGAGTCAATTATGGCTCTCAGTTTGCAGTCATTGGCGAACTTGGTTAGCCATAGTCCTCCTATGGTTGCCTGTACTTCCGAGAAGTATATGCCGAATAGTAGAATAGTAACTTATGGCCCATTTGTCCCTGCTCAGGAATCCCCATCAGCACCCTTGTCTTGATGTAATTTCAGTGGAAGGGAGAAGGATTCTTGTTGGCCCTGGAGAGCCACCCACTATCTCCCACTTGGAACACCTTCCTTCATTCCTCCATGGCTTTTTTGGGCCTGCGTAGTTAGAGGTAGTCAGCTGGCTTTTTCTAATGAGTTGCGGTGATGCTCTCTAGGATCAGTCAGGTTTATGAATCAACCAATCTTGTTATTAGTATGCTGGTGTGCGAGGATTCTGGGCTGTTCTTAGTGCAATAAGAAACAAGCAGTTCACCAGTCTGGGCATTATCTTTTATACTTTATGAGATTTCCTTGATTCAAAAGAAAGAAGGTTAGAGGATTTTTAAGCTACTTTAAGTTGGTAGGAAGCTCCTATTACTGTTATCTACATGGGTGGGGAATGCAAAGTTTTGGTCTAGTGTTATTCTTAATTTTTTTCTTTGGTTATGATTGGAAAGGAAGTTCCATATAGGGTGAAGAATGGAAAGAGAAGGGTTTCAGTATAGTCCCAAACATCAACTTTTTTTTGCAGTTTATTATGTATGCTTTGAATTCAGTCAGTTGCAAATTGGTGTAAGATACTGCTATAGTTGTACATATAGTTGTAAAGTTATCTGTTCTGAGTATTCTGACTATAATAATGTCAACTGCTTATAAGGTGTGGTTAAGATTAGGAAGGCCAAGAGGCAGGTTATTACTAAAATTTGAGAATAGAAGAACACCAAGAACTGAACCTTGACATTCCCAGCAGGGAAGGTACTGCTTTCTGAGTTATTTCGACTGGATTTGGCAGTAAAGAGAGAGTCTATTGTGGCTGCATGATGAAAAACATTTAAGGGCTGCATCACTAATTTTGAAGTTAGCCAGTAGACAGTGTATCAGAGAATGAGTGATTCAAAGTCAAGTATTACGTCTATAAAATTGTTCCTAATCCGAATGGCTTTATAAATATGTTTATTAACTATAAACAGGGTTACTTGAGTGCTGCATTTGCTTCAGTTTTAATACTAGTTGTTAGGAGGTGATATTTGCTAATGTATTTTATCAATTGACCGCATAGTAGATTTTCCAGACCTTTTGCTAAGGGGCAAATTATGCCTTTCATCACTGTTAAGTGAGAGATATGTTCTAGTGGTTTACAAATGTGTCCACAGGTTCATAAGCTCATAGGCTCTTATTATTCTATTGATCTGATAGGGATATGAGAATTTGACCCTTACATCCCCATTGTGCTTTGTGTATGAATAACCCAGAGGTGGGCAGAACTAGGATATGTTGTTTAATTTATTTGCTGCCCTATCAATAACAGCTATGGGCGCCACATTAGGAGAGAATTTGCAGTTTCCAGATTCATCCAAATTACATTTAAATAGAGAAAAATAAGTACTTTGCTTTATGAGGAATGGAAGAGCATGCCATAGAATGCAGTATTCTCTGTGATATACACCTATCCCAACAGCATGTTCTATTTATGTTGCAAAAGACATTGAGATCCCTTGAATCAATGTTAAAGCTAACATTGCACTTGTGAATCTGTTATAGGTACAAAGGTGTAGGGTCTGTTGAGGTTCTGTATGCAAGGTAGAAATCACTTTTTAGCAGACTGTATAATGCTGAAAAAAGCAATGAGGCTTTGAGATGGTCTGCATAGTCTTTATGGATTAGACTCCTGATTTTGTAGTGAGACAGCACTGCAGGGAATCTATACTCAGTGATCAGCCTAATGACAGCACAAAATGATTACATTATTAGATCTGGATACAACCTGTGCTATGAAAAGGACTTCCTTACAATATTGAATGTGTGCTGATGAAAGGACAGTTCATTGTCTACATAGGTTCGCAGACACCTGAATACAGCAGGTGTCTTATTGATGTGATAGTTACAACGGAAGTCATACTTGGTGAAGGATACTATTATATATTTTGTGGCATTTGATTTTATCCATGGTTTTCATGCAAACTATTTGTATGGCAAAAGCCATCTTGGAAGACTTTGGTGTCCTTTGTAGAGTTTATGATGGTGCAGCGTTTACAGTCATCTACAAATTTAGTCAAACATATACCTTAACATTTACTTTGACTTCCAAGAAGTAAATGCCAAAAAGAAGGTGCCCAAGGCCTGACCCCTTGGGTACACCACTAGTGACAGGTCTTTTGGAGAAGAGAGAGAGTCATCCACCCTCATTTCCTGGATTCTGTTTGTGAGCCAGTTTGCTATTCAGTGAGTTACAAATGGATTTACATTTAGCTGGGAGAGTTTATCTATGACACCTGAGTGTGCACTGGTGTTAAATGGCTTTCCAAGGACAACATGTGCAGTGTACACATTTGCTCTCATCTTTTGCTTCAGTAACCTTCTTAATCAAGTCAACCATTAAAAAAGCAGAATCTGCCCTTGACAAATCTGAATGGGATTGTACCAAGAGTTTGTAGGTTACCTACATCCGTAGTCATTGCTTCATTTCTTATCCTTTCCATTCCTTCCACAGCTTTACAGATGGGGATGGTCAGCTTATGGGTTCCACAGATGCCCCATCTTAGTGCAAGAGGATAACTGTTGCTGTCCTCCATTCATCAGGTTTGAATCCTGTTTGGAGGTTGATACTGAGTAGCCTTTTTAGGGGTATGACTTGTCCTGTTTCAGGTTAGTCAGTAGGCAGTCAAGTATGTTATCAAGCAGTACAGAAGTAGTGTTTTTCGCTTGCATAGTGCTCTGAGGATATGTTCTTTGGAGATTTGAGGAGGTGGTGGAGGTAAAGTTTGAAATAATGTGTCTTTTTTTTCCTCTTTATCTGAGTAATTCATGTAATTTACTGAAATGAAAAAAACATCCAGGGAAAACGAAGTGTTCTGTTGTTCTTTTAATTTTACTGGTTATAGTTGTGGCTTAACCATAGGCTGCTGTTTCGTTTGAGTTTCATGTAATCTACTATTAGCTCTGTACTGTGCTGGGCATTGTTTTTGAGTTTTCTAACATAATTAAAGAAGGTTTTGCGATTGTCACTCACCTGGGTGGCTATTTCTAATTCATATTTGACTTGTTTGATTTGACCAGGGTCTGGAGATCCCTGAAAAGTTTACCAAGGTCATTTTTCACATCTTGAGAGCTAAACTTGCTTTTGCATTCACAGATTTTTTTTTCTTTTACTGTAGAGCCTTTGGGTTCCATCACAGGGGATTTATATTTAAATTCGACATTATATTTCCTTTGAAGGGTGACAGATGTATCTATGCAGCTATTTATATATGCATTGAGTTTGTCAGTAAAGGAATCTGCATAAATAGTAGGGTCATCAAGTTGGCTTTATCTCTGTATAACAAGGTATAGAAGATGTTTCCAGTGTCAGTGCTATAGTAAATCTGATTATTTGTGGTCTGGTTTTACCACGGAGGTTGGTGGCAGGCAAAGTCCAAGTTTATATCATCCTTTGTTGGAATGTAGACTAATTGGTCCATAGAGTTCATATTGATGAAGTCCAGAATTTTCTGGGAGTGCATGGCTGGAGACGTATAGGTCTTCAAGATGATGTAGGAGTATTTAAAGTTTCCTAGGAGTATGGTGTTTGACTTGATGAACAGGCAAACCATATTTAGGTAGGAGGTATGAACTGAGATGGAGATTGAGGGTTTATATAGTTGCTATGATTCAGTAAGATGTTTTATTGATAGTAAGTTGGATGTAGAGGAGTTTAAGATTATTATCTTGTCCAACCAGTCTGGAAGTGAATTTTTTAAGAAAATGGAGAGACTGCTGCCTATAGTGGCTTCAGCTAGTGTGGTAGGCCTGAATGTGTGGCAGGCATTAAAATCCAGCCCTGATAGAGAGATGTAAATGGTCTTGAACCAGGTCGATGCACATATCAATGTTCTTTAGGGGAAGCAATACTTGTAGGGAGTGGATTTCTCTTTTTGCTAAAAATTAACAGTATTCTCCAGTGTCAATGTAAGGCTAATGATGCCTGAAACAGGCAGCTATGTCTGAAGTAGAAAAGGGTTGTACTTCAGTTAGCAAGAAACTTGTAGTGGCCCCTGGGTGTATGCAGCTGGTATGCTACCAGAGAAACTGAGTAGCCAGTGCAGGACTGTCACTAAACTATGTATTTAGCTAGCAGGCACATTGCTGGAGACAGGTGAGTGTCAGTTTAGTGTATGAGCTGGTCATTGCACCATGCTGGATGGCGTCTGCAGTACCAGTTCCCATACAATGTTTATCACAACAAGTATAGGGGCAGATGTCTATTGTATTTGGCTGAACTGCCAAGGGTATGATATTTTTATTTAATGCTGTTTATAATTTGTATGAATAAGTTAATATAGACTATATGGTTAAAAAAAAAGTCATTGGCCTCTACAAACCTATGGTTAGATGGAATGGTTAGCAATACAAGAAATGTTTTTATTGTTTTGATACTGATTTACAAATCAACCAATGTTTGATTTCTTACTATGTTCTAAGCAATTAGAAAACACAACAAATAACATACTCCTCAATGTCACTTTATATTTCTATTCTTTTGTGGATCCACACAGAAAAAATAGGTTATCCATTAGATGTATATATAAGATGATGCCTCATTCAGCAATGGCAGTAGAATGATAAATTCACTGGATCTGAAGAGCTGAACACAGAGATGGTTGCAAAGCTAACAGACTTGAGGTAGATCCTAAAATGTTCTATAGATGATGAGGACAAGGTATTTTATTAGGACAGAGTCTGCCATTTAGATACAAAGAAGATAAAAATAATGTAATATTTGTGGTTTTTTTTATCAGTAGCTATAGCCATGATTTTCCATGATACAATTAATGCAGACAGGAGATCTTTAGGATAATGATCAGCCTGCAAAGGACTTACAACAAGGCAGCCTTAAAGCCATTGACAACACTTTTCAGCAGGTGATGATCATGCCTGTCCTCCTAACTGTATCTCATAAAAGATGATGCACAGCTTCTCAAGTGGACAGTTTCCTGAAGTCTGATGACTGATACTCAGAGAAAAGGTAACACTAGGATAGTGAGAACTTTATATTTTCACTGACAATGAATGAGCTTCTTGCACAAATGATAATGCCACATACACTGCACTACAGCATATTAGATAGCTGTCTATCGTATGCTGTCTATTGCAGTCTAGTCATGACTGATATCATCAAATCTTTTTTTGTCATTGCACAGACATGCAGACACGGTCAGGTCAGGTGGTGTGGCTAGACAACCTGGCTGATTTCTACAAGATGGTTTTGTGTGGACCATATTGGATAAAAGATAAAATATTTGGGACAATTTGTCACAATACAAAATAGGACTTGTAATTACTTTGATAAGATTTAGTAGTTATCTTCATGATAATGAGAGACATTGAAACCATTCAGGCTGCATAACAAGTGTTAAGACAGTATACTGAATGTGTTTAGTAATGTAAGCTGGAATAATCAGCTAATAAGGCTATAGCTGAATTCCATATCCTTGATATGGCATTTAGGCAATTTATGCCTTCTATACCGTAAAAGGTATGTTGTCAAGATTGCTTGTGCTTGCAAATGCCTACAGTGGGTTCAAAAAGGATTTCTTGTGTACATTGAAACAGCAGACTTATACTTTGCAGCCAATGATCCAATAATTTCATTTATGATTTTTTTCATTTGAAAGGAATTGTGTATTTTCTTACGCTCTATAGCTTAGTACAAGTTTTAAGGCACTCTTGTATAAAAGAGATTCTCCCTTGTCATACCTGTATTGAAATAGGGCAGTGTGAACAGTTTTTATGCAAATTATCATTTAAGAGCACACACTTAGGATAATTTTGTGCAGTGTCCTAGAAAATTAGAAATCTGGCAGGAAATGGCTTTGTCTGACTTCTTTCATCATGGAAATAAAGAGATAGACAATATTTGTGCAACACACTGCTTCAGCATAAAATATACATGAATTGTGCTCATATGAATGCAGACAGCTGTGTACTCAGCACGAAAACAGCAGAGCACCACACAAGTGGCAGATGGTCGGTTTTGGTTTTGGTATGATTTGCCCATTAATACTTTTGTTTGTTCCAAAAAAGTTAGACTGCTCAATAAAATCAAGGTTGTGTGAGTCTCAGAAGTGTAATGTGGTAGATTAAGGCAAAAAACTAACAAAAACAGTCACAAAACACCAAGTACCTGATGCCAAAAAACGTAGAAAAGTCCAAATAATAATGTGAAACAAATGGAATCAAGCAAGGCTCCAGGCTCCAGGATAAAAAGTTTAATGACCACAGTAAAACACAAGAGCTTCCACAAATTGCTTCATCAGGTGTATTACACCGTTTCCATTTGTTTCACATTGTTATGTAGTAGATTAAGATATTTGGTAAATGGTTACTTGTTGACTCAAGTAGCAGAAGGAAATGTAGTATATCATTTGTTAGCAGCACATCATTTTTATGTTATGGTAAATAATACATTATTCACTATAAATTGTGTTCTTTTTAATATGTATTTTCTCTGCTTTACAGATATTTATCAGTTTCTTTCTATTCATTGTTATTTGTTGTGATCTTCTTCCTTTCTTTCTTTTTATTTCCTTCTCTACAGTCTGAATCCTCAGATTGCTGAATACTTGTATCCAGAAATCCAAGGTTGTCAGTGACATTATCTTGTTTCATAGGGTTGTGTAATCTTTACAGATAGCAGACACATCCTTTCCTAATTGTGTTCTGTTTGCACTTTGTACATTATTTATCTCATCAGTCCAGTCATTAATATATGTAACAACAGCTCTCCAAGCCATACCCATTGCACAAGTGCAATCGTCATCAGTAAGCTTAGATTTACTACTGGTAGTGGTAAGCAAATCATCCAACTTTTGAAATGAAGAACACAGATCACCACTCTTATCAGGTATTACCTTTAAATATATATAGCATTTAGTACACTGTACAAGGTAGTTGTGCTTTAGCAAATCATTAATACATACACACATACATACAAATCTTTTCAAGCATGGACCTTAATTCCCTTCTGGCTTGCCAATATACCAAAACAATTGTTCCCATAATAAGTGTCCAGGCTGTTCTTAAAAATATCTAAACTAGTACTTGCTTTAATGCAATGTGGTAGTTTGTTCCATGCATCAGCTACTCTGTCAGAGAACCAATTAGTGCACTTCTCATTCCTATAGCATCTTCTACATAGGTTGTCTGATGATTCTCTAGTACTTTTTGATACCCCAAACATTCGCAGAGGTAGTTTTGTCTAAATGTCCTGTATACCTGAATAAGATCTCCTCTTAAATATCTATAAGAATCACTGTACAAGTTAATATATTTTAGTCTTTCATAAAAACTTAAATTTCCACATCCATCGATGCCCTTGGCATATTTCCACTGTACTCTTTCTAGTTTACTCATGCCTGTTTTCTTATAGGGTTTCCATATTGTTATTCCATACTCAAGTTTGGGTCTTATGTAACTAATAAACAATGACTTCATCATTTCTGATTTCCTAGACTTTATTAATCTTTTTATGCAACCTATAATTCAAAAACTATCATTAGCCAATTGGTTGATATGATTAGAAAAACTCATAGCTGAATCTACCCATATATCCAGGTCCTTAAATGAGTCTACAGTTTGAATCACTATGTGCTGCACTAAATATTCACTTTTCAGTTTATGTCTCCAAAATCTCATGTGCAAAGTTTTTGATGTATTTATCAACATATTATTCTCCTGTGCCCAAATGGTCAATTTAGTCACGTTATTTTGCAGACATGCCTTATCTGTAAATCATGTAATCAGGTTACCCGATTTTAGGTTGTCTGCATATAGATTGTAGAACACCTCAGATGAAACAGTTAGGTCTGAAAGATACAATATAAACAAGTAAGGGCCTATGACAGAGCTCTGTAGGACACCCTGATTATAACCAAGGATTTTGCTTGTCCAGTTGCCGTATGATACTTGTCATGTCCTATTTGTAAGCCATGCAGCTATCCATATTATCCAAAGTACATGAATACCAAGTTATTCTAATTTATTGATCAGTGTTTTGCATACGACCCTGTCAAATGCGGAAGGTAAATCTTATAAATTACATCACAGCACAATTTTTCATTGATAGTTGTTATTATATTGTTATAGAACATCATGTTTCAGGTAGTACTAGATCTGTTTTCAACATATGCATGCTGATGCATGGTTTCAAGTCCCAACCTACCCAGTTCTGACAATAACTTATCCAATATTACCTTCTCCATTATTTTTCCACAACATAAAAGTAAACTTAAGGGTCTGTATGACTCTGGGTTTGTCCTACTCTTCTTTCCCATTGAAGACAGGTTTAATAAGTGCATGTCTCCAATCTTGCAGAATCTCTCCATATTTATAGGCCCTAGTGAATAATAGATATAATGGTGCAGTAAGTTATTGCTGACAGTTCTCAAGTCATTGTTACTAATTCTATCTCCTCTCTGTGCATTGTGTGGATCCAGTTTATGTAGTTCTTTTTCAATATAATCTAATGTGATTCCAGTATCTGGGGTTACCTGGATGTCACTAAGACAACTTATCACCCCTTTTGTGGAGCCAAACTAATTTGCATAAGATTTTGGAAATATATCTATACTCTGTTGTGTCTGAGAATAAATTTTAGAATCTGCACACAGTTTATCAGTTTGTGTGTCTGTATTCCTTCCACATCTTATGTATCTAAAAAAAGGTTTCTTATTATGCTTAATATGTTTATATAAATTTTCTTCAATTTTTTTCTGGATCTTGTCTCACACTATGCTTAGTCTGTTTGCCCAGCTTGTTTATTTCAGTTTTCAAAGTTGTAGTTCGACCTGTCTTCCATTTCTTATATATTTTGTCTCTCATCTTCATCAGATATCTTGTTCTTATGGCATTATATCCCCCTGATGTTGTATGCTTATATCCTGATGTTGAACTTTTTTTGATTTTTTTGTACTCAAGCAATTTTTCTTTCAAAACTTTACACATTCTATCTGCAGTTTTCCACAGAACACCTCACTCCAGTTAGTTTTACACACTGACTGTTTTTCTTCCATATAATCTGTAATTAACCTTCTGTGCATTGGTTTAGATTTCAGTTTGGCAGAATTATCTAGCAACATATTAACGTTTATAAACCCACGATCACTACACATCACTGGTGGTAAAACGTGACTTGAAGTAACAGTATTTTTTAGGAATACAAACAATGTCTAGCATGCTCTGTTGGGTCTACTTTAATTAAATGAAAGCAGAATCTGTCGAATATGAATCCATCGACACATAAACAGCGAAACGCGATAACGTTAAACATGCAAAACTGCAAAATTTAAACATCGAAACTGCAATAGTCAGCCAACCCCACCACCCATAGCATGCTACCTACACAAACACAACAACAAAAAACACATACATACACTAACCAAAACCCTACTACTAACCCTAAATTAAAACACCAAAACCCGACTTGTAACCCTACACTAAACCCCACATACACAACTATCTATGCACTACCCTTAACCCCTCCCTAACCCTAAGGTCTGTAACTACCACACACTTACCCTATAGAACTATACCCACACAAAGTAAATATTCCACACACATACACTTAACAAAACCCTACACTAAACCTTACATACATTATCTATCTATGCACTTGCCTTAACCCGAACCCTAACCCTAAGGTCCATAACTATCGCACACTTACCTTACGAAGCTATACCGCAGATGGGCCAGCTATGACAATTCAACATTTCCAATTTTGGTATTTAGTGCATTCAATGTTTCCGTGTTTCACTGTTTATGTGTCGATGGATTCATATTCGACAGATTCCGCTTTCGTTTAATTAAAGAAGACCCATTCTGTTCTCTGGTAGTTTTTTGTTTTTTTTTACAATCTGGAGCAATTGTTGTTCCGGAATGTACATTTTGAATAATTTCCTTACTAACATTCTTCTTCTTTTTTTCGGCTGTTCCCATTAGGGTTCGCCACAGTGGATCATCTATTTCTATTTCTTCTTGTCCTCTGCATCTTGCTCTGTCACACCAACCACCTGCATGTCCTCTCTCACCACATCCATAAACCTTATCTTAGGCCTTCCTCTTTTCCTCTTACCTGGCAGCTTTATCCTCAGCATCCTTTTCCGAATATACCCAGCATCCCTCCTCAGCACATGTCCAAACCAACCCAATCTCGTCTCTTTGGCTTTGTCTCCAAACCGTCCAACCTGGGCTGACCCTCTAATATACTTATTCTTAATCCTGTCTACCCTCATCACACTCAGTGCAAATGTTAACATCTTTAACTCTGTTACATCCAGCTCTGACTCCTGCCTTTTTGTCAATGCCACTGTCTTCAACTCATATAACATAGCTGGTCTCACTACCCTCTTGTAGACCTTTCCTTTCACTCTTACTGGAACTCGTCTGTCACAAATCA
Organism: Protopterus annectens; assembly: GCF_019279795.1. NCBI lineage: Eukaryota > Metazoa > Chordata > Ceratodontiformes > Protopteridae > Protopterus > Protopterus annectens. Next base: position 903,024,138 of record NC_056725.1, on the reverse strand, counting down.
CTCCTGACACTCTTCTCCACCCACTCCACCCTGCCTGTACTCTCTTCTTCACCTCTCTTCCACACTCGCCATTACTCTGAACTGTTGATCCCAAGTATTTGAACTCATCCACCTTTGCCAACTCTATTCCCTACATCCTCACCATTCCTCTATCCTCCCTCTCATTCATGCACATATATTCTGTATTAGTCCTGTTAACCTTCATTCCTCTCCTCTCTAGAGCAGATCTCCATCTCTCCAGGACCTCCTCAACCTGTTCCCTACTCTCACTACAGATCACAAAGTCATCTGCAAACATCATAGCCCACGGGGGACTCTTGTCTGATCTCATCTGTCAATTTCCTTACTAACATTGTTGAATCAATATTATTCTAGTCTGTTTCTGATAAATTTAAGTTAATATTAGATAATATTAATTATATTATTATTCTTCCTTCCTGTGTTTCATGCAAGAGATGTATGAATTCCTCTAGGTCAACTGCACTTGACTTTGGTGGTCTATACACTCTAACAATTGTTATATGTTCCAGATTTGTCTTTATTGTCACAATTACACAGTCTACAGTATTAGTGTTATAATTGAACATGTAATAATCACAGGTCTCATAATTATCTTTAATCCCTATAGGTGATTTGTGAAAAATATGTCCTAACACCACTACAAGCTGTACTATCTAAGAGGGCTGTCAGTTCCCTACTAACAGTCAGAGAGAATCCTTGCAGATGACATCATTTGTACCAACATGAATAAAAATGGATCCGTACTTTACATTAAGGCATTCCAAGGCTTGTCTCACATCTACTGTTTTTGCTGCTGGCAAGCATAACACTATTCGATGTTTATTATCATCTCTGCAGATATAAGTATCAGTTCCTCTAATAATTGAATCTTCAATTAAAGAATATCTTTGCTGGCCAGCTTTGAAAAATTTTCAGCTTCTAATACAGTAATATCGGCTTTATCAATTGTTATGAAGGATAGATCTTCATCAGCATTAGTCTTATTAATCCCACAGTTTTCGCTGTGGATCAAATTCTCATTTAGCTGTTATTGTGAATCTACTGCTTGAGCCATGTAATCAACATCTGTCTTCTCTTCTTTTTTCTTACAGTAATGTTCTTCAATCCTTCCACATTCAGTTTTGATTTCTTACTTTTCACCTACCCCTTGCCTCTTTTTTCTACCTTTTCCATTGGAAAGGTGATGCTTTTTTCTGTAGACTGAGGGTATTCTGATAGACAGATATCTTCATTCCCTGTCACCAGTGTGTTACATAACAAAGTAGTGTCCTTTTTACTACGTATTCTCTTTCCTTTACAGTCATTAGTCAGTTTGTTTTTCTTCCTTGCTATTTGTTGAGAACTTCTTCCTTTCTTTCTTTTTTTGTTTCCTTCTAAACAAACTGGATCCTCAGATTGCTGACTTCCATTCAGAAATCCAAAGTTACCAGGGGAATCATCTTGTTTCATAGGGGTTGAATGATCTTTGCAGATGATAGACGCATCATTTCCTAAATGTGCTCTATTTGTTCTATGCCTAGCATTATTTAGTTCATCAGTCCAGTCATTAATATATGATACAACAGTTCTCCAAGCCATGCACATGTGCAATCATTATCATTAAGTCGAGATTTGCTTCTAACAATGGTAAGCAAATAATCTGACTTTTGACATGAGGAACACAGATCACTAGTGTTATCATCTGTTACCTTTAAATATGCATAGCATTTATTACACTATGCATGATATTTGTGCATTAGCAAATTGTTAATAACATACTCATTTAACGAATCCATATTCAGCTTCAAATGAATAAAATATTATAAAAGAAAAGAATAACCAAAATCAGTTACCACAGAATTCAAAGAGAACTTAAATCAAATTCTGTGACAAAAATCACACAAGCAATATACAACTAAATACTAAAGTAAGTACAGTAAAGTTGTTCTGACCATACAAGTTGTGGAAGCCAGACAGAAGCTGTAATTCCTATGCGTCAGTAGCTTCTGTTCACTATTGCTTGCAGTCACACTTCTTTTTAACAGTAAAAATCAAAAAATCACAAACCGAGGTAGAATTGTTTAGATACCCAGGAATGGCATACTCATTTAAGGAATCCATATACAGCTGCAAATGAATAAAAATGATAAACGAAAGGAATAATCAAAAATAATTACCATAGAATTCAAAGAGAATTTAAGTGAACTTCTATGAGAAATGAGGTTTGGAACAAACCATTTTGTCCTGGGACATCTTCAAGTGGGATAGATTCATAGAGCAACAGGAATTGAGTGAATAAGGGGGGGGGGAGATAGGGTAAATGGGATGGAGGGATGTTTGGAAGGAAATGAGATAAGGGTAGGAGGGGCTTAGAGGTTTTTGTCAAGTGTAACCGAGGTAGGAGTCACATTTTGGCTTGAACTTGCTACCCTCCATACCTCCCTCTTTTATTAGTGGGGATTGTTTTTACTTCAGTTTGAGTAAGGCAGAGAAGAGGGGCAGGCTTGCCCTCTTCTGTTCCCCCTCTCGTGTTGTATGTGCAATTCAGTAAGTTGGGAAGGAAGGTGAGTGGTTGCTCTGCTGGATAAGTTAATAAGCAAGCAGAGCTGTTTATTTGGTTGGTGGTGTAATTCAATAAATTGAAGGTGAGCAGTATGCTGCCTTGTTATTGCAAGGATAAATGAGCAGGTGTGGGATGCTACTTATTCAAGGGTGATTGGTTGTGCTGCCATTATGGTTGTTTATTTTATGTTTTCTTTCATGGACATTAGCACCTGTGTCATGTTTTGGTGGAAATTAAGAACTATTGATTAACAATCATGTTTATGAAAGTGTAATAAAGGGAACCAAATGTCATTCGGTGTTGTGTGTTTATTGAAGTGGACCAGGACAAAATTCACATAAGCAACATGCAACTAAATATTAAATTAAGAACAGTAAAATAGTTGCTCTGACCGTACAAGTTGTGAAAGTCACACAAAAGCTGGAACTCCTTTTTATCATTTGCACTGTAACTTCTGCTCACTATCTTTCACAGTCACACCTCATTTTAACAGTAAAGATCAGTAAATCACAAATCAAGACAGGTTTGTTTAGATAAGCTCTGGATTGTGTTTTCTGTTGTCTGTGTGAATTTATAGCTGACTAGCCCGCCTGGGATAGGTAGAGTTTGGCTGTTTAAAACATACCCATTTCTAACAGTGAAAATTAAAGGTAAAACAACAAAATACAAATCAAAGTAAATGTTCTTGTCTGCAAGCTATCCCTTCCTTCATACAGAGAGTGAAAACAGTGGTAAAAATAAAATATAATTTCAAATAAAACTTCTCTCTTACCAGGCAACGAACAGCACAGTCAGTTACAAGCTAACACATGATTGTTTAGAGAAGCTCTATAGTAGCTCAGTGATTGCTGTTAAAATAAATTGATAGTGATACATTCGTTGCTGGACAGACTGGCTCATTTTCCTGTGAAGCAGAATAAGCTGTGAGCACCAATTAAGATTACCAGAGATGATTTTCTGTTCAAAAGAACTTTTAATTGTTTCCATGAATGCCCTATGAAACTGTATGCACTGAGTGCTTTGTTGAGTATAAAATTCAAGTTAAGAAACATTATGAAGATGACTATCATTGACCGTGGTGGCTGTATTTTGCTGGAGGCAGCAACTAAATGGGGGTGGGAGCTGTTAAGCAGTTAGCATTTTTTTTTACAGCCATGTTTCTTTAATAGCAAAAATCCAGCTCACCTGACAGTAAGTGATGACTTTTTTTTTTTTTGGTGGGGGGTGGATTATAGACAGAGACATTTAAAATGTTTACTATCCAGTGAGCTCAATTATACAGATATGTGGTGTGATGCTGTAGTAAACTACTGCTAATATATTTTGATAAACAACCATTTTATAGGATTGCAGTTTACCTTTGTCAGCTCATTTCATTTTGCATAATGAAAATGCCTCAGACTGTCTGAATTATAATAATATATAATGCTAATCAGTAGCAGAGTGGCATGAACTGGACATGGGTCTGCTTAGATGTAGGCTGAACCGGTCTGATTCAGATAGCTATTCTATATGGCAATAGGCTGTAGGTGACTGGTCTTCACATCATGAGTGCTGTATAGTGCACATTTGTGTGATGTTTGCAGGGATTATTCATAAAATGGAGGTGGCCACAGAGAAGAATCTCATTTCTATACCAGCTTGATGCATTTTTCCTATGGAATATGTCTCCAAATCATACTTCTCAGCTGTCCAGATTTTTGCAAAATATACTGATATTTTCCTCATATTTTTGGTCTGTTCCTCATAAAATTTATGGTTTTCTGGATTTTTCTGCAAATCACTGAGGACTGAATTCACTAATTAATGACAGTCATTTGAGTTTCACACTTCATATGTTAATCTGACCATATACCTCATTTCCTCTCTGCTTTCACTGGCTTGTGTGAGTAATCACAAAATCATCATTTTTGAAATCCCTCCCTTTCAACTATTTAAATTTATTGGCCATCCGATTGTATTCCATAGTACCAGAATACAAAAGTGACCACCCCTTTCAATCCATCTTGCTGTTTTAAAAATAGTCACTCTCCACTAAACCTTAACTTTTTAAACAGGTAAAACTTAAGTTACCTACTTTCACGTCTAACTTCTCTAATGCACACTGCAGAGTGCATTTTTTTTTCATCTTACCTTTAAGCATCCCTGTGACTAACACATGCTCTAATACCTGCTGGAAATCACTAGAAAGCCTTAAACTGATACAAGCACTCAAATCTCCTTGTTAATAAGGAGAAATTAATAGTAGGCACTAAACGGCTTATAATTGCAAAGTACCTTGCTAAGGTAAGGGAAAACAGCTCCTGTACTTTACAAAAAAAAAAAAAAAGCCCCAAACCCGGCATGTCCAAGGGTCAGTTTCCTGTGATTTCGCCTGTCCACCTGGTGAATCTGGGCATACTGGGGCAATGCAGCAATTGCCTCATGTACACAGACAACCCTCTCCTCCTACCACCCAAAACTACAACCTGTGAGAGATACACTTACATAGTCAAAATGGAAGCAAAGCTCTCTCCACCCAAGATTGTGCTAGACAGTCAAGAGGAGAAGGTTAACACCCACAGTACACCTCAAGCAACACATAGCCCTTCTGAACTCACACCACCAACACCCACATATAGCAACACTAAATCCACATATGCAGAGGCACTTAATGGTAACCTGCCCAAGCAACAAGGACCTCTGTAGCTGAAACGCAAACAAACACCAATCACAACCAAAGTGTCACATAGTTCACAACACCAGTGTGCCACCCAGCAACAGACCCTAAGGCAAGACAACGTAAGTAACACTTTAGTCATAGGTGACTCTATAGTCCAGCACACTGATGTCCCCCTCACCAGGTTGAACAAGGAGAAAATTACAGTCAGCTGCCTGTCGGGTGTCAGGATCCACCACATAACGCATGCACTCAAGTCACTCCACAAAAAGTACAAATATGACTCTGTCATTGTCCATGTTGGAGTGAATGACTTGAGACATACCTCCCTGGACTACATGAAAAGAGACATGGAAGAGCTCTCGGATCATGTGGCCCAGGCAGGTATGACCCTAGCCCTGAGTAGCATCCTGCCTTCACCCAGAATGATACCACAATATAAGGACAAAATGACTGACTTCAACAATTGGCTAAGCTTCTGGTGTCATTCAAAGGGGATCCAGTATCTGTCTGCCTGGGATGACATGATTGACAGACCTCGATGCTTTGCCAGAGATGATCTGCACCTGTCACCCCTGGGATTCAGGTTACTGGCTAAGGCTCTCGCCACCCCTATAGTGCCTTTTTTAGGAAAAGTTCAAAGGACAAAGTCACCACCATAACAGGTACAAGCATGCAAAATCTGAAGGTAATGCTACTCAATGCTAGAAGTCTAAACCTCAAAATGCACTCTCTCGAGGCATTCCTAAAAATGGAGAACATTGATATCTGTGCAGTAACTGAGACCTGGTTTAAATCTCCAGAGAGCACCCCTGTGATACCAAGCTACAACTCTTACCACACTTTTCGGCCACCAAACCAGGACCGAAACACCAAAGGTGGAGGAATGTCAATATTCACCAAGGATATTCACACCACCAGGCAAGTTGCCCAACACAATGCATCTGAAATTCTCCAGGTGCAACTAACACTAGGTAAGACTGCAATCCAAATTTTAGCTTGCTACAGATCCCCCACCATACCCCAAGATTCTCACTACACCTTTTTAAACATACTGGAAAATATTAAGATGGAACCAAACACCCTAATACTGGGTGATTTTAACAACCCTGCCATTAACTGGGAAAGCTACTCATGTACCAACACCTTTACCCAATGGTTCTTTGAATTCATAAATTCCAATGCCCTGGATCAACTAATCCATATTCCCACCAGGGGATCCAATATCCTAGTCCTGGTCATTACTAACATGGGAAATCGATGCTCTACACCTATGGTCACCCCTCATTAGTCAGGTCTGACCATAAGCTAATCACCCTTAACATCCACAACCCACCCCCACCCCCCAGTAAGGAAACCTCCATAAAAACTTCTCCAAAGCCAACTTCATGCTACTCAAGTCAGAAGTGACAAACTTCATGACACCCATGCAGACGGGAACTGAAAGTGCAACTGCTGAATCCTACACTAAGGCACTGTACGAGCACATCCACTCATGCATGAATCGTGCCATCCCAAATAGAACCAAGATGCTCTCATCCAAAAAAATGAAGCCAATCTGGTGGTCCCCTGCCATAAACAAACTTTACAACAAAAGGAAGAAACTATTGCAGAAAAGAGGAAAATCCCAGGATGCAAAAAACTCCCTTACCAGCCTCAGTAAGAAACTGAGATCCCTCATAAAATCCTCCAAAGCTAGTTATGAAAATAAAATTGCCAACGATTCCAAAGACAACCACAAGGAATTCTATAATTATGTCAAGAATCTAAATGGCAATGCTCAGATCTGCTCTGAGCTAAAACAGAATGGCATTAAATATACTGATCCCAAGGATATTGCCAATATCCTGGCAGATCGATTCAGTGCCAACTTCACCCCCCTCTCGCCCCCTAAATGGCCCATCTCAATACAGGAAGATTGCCAAATTCCAGTAATAATGGCCACACAGGTAAAAAACACACTCTCCAAAGCTAAGAATACAGCATCCATGGGACCAGATTACATCCCAGGCTGTGTACTACATGAGCTACAATATGAACTGGCACCTCACCTAAGTGTCATGTTTAATCATAGCCTCACCTCAGGTTTTGTGCCCACTGAGTTATCCCACTCCACAAGGGGCGATCCACCTTGGATCCCAGAAACTACCGTCCCATCAGTCTGACGAGCTTTATCTGCATGTCCATGGAGTGTATTATCATGGAACTTATAAACAAAGACATTGGCAACCTTCAAACACTGGACCCCACCCAGTTTGGGTTCGTGAAGGACCAAACTTGTCTGTTGAACCAGATTGACTTCTTCGAGTCAGTCTCCAGAGCCATGGACAAGGGTAAGGTGGTCCACACAGCCTATCTAGACCTTGCCAAGGCCTTTGACATCATCCCCCACTCTAGAATCATAGATAAACTTACTAAGCCGGGCATTAATCCCTACGTCACTCAATGTTTTGCTAACTGGCTTACTGACAGAACCCACACTGTAAAAGTAGCCAACTCCAAATCCAGCTCCAGACAAGTGACAAGTGGAGTACCTCAGGGTTCAGTCCTGTGACTACTCTTGTTTGGCATCAACTTCTCTGAAGTACAGGCCAACACTAAGGGACTCTGGCTAACAAAGTTCGCAGATGACTGTAAAGTGGGAGCCATTATTGAATCCTCAAATTATGTGGATACTCTACAAAAGGGCCTTACAGAAACAGATGCTTGGTTCCAGAGCCATGGGCTCAAGCTCAATGCCAAGAAATGTATAGTTATCCCCTTTGGGAAAAAACATGTAACCATGAATTACCATATAGGTGGCAGTACACTAAACACCAAAAGTGTGATAAGAGACTTAGGGACACAGGTGGACTGTGGTCTCACCTTCGATAACCACATCGCCACAACAGTCAGGAAATCCTTCTATGTGGCACACCTCATCACTAAGGGCTTTTCATCCAGAAAAAAGGAGGTCATTGTCCCACTGCACTCACCACTCATTAGACCCATTATAGAATACAATGCCCCGTTTGGTATGTACCTCTCAAGACATCTGCAACAACTTGAAAGGCCGCAGAAATACCTCACTAAAAGAATCACAGGCCTAAAGCAGATGCCCTACACTGACCACCTCAAAAAACTCCAGCTATACTCTGTCACATATTGTCTACTCAGAGGTGATCTCTGCTTAACATGCAAGGCCATGTCAAACCCAGAGCTGTTGGACATGCTACACTTAAAGAAATCCCTCAGAGCCACATGCTCTAGGGATCTAAACCTTGTCATCACAATAAACAAAACATGCTGTAGGGGATAGGTTAATGAGCCAGAGACTCCCCAGACTCTGGAATAGATTGCCCATACATGTCAAGCAGAGTGCCTCTTTGGCCCTCTTCAGAAGGAACCTTGACGATTGGATGGGATAAAGGAAATTCACCCCGGGGATCATGTCAGTCACCCTGCTAGACAGGGGTCCAGGGAAGTAAATAATGTGGGAAGAAATAGCCAGATAATTGTTATGGCTAGGCTTGTATAGGCCCTAGGGCTGATAGACTAGTACCAACCTATGAACCTATATTCTTCAGAAAATGCATGGTGATACAAGAAATTTTATTCTAGAACTTTCTAAGTTTACAACAGCAATATTTAAAATGTGCCCCTATTTTTGGGGCTTTGTCCCCCATACTGTTTGGCTTTGTCCAGACATTTTTTGCTAAAAGGTTGAGGGCTATGCTCTAAACCAATACAAGTAGTGCATTGTGGTTGTCAGAGAAGAGATAATATGTAGTTGTTCATATGTTCCCAGAGACCCTTAGTGATAGAGTCAGCATCTCACTGGGACTGATTCTACGTCTCTCAGGTGTTGTTAACTTTAGTTTGGTTCATGCATACTGAAAAGTGAAAATAACACTGAATAATGCCTCTCAAAGTGCCATAGAATATGCCTTAGAATGCAGAGGCTACAGTGTCCCAGAGAGAGGTATGTGTTAGCCTGAGCACTGCAGCTTAGGACAAAGGCACAGCATCATGTACAGTGTGCTGCAGTGCTAAATAGGAAAGGAAAATAGTATAATGCAGTAGGGGAAGTATGTGCATATGCTCAGTACAGTCATTTTTACTGCCTACCACATATGGGTCTAGATGGGTAATAACACAGAACAGAGAGAGCTTCCCACAAGATTTCAGGACAATGGATAGTAGCAGGTTATAGGTACTTAAGTCCATCCATCAGGGAGCATTAAGACCATCTCTGAAGTGATAACGGTCTGTTGGTCTGCAAAGACACTGTTAAATCAGTATGTTTAGAGTAAGGCCTCATGACATCAACCACTGATGCACCCAGAGGTGTCAATAGCTGAGTGTGGCCATAAATGAAAATGAATTTGGCCACTTATGAAAGGTAAGACTTCATCTGAAACAAGGCACCAAATTAAAGTCTTGACTGTATAAGTTGTTAATATAAGTGGAAATATTACTTGACATTCTTCATTGCGTCACTGAAAACCTGTCTCTGTTATTGTTAATCAGTAGTAGTAGCAGCAAAATAGACTTTATCTAATGCAAGGCACTCAGACTGTCTTTTTTGAAAATGAAAGTCATGACTGTATTAGCCGTTAATCTGATTGGAAACATTATCTGACATTCAGTGAGAAACCTGTCTCTGTTTTTGATTATAAGTAGAGGTTGAAGTAATAGTAAAATACACTCACTCACTCACACTCACACACACACACACACACACACACACACACACACACACACACACACGTGTGTGTGTGCCCATGTTCACATGTGTATGAGTGAATACGTGTGCATGCATATACATGTATATACATGTGTGCATGCATATACATGTATGTATGAATGTGTGAAGGTGCAAGTGTGTGTGTGTGTGTGTGTGTGTGTGTGTGTGTGTGTGTGTGTGTGTGTGTGTGTGTGTGTGTGTGTGTGTGTGTGTGTGTGCGTGTGTGTGTGTGTCTGTGCTAACATGCTTTCATATGAATACACATGTGCGTGCATGTACGTGTATATGTGTGCATACGTGTGAAGTTTTACATGCTCATGCACACACACGTGTGTGTTTGTAGTTTAACTCTGATTATCTCCAGTAATTGGTCAAACCCTCTTGTTTACTGGCTTGTTAACCTTCATCCACCACATCTGTTCCAGAATAGTCTGTGCTAGAAGCCCAGTGCCCTCTAACCAGCATATGCTTTGGATTAGCTCTAGCACAAAGACTTTTATTAACACGTATTGTAGCTCTGAAAAACAAAATGCATCAGTACAGCTCTCCTTGCCTACAACCAGCTAAGAAGATATAATTACACACTTTCAAAAATATTAAGCCCCATTTATCAGCTACATTTTCTTCTTTCATCCTAGGCCAGTCACCCAAACTGAAAGGCTTATAGCATTTTAGTATGAGCCTTCCTAAATCAGTGCATCTCTTACTGAAGTAAGTTAGTTGATGGTGCTAGAAACTAAAACTATATAATCTCCTTATGCATGTTGATTGAAAGCATATGTCTCAATAACTTGCTTAAATTAATGATTGTTATTACTGCTGGTTCACTGTTAGAAAACAAAATACATTTGAAATGAAACCGAAGGAACGAAGACTTAGATAGGTTTCTTAAGCTGTTTTATTTGGCTCACTCCCTCTGGAAATCAGTGGCTTTATATATCTATAGATATTCCAGGCAATATGCACTATATTTCTAACAGATGTCATTCTTCCGAACTCTTGTTCTCAGGCAGAAGGCAGACAAGATTTCTACTGTTATATTCTGGAACTAATCACTTCTCTTGGGGATAATGTTAATGAAGGTGATGCACCAGACAAAGGGCTGACTACTGAAGATGAAGAACAAGTTGGCCTTTGGTTGCTGATAGATTGCTGTTCATGACAGATTTCGGAAATGATTGAGGCCCCATGTCTGACAACACTCTGGAGAGCTGGACTGCTTTATTGCCACCAAATCAAATGGTAGTAATTACTTGCTTTGCTCATGCAAGTCACAGCAGTTCTCTGAGCCCTTGGTTTTATATTCTGCGAACAAATTTAAGACTGTATGCAGAACTTTTCTCAGCACAACTGAAGCAGTACAGTGCATGCCATCAACAAATGTCTGTACATCATATGCTACACTAATAGTGATTCAACCACATGTAGGCTTGGTAACTGGATATATTGTAATCAGAGTGATATGGGCAAAATAATGACAAGCATTTAAATAACACATTTACTCTTCATGCCAACAGTATACATTAACAGTTCATGAACATAAATGCATAAAATATGAGGCTTACATTGTTAAACAAACTATTCTTTTTCCATTGATGTTCAGTACATTCAGTGTATTTTATTTTTTCCATATTATAATAACTATATACACACACTTGTCATCTTAATATATAACGAGACAATGTAAACCATGTTTTTAGTACCACTCATACATGCCACCACAATAAGCTGCCAGATGACAGTATTTGATGTAATTGTATATACACAGTAGCTGAATCATTCATGCAGATGCAAGACATCCTTCCCTGCCTCTGGTAACCTGTTTTGTAGTAGTAATGTGGGTATCAGGAGGACAGCCCGGTGAGAAGAATAAGCAGCTAATACCTGTTTGGGTTCATCAGCAGAGAGTTTAGTGAAATCATGCTGCAGATGTGATGCCTATCAGTGGCTAGTAATCAGGCAGAGTGAACAGGAAGCCAGTTAATGCCTACATATTGGGGTGGTTCCGCTGCAGGCCCCACCAATGCTTCTACAAAAGAAAATGAGACAGGCAAGAAAAGCAAAACTCCACTCTGGTTAATACTGCATCCAGGACTTTTCTCACCATATCTTAAGCAATACAGCACATACCATAAGCAAATGCACACATTTAGTCACATTTCATGAAGCAAGTTAAAAATGAAGAAAAATTAGATTTCATTATTTGATGAAGTGTTAATGTTTCTGTATACTCCCATTGTGTTTTTTGTCACTCACATGCATGCATTTGCATTTCTGTCAGTCTGTCTCTCTCTCTCCTTCTCTTTATCTATCTATCTGGCTTTTTATTAATCTGGCTATAGACAGAAAGAAACAGGTAGATATGGAACCATATTGTTATGATGAATGGATAGTCATTGATTTTCATTAAATATGAAATATGAAAGGGTAGTTAGTGAGTACTGGAATTTGAAGAACAGTGAAGTAAATAAATGTCAGTACAGCCAAAGGAGTGTGCGGTGGGGAACTGACTACTGCAGAGAGAAGTTTAGACACAAAGTCTTGTTACTGTGTGTATTACTTATATAGACAATTGATTTGATGGGTCTGTCATGTATGTGCTTGTTTCCATGATGAAATAAACCAGTGAAAATCATGGTTTGCTACCACCCACAGAGAAATGTGGCTTGTATATTCTATCATTTTTGTGAATGTATGTATTAGGTTGTTCAGTTTTGATTTACTGAATTTGTTGATGTGACCTGTGACAGTTGTTATTAACTTTGATGTTGACATTTGTGAATTTTTGCTGTGTAAAATGTTCTTCTTTTTATTTTTGTGGTTGGAGTGTGAATTGTGGTTTTGCTTGTTATAATTCAATGCTGCTAAATTGATATTTAAAGGCATGGTCATGTATGGTCTGTTTGATTTTATAATCATATTGCCATTGCAAATGGATGTCCCAGCTTGGCAGTATAGTGACAAGGAAGTTGAAGAAATTTCTTCAATATTGTAAGTAGCCAGAGGTGGTAAAGCAATGCTATAGTCGTAAGGCCTTTTACATAACATTGATAGAATTTATTGGTAGACAGTACTGGGCATGTTGTCTAAAGCTCGCTGAGGGAATACTGTATTTGTGTTATCTGGTGAGCAACTTGACAAAACCACAGTACACCTTTCTGAATCTGATTTGAATGTAGGATTCAGTTCAGGCACCTTCTATTTTAAGGAGTTGAGCAGTCATGAGTAAAGATATCCCAAGTTCCATTTTGAGGATGTAATGGCTACTATGCATTCTTTGTCAGTAAGTGAATTTCCCTCTCAGACAGTAATGTTGCAACTGGTTCGTCATGTTCAATAAACTGCTAGTATAATTACAGAAATTCCATAGTTTGTGAAGAAAATTTCAATGTCAGTTCTAGGCCCCTGTGCATATAACATTCATTTGTTGTAGGTTTATGGATGAAACAATGATATTAACACATGTGACTATTTCCACTGTACAAAATGTTAGGGAGTTTAGTCACTGTACATTATTTATAGTGAAATGGACATTCTTTGCATGAGGTAAAAGTATTTTAGCAACTATGGTATCTTCCTGAGTTTTTAGCACGTCTTTTTTATATAAGGCAAAACCTGTGTATACATACAATATATTCTCTTAAATTTATCCTATACAGTTTTGAAACTACAGCCATGTAAAGGATGAAGAGTCCAAAAGAACAACTTGTCCAAATGTGCTGTCAATGGTTACGTCTTTCATTTTTCACAAAATTGACTGCAAAACTCCTTTGCATAGTACTTTTCATTTCAGCTGGTAGGCAAATGACATTTTGGCTTGTCTTTCCTCATTTAGTCACTTATTTCTCAATGATTTTTCACCTTTGTTTAGCTAGCAATATACACAGCATTCAAATTCAAATGTGGGGTGATTTTTTTTTTGTACCTAATTTATTTTTTAAATGTAGGCAACAAATTTGTTAAATTTCTAAATTGCATGGGAAAAACACTTTTGGTTTTCCTGTTAAATATATCATGGTTTCAGTGTTTTGTCTTGCTGCAACAGACTGCTACAGAAGAACATGCATGGTTTCAAACCATTGTGTGAATCCAGGAAAAAAAAGAGTATAATGTCTATTCAAGTAACTGTATGTAATACAGTCTGGTGAAGGAGAATTTAACTGCCTGGGAGTAAACCATTACTATGCATGACAGAAAGTATTAGAAGCTTTCTATGTACTTACTATCAACCTCCACTCTACAGATTTAGATGCTATTATAATCCTGCACACTACAGATTCAGATGTTTTGTTAAACAACTTTTTATTAATTTTAAAACAAGGATTGTACAAAATTATTTAAAGATCAAAAACATAACAATTTACAGATGTCCACAGCAGATGCTTTTTTTCAGTACCTATGATGCACAGTTGATGTTCTGCAGGTTGTGGAAGAGTATGACCCCTTCAAGGCTCACAACAAACTAATTAATCCGTGGACCAGCAATTAATACTAATAGTATGATGATCTCTCTGTCGATCTATATATAAAATGTGTGTGTGTGTGTATATGTGTGTGTGTATGTGTATACATGCATGCACATGCCATGCACACTTGTGTAAGTATCTATACAAAGAAGTACAACTATACATGTTTCTGTAAGACTTAATTTTCATTCCCTTGTCTGAAATCAGTCTGTTTGCTCTTCATGACAAACAACTCTGTGTCTGTTTTGTAAGCTCATATTCATTAATTGCAACACTGATTTCACTGCACTTATTTCTTTTCTGCTGTGAAATGTCACCTATCCTCTCTATTAGGACCCATTCACATCATTGATTGAAATGGACTAGACAAACTGAAACAAAATTATGACCAATGTCTCCTTAATGAACTTCTGTCATCTGTCCCATACAAACATATTAACAGTAACAAAAATGCAATGCTTTATCATATACACACAGTAGTAGCAAACCACTTGGTAGCACTCACATTGTCAGTCTTGTCATTTTGTAAACTCTCTTAGGAGTGCCCTTTTAGTCAACTGATAGAAGAAAAACCTCAGCAAACATGAGCAATGTGTACAACAGTGAGGTATTAAGATACATACTTCAAACTACAGCTGGTAGCATTTCTGCATAGATCATGTTTGTTTTACAGTTAAAATATTTTTATAGGGGACTAAATTTTATTTACAACATAAAATCCGTGAGTGCAAACATAATCTGTTCAAGCACAGTAGCATTTTTAATTCCAAAACTTGAAAAGTAGAAAAAGCCCTGCTGTTACCGTTTTCTACGTACAAAATAATAGAATAATGTTGAAGTTCACAATAATTCAGAGAGTTACCACTGTTGGTATGGTGTAGATGGATGACTAATCAGCAGCAAACTAAGCAAATAGTGTGCACTTTTAATAAAAAGAGTTAACAGAAAGACCAATCCTTGGGTTTCAACTTGTCTGGTTTATTAAACATTTTTCCAGTAGACTTCATCATATAAAATTGTCTAAAATAACTTCACAATGCATTTTAGAATGTTTTATCTTATGATGTCAACTGAATGAAAGTACTCATAACATTTAATAAATCAGATAAGCTGAAACCCAAGAAGGATTTGTTTCTGTTTCTGTGATCTAATTTTATCAAAAAGTGCACACTACTTATTTAATACTCTCCTCTGATTAGCTGTCCATCCACAAGGAACCCTCTGTATGATTGTGAACTACATTCTTATAATTTTCATTTATCTTGTTTGTCCTGGAGAGTACTAACCACTCCACTCAGTTTAGAGAGTCTAAAATAAAGAGGAACTCTACCACATCAGGTGACCTTTTATGGTTCATTTTTGAAGTACAGTAATATCCCCTGAGGGTGGGTTTATAGGGAAATATCATTTTCAGGGTGAGAGGCTCTTGGCCTGCAGCATCAGTATTATTGCTTACATAGACCTGAAAGTAGCAAAGCAAGTATATTTGATATGTGGAAGGACTTGCAATGTTCTTTCTGTCAAAATAGTCAAATGGACTGCTTGTCATGCCATGTGCAAAGTCCCTCATATTGCCATTTAGATGACCTATGTATTTAATCTATTTAATTTGACTTATCTATTTAACTGATGTAAAAGCATATCTCTGCAAAACTTGCATACTGTTTAGTGCATTCCCGTGGCTATTTAAAGCAGGCCTGCTTAATGCAAGAGAAATGTAGGTCATGGTGTTTTCAGCTTCTGCCAGTACAATCAGTCATCAGCTTCAACATCTAATGACTTCTGAGAAGAAGCATATGGAAAACATGGTCTGGCTCTGTGGCACAGATGAATGGAGCGCTGACTGTGAGTCAGGTGACCAGGGTTCAATTAGCAGAAGAATCATATAGAAAACATGGTCTGGTTCTATGGCGCAGATGGACGGAGCTCTGAGTATGAGTCAGGTGACCAGGGTTCAATAAGTAGTCCCGGCACTGGCGGAGCCAGTCATGGAGGGAGAAGAGTGAAGGGCATGACCTGCTCAACCCAGTAAGGAGTAGAAGGAGTGAGTGCTCATTACCCTCTTACTTCTCTCCGGGTGAGAGGGAATGCACATGCTTGGGGAACATGCTGGAAGGCCGTATTTTTCTAGTGCAGACAGGGAAAACTACCTCCCATGCTTTTGGTATGTTGTTTCTGAGTTCTGTCAACTTGTTGCATGCTCTGCATTCCTCAGTATACCTGACTGCATTCAGGAGATAAGGAAAAAAGCAGAAACAGCCATCTCCTTCATGGCTTAATGAAAGCCCTTACCAGCTGACTATTGTCCCAGTGATGGAAAATGAATGGACAGACTGACCAGGAGAAGGCTGATTATTGCTTGCAAGTGAGAGAAAAGTATGACAAAAAAAATAGAACATTGCAGTGCCATTCATGCACATCAACTTCTTGGACACCTGATTAGTAGACAGTGTCAGGAAAAAGTCTGCTTCCACTTTATTAATATTGCAGCACTTGCACAGATCTAGCAACCTTACAAAAATGCTGGCATGGCTCTGGATAAAATACAGACTATTATGTAAAATAAGTACTGCTTAGTCTCAGATATAGCATGCAGGACAAACCACTAGCACAATCTATAACACCTGAAGTGACAAGGATCAGGACATTATGACTAAGTCTAATAAGCAAAAATCATCCATAAAGCCATTAGCCTGAAATGCAAAATAGTACACATCTTCTACCTGGCTCTTCAGAAAGCTACCTAATATCGATTTCCAGAAAAAGCAATAAACAAACTGATGCATTATTTCTGATTTTGACAGCAACAATATGGAACTTATTCCCTACATGCAGCTGCCTGATGAACTTTGTAATTCTTTCAAAATACTACAAATATGGTGTAGCCTAATGATTCTTGTACTGACCTGGAAAGAAGAAAAAAAAAGATCAAGAGAAATCTAAAATGTTAAGACCATGCCAAAACTAGAGATGTACTAAACACAACTGGCACTGTAGATGATTTTCTGATAATATCGCTTGGTAACATGCATTGCCATTCATACCCTCTTTTTTTCTTTCTGTAAGATATTAGCAGTCAATTACAAAAGCTCTCCTGTCACTACACCTTTATTAACATAATATTAAAACATGGTTTTAAGCTAAACTCACTGTTCCACAGACTAACAAACGCAACAAGTATGCTGTATGTTCACACACTTAAATATAACCTTTTCTGAGGATAAGCAGAATGAAGTAACTGAAGTGAATTATTGAATAATAATTTTATTTATGTATTTATTTTACATTTGTTGACCGGGAAAGTCCGACTGGATATATGTCCATTTTCAGTGGAAGCCCGGGAAGAAAAGCTCCACATAAAATAAAAACAATTTATAAAAAGCTCCAATTGCAATAAAAAACTTTTGTAAACAAAATCAACAAAAGATTAAAAAGAAGATTACAGTAATAATGCTCAGCTACACTCTAAATGTACTTAAAATACAAATTCATTGGCAGTATAGTCCTACAGCCAAATATAAACATATTTAATAAACCTATTCTTTACCAGAACAGTGATAATGCAGAATATAAACACAGGTATAGAGTTGTTTCCTGGGTTAACAAAAATTGTTAAGAAAATAGTTTAAGAGAGAGAAAAAGAACCACACAAGAAGAATTCAGTAAAATAGGCTATAAAGTGGCAAACCAAAGGAAAATGGAGTTCATAGAATTAATTTTGGTTTGTTGTGCTCAGGTTTTCTGAATATTATGATTCTTTGCAAATTATAGAAACACATCACAAGTCATAGGTCATATGTCATAGAGGAAAACAAGTATGATCTGATGTTGAAAAGAAAGAAGTCTCAATGATGAAGGCAACATGGTGGTTTAATGTTAACATCTGTGTCTTACAACTCTGAGTTCTAGCCTGGCTTCAGTCATTATTTGTGGGTAGTTTGCATATTTCCCCTTGTCTTTTTGAGTTTTCTACAGCTACTCAGTTTCATCAGCAAGTCATGTTGATTAATTAAACTTAAAACTGTATATAACTGGATAGATAAATATATACAAAAGTAGACTTAGATACAGACTGCCTATAGGAATATATTTATATTGCCTTTATCATTGTCCTTATAGCCATGTCATTGTTGTAGAGGGTCTGAGGACCATACAGCTTGTGTTGTTAAATAAATACAGAAGTGAGATAGACAAAAACCTGTTCTCTAAATCTTTCCATTCTATCTTATACACAGAACTGTATTACATTTCCATGCAATGTTTTATATTCTGTCATTCAACCTCTATCTATGCAATCTGCCCTAGAGTTATTAATAAAGCTTGTTAAACTGTGAGAGAGAGAGACAGAGAGAAAGAGCATGTGGGTAAGACACAGAGAGAAAGAGGCAGATAGACAAACAGAATAAAATCTATCCCATTTTACTTTTATACAATAGACATATTTCTGGTAGTTCTCAAGCACTTTAAACAGAGAAAGCCCAACATAATATTGAATTGCAGCACTGCCAGTCTGAAAACTGGTCAGAAAAGATGAGCATAGTCTGCAGCACTATTGCAGACTTGCAGTTCAGACAATAGATGTAATCGTGAGATCTCTTTGTACCATGGATACTAAATGTATACTAATTCTTGTGTGGATAAGCTATGACCCAAGGATGACCAGATTTAAACGTTTTGTGCAATTTCTAATGGAATGAATTCAACCTTATTTTTAGCCACTTTCTGAGTTTGTCTGACTGTTTTAGCTGTAATTGTATCAAGGCCTAAAATTTCAACAAATGTTGAATCTGTTCAGACTTTTGAGTTCTGTTTGAATAATACAATAGAGTGACCACTGCATATTATGTTAGTAATGTTTTTACGTCCAGCATTCTGTGTACTGGACTGTAGCCTGATTTTTGCTCTGTAGCTCAGTACATTTAATCACAATACAATGAGTCACTGGTAACTGAATGTTAGTATTGTCATTCCTTTCCATTTGATACATGCCGTCATTTTCTGTGAACAAAATCTCCATACACACATATTAACCCTGACACTTTTGTTCCTTTCCTAAATGTTAAAGTCTTCTTTGGGACAGCAGATGTTTTCTATGTTCACCCAGGGAAATGTTATGAATGTTTTCTCATAAACTGTAAGTAAAATAAAAAAAAATGTAATCATTAACTCATAAATATTTTTACTGTTCAAATGCAGTTCATTCATGCTCTCAGCAAAATATTATTTTTGAGTGTCACTGAAAGAATTGAGCAAGTATGACAACAAGAATAGCCATTGATGTGCTCATTGCCAATACAAAGTTGCATTCCCAGTTGTCATGTTGTTTTGTGTGACTATTTCTTCTTCACATCAGTCTCTTATTTAGCTTAACATCTATGGTCATTTCTAGAGACAGGCTGTGACACCCCTGCACTGGCCCAGTAATCAAGGAGCCTCAATTTTCACCACTGGCAACAGTGAGGGGATGTACACACTTGGAGGATGACAAGTACACACACAGTAAAGTGCAGTTTCCCTTAAGAGCACACAGAGACCACAGTCAGTCTGGGGCTGGTTTCTCCCTCTTAATCCAGATCCCCAATAAGACTCTCCACTGGCACAGCTATAGAGTTGAGATCTCAATTGAGTGACCAACCAGTGCTTTGTGTCTCTGCCCAAGTAGCTGACACACACACACACACACACACACACACACACACACACACACACACACACACACACACACACACACACACAGACACACACACACACACTCCTGGGGAAGACTGGCACAGGTTTACTAGTTATACCCCCTTCTGCCCACACTATAAGGTAGTTATCACTGCCAACAACCCCTACTTGTCAGCCACTATAAGACCCCTACAAAGGGTGGCCAATTCTACTGTGCAATGTTACTGTTATCCAAACTGGAAGTCTGACCAAGCAAGGCTATTGGAGTGGCCTGTACAGTGTCACCAAATACATATGCAAGTACTCTAAGAGCTTAAATATGTCTCACAAATATCAGCCACAAAGATAGGCTTAAATATATTTAATAAAAAATAATAAAAGAACAAGACAATACTTAGTAAATCCAACATGGTTACTTCAGAGTTCAGAATCACAGGAAATACTTAAAAACAACATTGCAGGACAGTCTCAAATAAATACAGAAAACATCTAAACTAATCTTTACTGTATTATTAGCCATATCTAAAAGATACTATGCCCTAAATAACATACTTATAGAGCAAGGTAAATGCATATAAGTGGATGTTCTTGCTTAGTCTAAGAAAAAACACAAAATGCAAAGTCTTTCTCTGACAGATTTTTTAAATCAATACCAATTACTGCTGGGTCAGTTTGGTTGACATCACTCTTTGTCACCTGCCTTCAGTTCCCAGGCTAACAGAAACTAACATCTCTGTGTTAAAAATACATATCTCTCAGATGTTTGCTCAGAACTGGAAGTCTTAAAATAATTAAACACTTATACATTTTAGACCTAGTAATTACTTCTCTCCAAGACAAAAGAAAAATCTTTAGCTCTAGACTTTTTATCTGCTTCACTGAGACTGAGAGATAACACAATCATACAACAATTTCAACTTATTTTTTTTAAGTTTTGCAACTTAACTGTGTATGTTTCAGCTTCTACTATTAAAACATAGATTTGCACAGGTATATAGTTTATATACATTTCTGTTCTTTTCTAGTAAGGTACACTGTGGACACATCCTTGAAGCTCAGTACTGTACAACCCTGTTCAACACATTTCTGCACCAGTTGTTTAATATACACATAACATATAGCTCTCTTACATTTGTAAGACAAGCATATGAATCCTGTTGATATTCACAAATGGCATATGATTATTTACAAAATTCCAGATAGCTGGGCTGGCAGTGTCACACAGGCCTTGTTTGGAACTTTTTTATTTCATCTCTACCAACATTTTGAAGATTTTTCCAAATACTTACTTGGTTATATTAACTTGGAAGACCCTATGATTACTCAGATGTTTGTTGGGATTCATTTTTGTAGTCACTATGGCACTTTTGTGAACCTCCAGAGTCTCCCATACATGATCAATTCCTTACTGTGTCCCCCGATTGACTATTTATTCCATTGTCATAACAAGTCACTACTGAATTATGCTGTAGATAGGCAAAACCTCACTCCCATGACAGTGCCACTTTGTTCACATTACTCTGAGTTGACTCAAGTAATCGGCCACAGGTGCTTTGCCTATTGCTAGCTAAGACTTGATTTCCACAAAATCATTTCTAATGCCATATAAATCAGTGCAAGTCACTAATAAGAAAAATAGCCTGTGGTAACTGCTGAGAAAAGGCATATTTCTTAATGGGTATTACTTGCTTAATAAAACCACCAAATAAATAAACCTGTAAGATTTACCACCAGACATGTGGCTTTCTGGATTGTCTATTCTGCACTCTGGTCAGGTATTCTGCTTTGAGCAGGTTTTGTGAGTTTTATTTTAATTGAGGTTTATTTAAACCACACATTCTTGTGCTGCAGGAGCTGCCAGAGTATTGCAGTGCTATTTCCAGTTTTCCCCAGTGTAGTTCAACCATGCAGTTGGCATGTAGAATTTAGAGAGGTGTGACCCAAGACCCCTGCATGGGGCTGTAAGGAGGCTGGCCCACTGCAAAATAAAGGTTTTTTGATATTTTTAGCATTTTTCAATTTAAGTTATGCTTCTAACTACTGAAAAATGAATGAAGCATAATTAATCATATCATCAAATCATATGTGGTTTTCTTTTTACAGATTTTATTTGTCACCATACTCATCTTCCATTACTACTTCAGGTGACTATCCCTCTCATCTAGGCAGCACTCTGAAATTTAACTTGTCACTGGAATCCTTTTTCTCTCTGTCACCAATTCCCATGCCCAGCTTACATCAAGGAATGGACTCCCCCAGCTTTCCCCAGAAGACCACTTGGTTCAATAGATGAAAAAGAGGATTCTTGCACTATATCATCCACAGTAATTCCTGGTGTAACCTTAGCCTTAACCTTACTGGTGTCTAGTAGCAGCCAAAAGCTTGCAATGCTACACCTGATATCTGTGGCCACCCCAACCACTGATGTGTATAGCCATTGCCAACTCCCTCACTGATTTCTCCCAGATGGCCTGGGTTTGACTCCTACATAGAACACACACACACTTATAATAAGCTTTATCTCCACATCCCCATCCTTCAAGACTGCTACCTAATCATCTGAGAGGAGGACCACAGGTAGTGCACCTTCCACTGCTTGCTAATCTTTGTCCCTTCATACAATGCCCTTTCTAGAGCTCAGACCCATTACTCCATTACTTCAGCACAAACCAGCTGGGTGAAACCAGTGTTTCACTGAGCTACCTGTTACCTGTGTGCATTTTAACCAGCACTGTGTTATTTCTGCCCAGTCTTCATATCAAGTCAGCTACTTTCTTACTTTTTTTGCTATGTTCATGCCTCCCTTTTGTGGGTATCTTTTAAAATATGTCACTGTTGACGATTCTGAATGCACCTATGAGTATATTTATCTATGTATTGCATTTATGGACTAGACAGACACTCTGCAAAATGCATTGCACCTTTTAGATATGGCCTTTGAGTGCATAACAATACAGAACAGAAAGCAAGCATTAGACATCATCTATATAATAATACAACTTGTGGGATAAATAAGACAGATGGATGAAGTCACATTACAAAATAAGAAAACTAATCACTATAGTAACAAAGACACTTCAAAATAATACAAGCAATACAGAAGAGTATCATTAAAAGCAATTTAAGTACATATTGTACACTTGGAAATAGTACATCTTCCTCACTGGAATAAAGTAGAACAGCTAAGTATAAACAGAAATATTGGCAAGACTGCTGCTTTATATTGCACAATTCAGAAAGAAATAAATGAAGGAATGAAACAACATGTCAGGCAGGTTGAAATACATGTTGTACAATCAAGGAGCAAGTCAAAGTTCAATCAGAAACATCATGTCTGTAGTCAAAACCACAAATTACACAATCAAGTTCAGGTGGCAATGTAAATGAAGTTGCTATTTCACTGAGAAAAAACAAGAAATCTATTATGCAGACTAGGTAAAGTTTCAATTGGCTGACATATCTATCCTGGAAGAAACACAGCTTGAAGAATCAGCTATGAAATCAAGAGTTAGTGTGGAATGGAACTTTAAACAAAGGAGGTTATGCAGTTTAATGGAGACACTCAATTAATACACATGTAGGGAGGCACTAGTGGTACAAAGTTTTCAGAACAAGTATGAATGCAGTGCTGAAGTCGCACAAGATATCTGAGTTGGAGTAATATCAGTATTTCTTGTTATAAGGAGACATGCACACAACAAAACGTTTTATAGGCACAAGTCAAGAATAGACATCCAAACATTTTGCATGCAGGTCATGTCAGAGGAACACCTGTGGGCAGTTTAGGCAGTCATGCATTCCTTATCAATTGATGTCTGCTATTTATTTTGAGAAGAGTGAAAACTAAAAGATTATAAGGAAAGGCAAAATGCATGGAGGTAGCTTTTCTGACTAATGAGAATCTCAGATGAGATACTCTGATATATTGTTTTCTATGTTGTGTTCATTTGTTCTCCACAATTTATTACTGATGTGCCTGCTGAAAAGAAAAGTGCTATCTGGCAAAGGTTTATATTCACCCAAGTATACAAAAATAAATGCAGAACATTTTCAGACAAGGAGTTTACAATTCTAAACTGTATAATCCCTAAAAGACAACTATAGACCAAGAAACATTTTGAAGAAATGTTATTCCTTGGATTAGTTTGAATAAAATTTCCCTCAAAGTGTTTATTGGTCTGCAGTTATCTTTCTGAGCTTGGTATCTTTCTTACTAGACAAAAATTTACCTGGTGTTGTCAAATTTATCTTTATCATCTAATTCTTACAAAATTGCAGCCTCACTGTCCACATAGCATTTATGTATTATCTTCAAACCCTTCAGGCTTTAGTCATCATTATTAGGGTCACCAAGATAAGGAGAGAGCCAACTAATTTACCTATATTTAGAATATAAGTTCGTTAACAAGACAGCTAAAAATGATTTGAAAATCGTTGCTGTGAGTGTGGCAATAAGCAGATACCACCATGAGTGTGCTAAACCAAAAAAAAAAAAAAAAACAAGCAAACAAGACCAGTTGTGGTACAAAAGAATACAAGTTTAATTTCAGAAAAGCAAATATATTTTAATAGATTCTCAGATTAAGAACTTTCATTTAAATCCTCAGAATTTTGTAGAATATTCAAATCAATGCTTTTTTAACAATAAATTACAATGAGAAAATCAAACATGTAGAATGTAAAAAATCCTAACTTAAGTCTGTGATAAAATTATGAAATCATTAAAATAACATAAATTTAAATATGAAGATATTAGAACATAAAAATATGTTTAAAATTTCAGTGTAGCTGTTTTTAAGGGTGGCCATGATAGTGCAGCAGTTAGCGTTGTTGCCTCACAGCAAGAGGTTTTCCGGTTCGATCCTTGACTGGGGTGCCTTCTGTGTGGAGTCTGCATGTCCTCCTTGTGGTCATGTGGGTTTCCTCCGGGTGCTCCGGTTTCCTCCCACATCCCAAAGACATGCTGTAGGTGGATTAGACACTCTAAATTGGCCCTAAGTGTGAGTGTGTGTGTGTGTGCCTTCTGTGGAAGGCTGGGCACCGGGCTGGCAACTCAACACCGTAAAACTCCACTGCCAATCATGAGCAGAAAGGTGATCTGCTGTGGTGACCCCTAACTGAGAAAAGTTGACAGAAGAAGTGTAGCTGTTCTTAAAGCCTGAGTGCTGCCAGTAGTGATTTTTGTCATTAATTCCTATATTTTTTATCAGCTTCTAGCCTTAGTTTCCATTTCAGTTTGAAGTTTTCTGTCTTTCCTCCTATTATCCCCTCTGGGATCTTTACTTTTTTTTTCAAAATCGTATACTGAAAAATAATATAATTTTGACAAAAATAGCTTGTTTTTAATGTGTTACTAATATTCGTTTTATGCATGTCATATCCATGCACATATTAATGTTTTCTCAGCACCCTTTCTGTTTCCCCAGCATAGAAAGCTAGTCATGTTTTACATTTTGTCCCTCAATTCAAAGCTACCTGTGATTTGTAGCCTATGTGCATGTGTGTTTCTAAAAATATAAAATTGCAGTGATTACATGAAATGCTTGTACTAATACCACTTTTTTACTGTCTTGTTTTATTCAAAAATATATCTTTAAGTTGTCTTTTGTATACATTTGGAATGCTTCAAATCTCTTCCACAGTTTCTGGAAAGTACTGAAAAATATTCCAGTTCTTAACACTGCTACATCTAATGAGTTTACCTAAAGTATCACATTTCAGACCTACTGTTCTATTAAATTCACACTTCACACTTGTATCTCACAGCACAAATATATTAGTGCTAAGCAAAGTCAGATAAATGCCTTCACATGTTTTTCATGTACCTCATTATAAATACAATCTAGTGATCCGGCTTTAAGAGCAACCAGATTATAAATATTACATTTATGTACTCTAAGATCTTTACATTTTAATACATGTTTCTTGGAAGTGTGTTAGTGTTTTTGAAATTTTATCACAGATCTAAGTCAGAATTTTTTACATTGCTTGTGTGTTTGATTTTCCCTATTACATTTGGTTGGGAAATGTACTTATATTCGACCAGATTCTGATGAAGTTTATGGTTTTGATGAAAGTGGTTAATTTGTGATTTGGCTCTAATGGAATTAAGTGGACTGCTAGCATTCTTCTATACCACAACTTGTCTTGGTGTGAATGTCAGGCAAGACCTTACCTAAAGCAGCAAATGTTTAGGTAGCAAATCTGACCACAAAGGAAAGCAAGTTGGGGTTGGTTATTGCAGAATAAATATTGTTACAAATATTGTTTATGAAACATGGAGAAGAGTCAGAGGTGTAGATCCTTGTGCACACACTTTTAGACCAAATCCATCTCATACTTAATTTCTGGGTAGGTGTGCCTAGGTTGCTTGAGACAGCTTCATGTGCTGCTGTCTTTTTCAAATACACTTCTTTGATAAGTAGAATCATTGTAGATGGCAATACCTACTTAGATATAGACATATTGCTTTTATGTTTTATGCTTTATTCATAAAAATAAAAAAGGGCAGCAGTAATCCTGTATACCCTCCTGTAACCTTGCCATAAAATGTCTACTTGACAGTGCAAAATATATAACAGTTTACTGGTTGCACATTTCCTGCTTTGCAAAGATTATAGTTCTGGGCAAGGACATAATATCTTAGTCAGTCCCTTTGTTTGAGTTTTTTTAACTCTTTTGAGAAATTCCCAATATTCTACTTAATATCTCATAGCTGTGGAATGCATCTTATACCCTCCATTAAACATTTTAAAGACAAAGTGAAAGACTGTAACCCCTGGCTCTGCTCTTGTATTACCACTTCAAGTTTAAGCTATATCTAAATATATGTTTGTATACCTACCTTCTTAATGTAACTAAAATTACTCTGTCCAAACATGATTCCACTTAATCATCCCAGCTGAGATATTTCTCTTGGTTCTATCACACTACATTCCTTTGTAACTCTCTCCCCTTCTCCTGGATATTTATAACTGCTCTCTGTACCCTTAGCTATATATAGTATTTCTAACACCCTACCTAACTCTGTTCTACTTCTCCTTATCAAAGCCTCATTTCTTATCTATTACTACTCAATATATTCATCCCTCTTTTACCTCCTATCTATTTACCATGTATATTCTTTATCCAGAGCTGTTGTCACTCACCATGCACAGGTTAAGACTACTACAACTCTCATTTACCTGTCATTATCCACTCTAACTCCTCTCTTTATGCTGACATCTTTGTAACTTAAGCATGGGATGGTTAAGAGTAACCTAAACCAAATGGGGTAGGTTATTTCAAGCACAAAAAGGGAAACTGGCTAGGCTTAAAATGGCCGACAAGGGCAGTTAGTGTACTACTTTCCTATGAACCAGGATTATCACTTCACTATATCTTCCACTTTTTTGTGTTTCACAATCTTCCTTTAAATCCTGCCTAAACCCAATTACTTTCAGAATTGTATCTCCATAATCATAAAACTCAATTTACATCTTACTTTGTCTTTCTTTTACTAATCTTTCAATTGATTCAACTTGAGTTGTTAGATATTTTAAACCTGTTTGGTCCATTTTTTCCATATTCAACTGTCTACGTATGCAACAAAATCACTCTAAAGGCTTCTATTTATCTTATTTGTTGTAATATGATTATTGCAAACTGAATATTCTCCTGTTTTTTTCTATTTTATATAAGTATGTAAATCAACTTACAATATGTAAGAATGATGGAGCGTTTCTCACCAGGCCTCTGCTGAAAAGAAGTTATCTGTGACCAAGTCAGACTTTCCTCGTAAACACATGGAAATAAATAAATGTATATATAGCTTCTATGATATGACAAATTACTGTATGTTTAAAAACATATAAAGTGATATAGTTGTGTTTGAACTAAAGGGTTTCATTGCTAATTATGAGATTCCTGTCAACAGGAATATTGTTCATAAATCTTATTAAAACTCTACAAGACAACACATTTGCAGAATTAATGAGATAAATTGGCTGCAGGATGTACTACTTCTCCGAAGTCAAAATTAAAGTTCAGAGAACTTAATGAATATATTTACTAGACTGTGCAAATGTATTATTAGACTCTATCCCATATCATGTGTTTTAAATGACTAGACCACTCTCCATCAGGAATAGTTTTTGAAATCATATATTTTACATAATATTTTATTGACCACATCTCAGTGAGCAAACCATGTTTTTAAGAAGTCCATCTTTTATGCTCGTCAAGGGCACTAAAATGTTAACATGAAGCTCCTAAATATAATAAGCATAAAGGGATGTAATTGTAAGTGAAATGTGTCACTTCCTTCCTTCCTTCATTCATTCTGTCCTTTCTTCCTTCTTTCTTTTTTTCTTCCTTTATACTTTTTTCCTATATTCTTTCCAGCCTTCTACTTGGTGAAACATCTGAGGCCTTTTGAGCATGAATATGTTCATGAAGTTAAGCTTTCTAATATAAGAAATGCTTAAATTTAAAAAAAAATAAATTAAAGATAATTGAGATCCACCTGCATTTATCAAACATGTGTATACTGGATTCATAGGCCCATATGTACTTACTAGATTTTTTTACTTTTGAGGACCTTATTTATTATTTATTTTATGATTTATTTATTGCATTTGCTAACCAGGAAAGCCCACTCAGCCTGGAAATAGCCCATTTTCAGTGGAGGACCGAGGACAAAAGCTCCACACAATTACATACAAAGAAAATATTAATACACATAACAGAGAAAAACAAAATAAAATCGAGCAGTACTTTTACATTGAATGAAACTGATAATAAAACAACAGTCAAAAGACTACAATCATAGAATTAAGAAATGGTATATATTCAAATGACACATGAGTGAAATGTATCTACAAGGTTCATAGTGTGTATTCAATTACCACATGAATGTAATGTATCTGCAGGTTCATAGCTGTGAGGAGTTAAGTATAGTGAAGGAACAGTAGGAGATAGAAGGGTAAAGGAGGACAGGTTAAAGTGACAGGGAAGCCATAAGTAGGCAGAGGGAAGGAAGTGATAAAGGTATAACACCAGGGAGAGAGCTCAGGAGTTGGGGTTCTGTGTTGGGGAACAGGAGCATAACAATTGCGAGGAGAGATGTAGTTTGAGGGATTTTTTTAAAGGAGGCTGACTTGATGATAGTCATGAGTGAAGGGGGAGCTTATTCCATGCCTTCGAGACAGTATCGGAATGCAACATTTGACCAGCTGAGAGCTTAGGTTTCTCTATGGATAGTAACATTTTGTTTTCAGACCTGAGGTGTCAGTTAGGATGATACATGGTCAGTATGGAGGAAAAGGAAGGCCAGGTTTCTGGGTGGTAGATGAGCTTATGGGCTGTAGTTAATTGTAAAAATGTGAGATGTTGCGAGGATTCTAGCCAATTTAGTTGATGCAGAGAGGAACAGTGATGGGTAGAAAATTTGCATTTGTAGCAAATTTATCAACGTTGTTGTAGCAGGAGTCTAGTTTTATTCTCAAGGAGGACTGTAGATTGGTGAGGATGGGAGCACCATATAGAAGTGTTGGTAGCAGGAAGAATGAGACCAGAGCCTTTCTTGTAGAGAGACTAGGAAAATGGTTGTGCCTATACAGGGCACTTAGTTTTTGATGTTTTTTTTGATGTTACTGTAGATGCGAAGGTCGAAGCTTAATTTGTCATTGATGATGACACCTAGCAATTCGGTGCTGGAGACAACATCAACAATGGTGTCATTTTGGGAGTGAATGGGGAATAGTGACTTGTGAACAGGGCTGGATTTTGTGGGGGTAAATATTAAAAGTTTTGTTTTATTGGGGGAGAAGATGACATGGTTCTGGGACATCCAGGTTTCGGTGGAAGTAAATGCATCTTGGGTGAGATCCTGTAGTGTGGGGGCAGATTTAGCAGAGCAGATGATATTTGAGTCATCTGCATATTGGATGACAGTACTGTGGATGAGAGAGGAAAGAAAGTTATTGACAAATATGCTGAACAAGGTACTGAACTTTGGAAGGCACCTGTATTTGTACTTATGAAAGGGGAGGAAGAATGTTACCATTTAGTAGACTGCTGCCTATTAATGAGATAGTTAGTAAACCATTGTAGGGTAGGGGGAGATAGCTCCAGATTAGCAAGTTTAGTAAGCAGGAGGAAGTGGGATATAGTGTTGAATGCCTTTGATCAATTTAGGAAGAGTGCTGAGACTAAGGAACCAGCACCTTGAGCTCTGTTTATTGTGTTGAGGAAGAAAATGAGGGCAGTGTTAGTACTATGTCCGGGCATAAAGCCATGTTGAGTGGGGGAGAGGATTTGGTGTTGTATCAGGTGACTGAGGAGCTGAGTGTGAATACATTTCTCTAGTATTTTGGAGATTGGGGAGTGAATGGCAATGGGATAGAAGTTTGAGATGTCGAAGTTGCTGCCGCCTTTATGAAGTGGAAGGATAAATGCTTTTTTCCAGATATCAGGTATGCAGGATTCCTGAATGGACCTGTTGAGGAGGATGCTGATAGGATATGCAATGGAGGAGGCTGAGAGTTGTAAGTATTCTGCATGTAAGTTATCAGGGGCATTAGTACAGGGTTTGAGTGTGTTAAAAGGTTTTTTGATAATGGAGGTGGGTATGGGTGTTAGTGTGAAAGGAGGTAGTGGGTTTGAAGGGGACTGCACAGGTGGAGTTCCTGGTGGGTCATCTGTAATAAGTGGGAAGTGGTAGCAAGTTTTTTGATGGTGTTGATGAAGTATGTGGTAAAGAGGAAGGATATCTCAGAGGGTGTTTCTTCTGGGTTTGGACATGGGTCATTGTTAGTTTCAGGGTGGAAAGGGAGTTAATTGCTCCCCAGAATTTCATATGGCTTAGTCTATGTTGGTCTTGGATAGCCTGGAAGTATTCTTTTTTGTTTTTGATAACTAGGCTTTTGGCCTGCTTGTGAAGCTTTCTATATTGATTGAAGTTAGACAATGTTTTGTTTTGTTTTTTTTTTTTTTGCCAGGCTTTCCAGGCTTTGTCCCTAGAGGACATAACTTGCTTTCTGGATTTTGTAAGCCAAATTGCGTGTTTTGACTTGATCTTTTTTAACTGGAGTGGGGCGAGACTATTTAGGATCCTAAGAAATATAGAATTAAAGAATTCTACAGCTTTGTTGAGAGGGAGAAATTTCAGTGGGCTCCAGTTACTGTTCTGTAAGATGTCGTTGAAGGTGGTAGTGAGAAATGGGATAGATCTCTGGTGTATCTATATTGGTGTAAGTTTGGTATGGAGGTGGGCTTACGTATTATGAATGCTGGAGAGAGATCACTAATGCTATTTCGGAGAGTCCGTGCAGTGGCAATTTTTTGTGGGTCAGAAACCAAGATCCTACCCAAAATTGAGCCTTTGCTTTCCTTGATATTGGGTCTAGTAATGTCAGAGATTAGCTGAGGATAGATGTGAATGTTAGTATCTGTAGAGGAGTTGTCAGTGGAAATATCTAGCCAATTAATATTGACATCGCCTAGGATGATGGTTTAATTTTTTATATTATTTGTTATCCAGGCAAGAGTATCTTTGAGAATAGGAGTATTATTGCATGGGGGATGTATATGACTATGATGCAAAGGCTTTTTCAATCATTAGAAAGGTTACTAGTAGCTTTGCAGTGAAGAAGTGGGGAATTGGCTTGGAGCATGGGATTACTGTAAAGGAGTTTGGGAATAGTAAGGCGAGGCCATCACCTTTTTATGTAGCCTATCAGTTCTAAGGCAGGAGTAGTTTTAGGGTAGAAATTCAGAATCTTTGATGTATGGTTTTAGCCAGGTTTCAGTGATAGCAGTGAAGTCTGATTTATGTTGATTTAGTCATGCGTGCAGTTGGAGAATTTTGTTTCTAATGCTTTGGAGATTAATTGTGGTAAAGTTTAGGGATTTTGTGGAGTTAGAGGAATTATGAGATGGAGACGAAGGGCGAGGGGTGGGATGTATGTCACCACAAAGAGCTAGTTCACTGAGAACAGGGAAATATGTGGGTAGGGGCTTCTTTTTTAGGTAATGGAAGTGTTTGAATTTATGGTTGTAAGGAATGTTGTGGTGTGGGGAAAGGGTGATGAGTTTCTTTAGTAATATGAAATCTGTACTATAGAGAGTGGAGCAAATACAGAAAAATTGGGGAGGGTGTGTGTGTGTGTGGTTGATGTGGATGGGGATGGTGTGGGTGGTGTGTAATTTGTGTGAAAGGATGATAGTCTTAGAAAAAGTGAGAGGTAGACAATAAGTGTAAAAAGAAAGATGTTGAATATAAGAGTCATAGATATGTGATATCAAGATGCAAGAAGGTTTGGATAAGAATTGAGGTGTAGGAGTGAGGTTATGGGAGGTATAGTAGGATTGAGGGAGTGGAAAGATAAGGGTGAGACTAGGATTACTGGGTTAAGAGGAAGGGCAGTTGTAAGGGGTGGGAGTTGGGCACAGAGGAAGGGTGTGGAGTGTGGGAGCTGAGAGGACTGGGTCTAGTGAGAGAGGAGGAGGTGGAGAGTATGGAGTTAATGATGAAGGGCTTATATGTGATGGATTGATGGGATGGGTGGGAGGAGTGTGGAGGTGAAGGTCTGTGATTGGAGGATGGAAGGGTAGGTGGGGATGAGGATAGCTATAAATGTAATTGAAGTGTGGGTGGGTGGGAATGGGGGTAGAGTAGGGGAGCTGAGTGAGCCTAAGCATAGTGAGGGTGAATGGAGCGGGGAGAACCACGAGGAGAAGCAGCTAGTAAAAACCTCTCAGCCAGCATCTTTTTACTGTTCAGGCTAGTATACTGCAGGTGCAGCTCTGAAGTTTACCCTGAATTAGGTCTGGGTGTAGGTAGGTGCCTATGGCTGATAAACTAGAGGGGAGTAGAACATCTATTAAGATAAAATGGCCAGGTTTAGAATATTCCAATGTTAGTGGGAAAAAAGACTAGATTATTAAATGACTGGGGGAGCAGGTCTCCTGGCTAGTCCAACTAGTGTGCACGCCACAAACTATAATTATAGTCACTCAGTTAATATCACAAGATAAAACAGAGGACATACACAATTTTCCTTTGAGAACTTAGTGATTATTTTTGCTTGAAAAAACAGGATTTCAATGAGCCCCAAAGGGGTCAGGGAGTCCAAGCGTTGCAAGTGAAAGGGCTGGTTCTCAGCAGGCAGTGAATGGGAATATAAATAACTAGAAGGAGAGAGGGAAAAACAAAATGATTAGTGTCTCAGAAGGGATCTACAAGAAATTAAGAGGTAAGCAGTGGGGTAGGCAAATGTAATATAGGACAATATAAGTAACAGTAGGTGAAATTCTAAAACAAGATTAGAACATTAACAATACAGCACAGATGAAGCAGTATTCACAACTACTGAGCCAAACAGCACAGCCAGAATAACTATCTAACAAAGGAGCAATGCCTACACCAAGACTCCTTTTCTACCTGCCTATAGTACAGAAAATTAGCAATTTGCTGTACTATAGGCTAGCCTTGGTCATTTTTAACCCTTACATTTATCATACAAATAACTCAGAAGCAGTCAGACCATGGATAGGTTAAGATATTTGTAAACCTGCACAAAGCACCGGGAAACCAGCAGTCTTGACAGTCTGTTTATTGTACACAGGTGAACACATACACCAACCACAGACCAGAACAAGAACTGTCAAGACTGCTGGTTTCCCAGTGCTTTGTGCAGGTTTACTAGTTTTTTTGTGTTGGCACTGAGACTACTTTGTTTATAGGTTAAGATATTTACTTGTTGCCCCTATCCATGAGGGACATGCCAAACTGGGGGGTAGTGAATTTGTGATTTCTCATTCATTTATCTGAATCATGTTTAAATATAGTAAAAGAAATATTTTTATGTGGTGTAAAAGATGGCTCCATAGGTATTCTCTCTGTTACATAACTTTTCCTCCAAACTGTTCAGTTTATGCTGAAAAAGAGACTGAGATGCCTTGTGTGACTGTTCATGCTACAGCTGAACATGTGAATGTGTAATAAGCCTGACAGGTAAGGACTGCTAAGACTCTATACATAAGGCAGTTGTCATCTTTTAGTGACATGTATGATACTGGGGAGAAGGACAAGGGTTTGAGAACATTTGCATAGTTTGTGGGATTAAGGCCTTTGTTTTTTTAAGTGAGGATGCATTGTGGTAACTCATTTTGTGACAACTGTCTGGATAGGTGCATACCAAATGATGCATTATATTCAATGACAGACCTGATGAGAGGTGAGTACAGTAAAATGATAACATCCCTGGATGTGGACACCATGCCTTTAGATATAAAATGTGCAGTATAAAAAAGGTCTTCCTTACTGTAGTGGCTACATGGTGATCAAAGTGCAGTTTGCCAACACAGGTTCCTAGATGCCTGACTACAATGTCAACTATCAGGGGTACATTTTCCATGTGATAGTTACAAAGGAAGCCATGCTTATCAAAGAATATGATTATACATGTCTTGGCATTTAGCTTTAGTCCACAGTTTAGACATCAGCTATTTGTTTGGGAAAGGCCATCTTTGAGGATTTTGATGTCATATTGGGAGTTAATGATGGCACCGAGTTTACAGTTGTCTGGAAACTTGGTCATTCATAAACTCATGACATTTTCTCTAACCTCTGTAAAGCAAATGCCACGGAGGAGTCCCCAAAGATTGAACCCTGGGGTACACTGCTAATAAACGGTCTTTTGCAGGAGGTAGAACTACCCAAGTTAATTTCCTAAGTTCTATTTGTGAGCCAAATTATTATCCAACACATTACACAGACATTTACATTTAGCGGGTAAGTTTATCTATGATGCTTGTGTGGGCATGGTATTGAATGCCTATGTAAGGTCTAGATATGTAGAGTGCACT
Organism: Protopterus annectens; assembly: GCF_019279795.1. NCBI lineage: Eukaryota > Metazoa > Chordata > Ceratodontiformes > Protopteridae > Protopterus > Protopterus annectens. Next base: position 902,989,204 of record NC_056725.1, on the reverse strand, counting down.
GATTGCCTTCATCCATTGTTACAACCAGCGTAATCCAAGGCAGTTTATTTTAAAACTCAAACACAGTAGAAAATGATGTGGTTGATTAGTTGCAAATTAAAGTATGTTTGTTTTAAAGATAGTGTGTTGATTTCTATTTTTATCATGCTTTAAACATTTCATCAAAAAAATTAAAAAATTTAAAAATTCAGTAACTAGTATAAATTTTCTTACTGTCAGTTGAAAAAAACAACTTCTCACTTTTGCCATTTTTTAGTCAGTCAGTCAGTCAAAACTGACATGTTTACAATGGTACAAATGAAAATAACAATTTTAAACCTAATGTACAAAAACACCTTTAATCTAAGTAGTGAGCCAATAATTATGGAACCATTTAACCCTGGAGGTTTACCTGCATTTAACCCTAAGTTGCCAGTTCTCTCTACTCTCTAGTGTGGTGTCCAGTCACCTGTTTTGCCTATAAAAAACTCCCACAGGTGGAACATAGTCCAATGTAAACAACACCTTTGGTAGAGCAGGAAAATGTATTGGGAGGTGTTTCTTTCTCCCTGGTTTGTGAAAATTGGCTGCTGTGGACCAACGTTCATACTACTGCACATTCTTGAAGCCCTAATCATTTTGTCCTTTAGAATCTTTCTTTTTTGGTGGAAAGGTTGGTTGGCTTTTGCAGTAGTGAGTTTGTTTGAGTTGGTTTTCTTCTAAAGACTTTCGAAATTCCCCAGTTGTCTCTTGTCTCTTCTGAAGATGGGTTACATCTAGATTGAGAGTTGATTTGAGTTAATGTTGTCTGAGAAAGTGAGGAAGTCGGTGTTGGTGTGATGTGTTCTAAAAAATTGATTTCTTAGTTGCTCCCCCATTCCAAATGGGCAAATGTCGTCCAGAAGAATAGAGACAAAGAAGAATGATGTGTTTAAATGTTTTGTAAAAAAAATGTGTGTGCCACCTCATTGAACAACATGAAGTTGTTTTCCAGAACTACACCCATCAACTCGTAATTATTAAATTAATTGTTACTTAGATTGGTTTGGTTTCTAAGAAAATTATGAGGGCAGTGCTGTGTTTTTCATAATAGTCATCAATTTATTGTGTGGTTCTGTTGTTCATTTCCTCCCTGAAAAACTATAGGCTGAATGGAACAGGATCGATACCTTTGTGTATTTTTAGGGATCGAATGATGTGGTGTTGTGGTTTTTTTAACTTGAGAAAGTTGAGTAATAAATTTCAGCTCATTCATGTTAATGTTGGTTTGACTGGATTTTGGTGTTGTCCATGCAGGAGTTCAGTTGTTTTATTGTGGCAAGGGTATGCCAAGCCATCCCTACTCTATGCAGATCTCTCTGCTAACTTTCTTTTCTTTTTAGTATTTTCAAACAATACTGATCGATCGACTTCATTAAACAATTTTTCATTGAAATAAAATCTGCCTCAATTGGGGCAGGATTAGAGGAGTTAACAGTACTTTGTTGAATCGAAAAAGATAATTGTTTGTTTGCTGTCCATTCATACAGCTTTTTTTTCAGATATCATGTTAAACAGCTGATTGAATTCAGCTCTAGTGACAGGGGTTATAGGGCACTAACACCAAAATGGTGTTGTAACTTGTTTAATGTCTTGACTTGAGAAAGCCTGAATATACCACCAGGCTTAAAGCTTTATCATTTTCTACTGTGTTTGAGTTTAAAATAAACTGCCTTGGATTATGCTGGTTTGGATCTGTTTGGTTTTTTGGCTTCGACTTTTTTTTTTTTGTTTTTTCTTTTACTATTTCTTTTAGCTTCATCCATTGTTTCCAAAAACTTTCCTGAAGACTTTGACCAGGTTAAGTAGGCAGGATATGCTCTTGTCAAATCTGAACTGGCTTTGGTCTAGAGTTTCTTGGTTGCCTATGTTCTTTATGTCCTTACTTATTAATTCCATTGTGATCCTTTCCATAGCCTTACTAATGAGGCTGGTCAGGCTTATGGGTCTATTATTACCCAGTTCCATTGATGTCCCATCTTTGTGCAAGTGGATTAAAGATTGCTGTCCTCATTTCAATCAGTGGGAAGCCATTTGGAGTCTGATATTACATAACCTCTGTAGGTGGCTTGAGGCCATGTTTCAGGCTGGTCAATAGGTAACTTGGTGTGTTATCTAGCTCCAAAGATGCAGCATTCTTTGCCTTTGAAGGCACCTTGAGGACTTGTTCTTGTGAGATTTTGTTTGGGGGGGGGGTTGAAGCTGCAGGTAAGTGGTCAGGGAATAAGGGAGAGGAGAAAGGGGCAGGTTGAAGTTTGAGCTGAATGTGTCCACTAGTAGCTTGGCTATATCCTAAAGTGTGAGTATGTAGTATCCTTTTTGATTTGCTCTACACAGAGCCGGCCATTTTTCTGAGATTTCTAACATAGTTAAAGAAAAAATTCACCTGAGCAGCTCTTTTTACCTCATATCTGACTTTGGTTGATTTCATCTGGGTCTGGAGTTCCTTGTTAAGTTTACACACATTATTAGCCTCTTGAGAGTTTAATTTATTTTTGCATGTAATGATTTTTTTCTTTTTATAATAGGGCTCTACCTAAGTGGTTTGTTTTTAAATTTGGTGTTGTATTTACTTCTGAGAAGGGACAAATAGGTTTACATAACTGTTTCCACGTGCATAGAATGTGTTAGTAAAGGATTCTGCATATTCAGTTGGAGTCATCAAGATAAGGGCTTTTGAATTTAGCCAACTCATTACTAAGGTTTTACTTAATTAGCTATACATATGTATTATAACTATTGTTTTCAAAATATATGCATTCTATTTTTCTTTAAAAAAACATGAAAAATGTCATTTTTACAGGACTTTATAGTAAAGTTGAGCATTGGTATAATATAACATTTATTTACTGAGAATGTGCCAGCTGATTCAAAAACATGGACCACTATGCATAGAAGATGCAAGACAGGCCATTTGTAGTGCTCATTGCTGCCCAGTGAGTTGTTCATGAATGGAATCCTAGGTCTGGCAGTATGGCAGTATGAGAGTGATACAGTAGTGAAAGAAATGTAAAGGCACATGGGACAGGGCATGCTTATTATGTCATACATTCTTGTTGTACAACAAAGATAAAGCCACATTGGGCATGGCATGCTTGTTATGTCATACATTCTTATTATACAACAAAAGATTACTTCCAGCTTACTGACAGCTGACAGAGAATTTAGCTACCAAGCAAGGCATTCCATGTCAGCTGACCCACAGAATATAGAAAGAGTTGTTTGTCTTTTGGCTTTTCCCAGTTAGGGGTCGCCACAGCGGAACTCCGGTCTGCGAATGATTGGCAGTAGATTTTCATGCTTGCCGAGGTGCCAGCTCGATGTCCAACCTTCAACGAAGGCATGCCCATTTATGCATGTCTTTCAAACACCACCCAACTGTGGGGAAGACATGCAGACTCCAAGCAGAAGGCACTCCCACACTTCAGCCGAGAATTGAATGGGAGAACCACTTGCTGTGAGGTAACAATGCTACCCCTGCACCACCATGGATTATGCCAGCTGACACAGAGACTACAGTTAAAGAGCAGTGCACTCAGTGTCGGCTGACACAAACACTATAGTTACAGAGCAGTGAACTCAGTTTCAGCTGACACACAAAAATAGTTACAGAGCCATGTACTCAGTGCCAGCTGACACAGAGACTATATTTGTAGAGCAGTGAACTCAGTGTCAGCTGAAACAGAGACTATAGCTATAGAGCCATGCACTCAGTGTCAGCTGACACATTGACCATAGCTATTGGACAGTGCACTCAGCATCAACTGAAAGAGACTATAACTATAGAAGACTGCACTCAGTGTCAGCTGACAGAGACTATAGTTATAGAGCAGTGCACTCCGTGTCAGTTAAGACAAATACTATAGTTATACTGCAGTGTAATTAGCATTAGCTGAGTCAGAGTATAGTTGTAGAGCGATGCATAGTATGTTGACAAGCTCATACACAGACACAAACATGACACGCTTTCCATCTGTCCATGTGTACATCCACATATGTGTGATTTTGTGTGCACACATACAAATATGTATATCTTTGTATGTGTGTGGATATCTGTGTGTGTGTGTGTGTGTGTGTGTGTGTGTGTGTGTGTGTGTGTGTGTGTGTGTGTGTGTGTGTGTGTGTGTGTGTGTGTGTGTGTGTGTGTGTGTGTGTGTGTGCGTGTGTGTGTGCATGTGCGTGTGTGCGTGTGTGTGTGTGTGTGTGTGTGTGTGTGTGTGTGTGTGTGTGTGTGTGTGTGTGTGTGTGTGTGTGTGTGTGTGCGTGTGTGTATGTATGTGTGTGCGTGTGTTTGCGCGTGTGTGCATGTGTGTGCGCGTGTGTGTGTGTGTGTGTGTGTGTGTGTGTTTATGGGTGTGTGTTTATGTGTGTACATCCCTGTGTTTATTGTGGAGAGAGAAACAGTACACTCTGCTTGGAACTGTACAAGATGATGAACACACACTGCAGCAAGCTGTGCACTTTGCAGATTTGTGACATTGTGAGTGATTTGGGACAAGTTACACTGCATATAAAAGTGGTGCTGTCTACTTATTATTGGTTTTTCAGTAATGCATAAGACAACTAAACAGATGAAGATTGTGTGCCCTACTATGTACAATGAAGGATATCCTGTAGGGATTTTTACAGAACATAGAAAGGGTTACAGACTGCCACATTGTGGGCCAAAAAGAACACTGATCACATTTACAATGACAGGGTGCACATCATGGCAGCTATGAACCTACATGAACGTAATGTTTATAGCTCACTCAGCACACAAGCATACACCCACTGCAACATGCACACTCATTTTCACAAGTATTTGTACATGTGTGAGGCTTCTGCAGTGGTTCAGTTAACAAATGTATGGAGGAAGCATTATAATACTGCATGATCCTTGGTGCACAGCATCGGACCATGTTATGTGTGAAGTCTGGATCCTGTATTTTGTTGTTTTTAATCTTCTTTATTGACCTTTTGACCATAACAATCACAATTACATACATCTAATTCTCCAGTTCCAAACATCTTCATTTAGAAAACTGAATCCTTCATAACTTAATATATGCATTTTTTATAGATGCAAGCTTCTTTACTGGAGTACATTTATACCTTATACAGTTTTACGTATTAAATGTATCAGTCTAAACTTGTAACATCTTTAATAAAAACAAGGAAAACAGTAGTGTGAGAGACTGCAAACAATGACGCCATCATTATTTAAAACAAATCTAAATCTATTAAAATTGTGCTGTATGCACCCCATTCTAGTAATGAATAAAAATACATCTAGTCAATAATCATCCCTTCTTCCTTTGACCAGTTAAATCAGTTACTGTGCAATTTGGATCATCTGCTAGGCTTCCTCTCCTATAACTATCTTCTTTCCCATATTTTCTTCTTAAAGTGCAATTCTTCCCTTTATAAATCAGTTGTACAAATTAATTTCATACTTCCCAGCCTTTTACATACAGTCTAATGTCTGCCCTGATGTCCTAAGATAACAGAATGCTGAAAGAATCTCATTGTCTGCCTCATTATTCCATCCAATAATCCTTATACTTCTAGCTACTCACCATGTAGCCAAACTTGTCCACGTTTTGTGTGCGAATCCCCTTTATATGCAAATATCCACTAACTTGCTGGTGTATACCATTAAATCAAGTATTACATCAGGAAGAGGGCTGACACTGGGAAGGGTTTGAATGATAAGGTTCCCATTAGACCAGTCCTTAAAGCTAGACATCTATGCAGATAGTTTGATCTTTCAGGAATATTTATAATTTTTACTTACTTTTTATGTTTCTGTTAGGGAGTAGGCCGGATCATTACCATGCCCTGTATGTTCTTCATATATATATATATATATATATATATATATATATATATATATATATATATATATATATATATATAGATATATAAATATAACATTTACATATTTTGCATATACTTATATATATATATATATATATATATATATATATATATATATGTATATAAATATAACATTTACATATTTTGCATATACTTATATATATATATATATATATATATATATATATATATATATATAAATATAACATTTACATATTTTGCATATACTTTATATATATATATATATATATATATATATCATTATTTTAATGTGTTCATATTATTAAATGATCAATGTCTTTGTGTTTCTGTTGGTGCTTTAAGGCAACCTTAATTATTTAATTGGCATTTAGTTATATTTAATTGTTTTATTAGAATAGGATGTGATGTAAGTGCTACTATAAAAGTGATGATTTTTAGCTTTGGTTTAATGTCTGAGGAAGCAGTTGGTTAACTGCGAAGGTGCTTACATTTTACAATAAAAGCTTTATTCATTTGAACCTGTAACCATCGTGTATTTCTACTCTTCTTTTGCTATCTTTATTAAATCAAGTATCCCACATAGAAATCTCTGAATTTTGACCTACACCCAACACACTCTAGTCAAGAGAATAACATAGGTTCATAGGCTCATAGGTGTGTACTAGGCTAATGGCCCTGGAGCCTTTACAAGCCTAGCCCATAGAATTACCCCGGCATCATGCCACCCGACCTTAGTTCCCAGTGCCTCTGTCAAGCAGAGCGGCTGGAGTGATCCCAACAGTGAATTTTCTATTTCCTATCCACTCATCAAGATTTCTCCTGAAGAGGGCCAGTGTGATGCTCTGTTTGACATGAATGGGAAGTTTATTCCATAGCATGAGCAGTCTCTGGATTATGAACCTGTCCCTCCAGCACGTTCTCTTGATTGTGGTAATGAGTTTGTGGTCTCTGGAGCATGTGGTATGGAGGGATTGGGATTTCTTTAGATGTAGGATTTCTAACAGAGCTGGGTCAGACATAGCTTTGTAAGTCAAGCATAGATCGCCTCTAAGTAGGCGATATGAGACAGAGAATAGTTGGAGTTTTTTGAGTCTGTCCATATAGGACAAGTGTTTAAGGCCTAGAATCCTCTTTGTGAGGTACATTTGTGGCTTCTCCAGTTGTTGCAGGTGTCTAGTGAGGTACATGCCAAATGGGGAATTGTACTCAACGATTGGCCTACTGAGGGAAGAGTAGAGCGAGACAATGACCTCTTTCTTCCTGGATGCAAAACCCTTAGTAATGAAATGTGCCACATAGAAGGACTTTCTGACCACAGTGGCAATGTGGTGGTCGAAAGAGAGGTTGCTGTCAACCTGTGTTCCCAGATGTCTTATAACTCCTTCTGTGTTCAGTGGACTACCATTGATGTGGTAATTCATGGGAACTGGGTTTTTCCCAACGGGAATGATGACACATTTTTTTGGCATTGAGCTTAAGGCCATGGTTCTGACACCAGTCGTTGGTCTCAGTGAGGCCTTTCTATAGGATGTCAACATCACTTGGGGAGTTAATAATAGCTCCAAACTTGCAATTGTCTGCGAACTTTGTAAGCCAGATTCCCTTCATGTTGGCCTGGACTTCAGAGAAGTAGATTTCAAACAGGAGAGGACCCAGGACCGAACCCTGAGGGACTCCACTTGTGACTGGTCAGCAGTCTGACTTGAAGTCAGCTACTTTCACACTGTGGATTCTATCTGTGAGACAGTTTGCAACCCACCTAGTGATATAGGGGTTGATGCCTAGCTTACTGAGTTTTTCTATGATTCCTGAGTGGGGAATGGTATCAAAGGCCTTGGCCACATCAAGGTAGGCTGTGTGAGCCACCTTGCCTTCATCCACAGCTCTGGTGACTGACTCAAAGAGGTCGACTAAGTTGAGCAGACATGATCTAGCCTTCACAAAACCAAACTGTGTGGGATCCAGAGTTTGGAGATTCCCTATATACTTGTTTATTAGGTCCATGTTGATGTGTTCCACAGCTTTGCATATCAGACTCATTAGGCTAATGGGGCGATAATTCCCAGGGTCTGTAGTTGCTCCTCCTTTGTGGAGAGGGATGACTGTAGCAGTGCACCATTTGGTAGGGACAAAGCCTGAGGTGAGGCTGTGATTGAACAGGGCACACAAGTGAGGTGCCAGTTCACTCTGTAGTTCATGTAGCATACAGCCAGGGATATTGTCAGGTCCCATAGAAGCTGTATTCTTGGCCTTGGACAGTGCTGTTTTAATCTGTGCATCAGTAATACTGGGTGCCTGGAAACCTACTGCTAATGTGATAGGTCCTTTGGGTGGGGAGAGAGGGGTAAAGTTAGCACTGAAACTGTCGGCCAGTATGCAGTATCTGTTGGCTCGGTATAGGAGGTACCATTGTGCAATATTTCAGAGAAAATCTGGGAATTGCCATGGAGATTCTTTAAATAACTATAGAAGGCCTTGTGGTTGTCTTTACTATCTGCTGCAATTCTGTTTTCATAGCTAGCTTTAGAGGATTTTATGAGGGATCTCAACTTTTTTTGAGGCTGATAAGGGAGTTTTCCAGTCTTGGGACTTCACCTTATTCCACATCAGTTTTCTCCTTCTGTTGTAGAGTTTGTTTATGGCAGGAGACCACCAGATTGGCTTTCTATTTTTGGAGGAATGCTTCTTGGTTATATTGGGTATGGCAAGCTCCATGCATTTGTGTACATGTTCATACAGTGCATTGGTGTATGATTTGGCAGTCATGCAACTATTCTCCATTTGCATGGGTGCCGTAAAGTTAGCCACCTCTATTTTTAGGAGCCCAAAGTTAGCTTTGGAGAAGTTTTCATGGTGGTTACCTTTGTTGGGGTGGGGGAGGTGGGGGGTTGTGGATTTCCAAGGTGATTAGTTTGTGGTCAGATCTAACCAGGGAGGAGTTGACTATTGGTGTAGAGCAATGGTCGCTCATATTAGTAATGACCACGTCAAGGATGTTGCTACCACTAGTGGAGGTAAGAACGAGCTGGTCCAGGGCATTGGAATTAATGAATTCCAGGAAACGTTGGGGCAAGTGTATTGGCACATGAGTAGTTTTCCCAGTTAATGAGGGGGGGTGGTAGTTGAAGTCGCCCAGTAAGAGAGTGTTAGGTTGTACCCTAATAGTCTCCTGGGTGCTTAGGAACTTGGAATATGAGTCTTGGGACATGGTTTCGGGACCTATAGCAGGCTATGACCTGAATCGCTGTCTTAGCCTAGATTAGCTCAACCTGAAGTATTTCTGATGCATTATGTTGTGCTTCCAGTCTGGAGCTGTGTGCCTCCTTTATGAATATGGAAACACCACCACCTATGGAGCATCAGTCCAAGTTTTGGGGCCGAATGGTGTGGAATGAGTTATAGCCTGGTAGTGCAGAGATGCTTTCTGTTGCCTTTAAACAGTTCTCTTTTACAGCATAAATGTCGATGTTCTCCATTTTAAGGAGTGCTTCGAGTGAGTGCATTTTGAAATTTAGACTTCTAGTGTTGAGTGATTTGGTGGTAATTTGATCTTTTGAACACCACCTAAAAAAGGCACTATAGGGGCGGAAAGAGCCTTGGCCAGTATCCGGAAGCCCAGGGATGACAGATGCAGGCCATCTCTGACAAAGCATCAAGGTCTGTCAATCATGTCATCTCAGGCAGACAGATAATGGACCCCCTTAGGATGACACCAGAAACTTAACCAATTGTTGAAACCAATCATTTCTGCTTGTACTGTGGTATCATTCTGGGTGATGGTAGGATGCTGCTCAGGGCTAGGGTCATACCCATCTGGGCTACATAATCTGAGAGCTCCTCCATGTCTTTTTTCTTGTAGTCCAGGGAGGTACGTCTCAGGTCATTCATATTTGTATCTGTTGTTGAGGTACTTGAGTGCATGCGTTATGTGATGGATCTTGGCACATGACAAGCAGCTTTACTGTTACTTTCTCCTTATTCAACCTAGTGAGTGGGACATCAGTGTGCCTCACTATCGAGTCACTTATGACTAGCATTTTGGGTATGCTGTTTTACCTTAGGGGTTTTGATTGAGTGGCACACTGTTTAGGAGAGTAATGTTTCTCGTGATTAGTGTTGTGTTGTGGTGGTCAAGTGCATTTCTGCCTTGGAGGTCTCTGCTGTTTGGATAGATTTTTATTGAGAGCCCCCACAAAGGTGGGTGTGTGTTTTGTGTTTTTATGTGAAGGCAGGGCTGGTGTGTGTTCTGGCGGGCTATGTAGTCCATGTGGTGTAGTGCAAGTGTTGACCTTCTCCTCTTGACCAGCTATTCCAGTCTTGGCTGGTGAGTGTGTGTCTTTCAGTTTGGATATATAAGTGCATCTCTTGCAAGTCTGAGTGTTGGGAGGTAAGAGGAGAGGGTTGTCTGTGTACATGAATCAGTTGCTATATTGCCTCAGGATGCCCAAGCTCACCAGGTTAATAGGAGAAAACAAAGAGAACTGACCTTTAGAAATGCCTGAAGGGGTGGCCATTAATAATAAGTACTGGAGCTGTTTCCTTGTAGAACGTTTAGTGCTGGTAGCACTTTTGTGTGCTACAATAATTGCTACAAGAAGTCTGGTAAAGTGCTAGACTAATAAGCTAGTAAAAGTGCAGTAGAGGAGAGAACTAGCAGATCTAAGGGAAAAGTTGAAGAGTAGACTTTGACACTGCTCAGAAGCTTACAAACAGTCCTGGATACAGCAAATCTGTATCTGGACTAGACTAGTTACAGGAAAGATGAGAAACAAGCACATATGTGGGCTTTTAAACCAGAAAGTTGAAAGAGATGGAAAGACTGCCCAAACGGCCAATAAACTACAATTTCTGGGCTACCTAGTGCTTACCACTCCCACTGATAAGCTAGAAGGCTTCCCTCCAACACAGAAAGGCTTGGGGGAGGGGGGCTCATAAGCTTACAAACAGTCCTGGATACAGCAGATCTGTATCTGGACTAGACCAGTTATAGGAAAGGTGGGAAACAAGCACAAATGTGGGATTTTAAATCAGAAAGTTGAAATAGTTGGGAAAAAAACTGCCCAAATGGCCAATGAACTACAATTTCTGGGCCAGAAACCACTCTTCTTGTGGTAGCTAGGTTACCTAGTGCTTACCACTCCCACTGATAAGTTAGAAGGCTTCCCTCCAACACAGAAAGGCTTAAGATGCTTACAAACAGTCCTGGATACAGAAAATCTGTATCTGGGCTAGACTAGTTACAGAAAAGGTGGGAAACAAGCGCAGACATGGGCTTTTGAACCAGAAAGTAGAAAGAGATGGAAAAACTGCGCAAATGGCCAATAAACTAAACTTTCTGGGCCAAAAACTGCTATTGTGGTAGATAGGCTATCTAGTGCTTAGCACTCCCACTGATAAGCTAGAAGGCTTCCCTCCAACACAGAAAGGCTTAGGGGGGGCTCAGAAGCTTACAAACAGTCCTGGATACAGCAAATCTCTATCTGGACTAGACTAGTTACAGGAAAGGTGGGAAACAAGCGCAAATGCGGACTTTTAAACTAGAAAGTTGAAAGAGCTGGAAAAGCTGCCCAAACGACCGATAAACTAAAATTTCTGTGCCAGAAACCACTTTTGTGGTAGATCGGCTACCTAGTGCTTACCACTCCCACTGAAAAGCTAGAAGGCTTCCTTTCAACACAGAAAGGCTTGGAGGGGGGCTCAGTAGCTTACAAACAGTCCTGGATACAGAAAATCTGTATCTGGACTAGACTAGTTACAGGAAAGGTGGGAAACAAGTGCAAATGTGGGCTTTTAAACTAGAAAGTTGAAAGAGATGGAAAAACTGCCCAAACGGCCAATAAACTACAATTTCTGGGCCAGAAACAACTCTTATGGTAAATAGGCTACCTAGTTCTTACCACTCCAACTGATAAGCTAGAAGGCTTCCTTCCAACACAGAAAGGTTTGGGGGCTCAGAAGCTTACAAACAGTCCTGGATACAGCAAATCTGTATCTAGACTAGACTAGTTACAGGAAAGGCAGGAAACAAGCTTAGAAGTTATTTTTTGTAAAGGAGATACAGAAGATAATTCAAGGTTATGGACCTAAGTGGCTTGCCTTTCTCAAATGTTCTCTCTGTATTAAGTAGAATGAGCTAGTGACACTAGACTGGGATACAGCTGAGAAACAACTGAACAGATGGGATTGGTAGGAATGTCTGAAGTCAAAATATGATCTCACTGTACTCGGTCGAGTGCACAAATGAGATAGACCCAGGGGAAGTGTTTAAACACAAATTTACAGGAGGGGCGGGCAATTCCAAAGCTACCAAGATTAATACCAAAACAAGAACAGGGAGGGAGGGTGGGAAACTAACTGCAGAGAGAGAGAGAGAAAGAGAGAGAAACAAATAAATAGAAAAATAAATAACTGCAGAGAGACACAGACCACAATATTCAATGAAACAAATAGACAGAAAAATAAAATACAGTACAATCTTTAACACTGCAAGTTTGTACTTAACTCAGCTAGTAATGCAGTTGATTGTAAGCATATAGCAGAAAGCCAAACAACTCAGATATTGAGCAGTAATAAATTCAAAGATATGTGACTAACACTTATAAATACAGAGAAAGCCTCTAAGCTAAGAGTTTAACACTGAATATCAATGAAGTGAAACACAGTAGCTCCCACTTACTGCAGAGTGAGAGAGAGAGAGAGAGAAAGAGAGAGAGAGAGAGAGAGTCCACAGTATTGTTTGAAACAAATAAATAGAAAAATAAATAACTGCAGAGAGACACAGACCACAATATTCAATGAAGCAATTAAATAGGCAGAAAAATAAAATGTAGTACAATCTTTAACACTGCAAGTTTGCACTTAACTCAGTTAGTAATGCAGTTGATTGTTAGTATATAGCAGAAAGCCAAACAACTCAGATATTGAGCAGTAATAAATTCAAAGATATGTGACTAACACTTATACATACAGAGAAACCTTCTAGGCTAAGAGTTTAACACTGAATATCAATGAAGTTAAACACAATAGCTCCCACTTACTGCAGAGAGAGAGAGAGAGAGAGAGAGAGAGAGAGAGAGAGAGACCACAGTATTGTATGAAACAAATAAACAGAAAAACAAATAACTGCAGAGAGAGACACAGACCACAATATTCAATGAAACAATTAAATAGACAGAAAAATAAAATGCAGTACAATCTTTAACACTGCAAGTTTGTATTTAACTCAGCTAGTAATGCAGTTGATTGTAGGTATATAGCAGAATGCCAAACAACTCAGATATTGAGCAGTAATAAATGGAACATTCATCAAGAAGAACATTGGCATTCATTCTCCAAGCTCATACTGAGCTGCTACTTTAATCTATAATTCAGCCAAATCCGCCTATCAACATAATAATATTTTCCATTGGCATAATTTATGGAAGACTGCCAACACCAAAGAAAAACACATTTATTCTAATACAGCCTGTTTTCTTAATTTTGGCTTATAAAGCTGATAAGAATGACTTGCATAATCCTTACTTTACATTTCTCTTTGAAGTTGATTTTATATATGTAATGATGACTTCACAACATCCTCAAATGTGCTCCAAGTTTAGTATATGCTGAGCTATTCTCATCTGTATAAAAGTCAGAAGAACATCTCTATACAGTAATTAAAATCTTCTTAGGAAGTATCTATCCAGCTCTCTTTCAACTAAGTCTATATCAAAAATTGTCTGTGAACAGAGTTTATGTGTTGATACACAACAGGTTTGTTTGCTCTTTGAAGTTCATTAAACAGTCAGGAACAATTCATATTATATAATTGTCTCATTTTCTGTGAGTGACTTCATTACCTTGCTGGGAGTCAAAGCTTTATTTAATTTTCCTAAAAAAAGAACAGCCCGCATTTGTGGCAGTCAGATATGGGAGTAATTTTTACCAAGAATCCTGAGCAGATGAAATGAGTGGGAAATTTAGCATATTTATGATGTTTGCATATTCATTTGCCCCCCCCCCCTTTCACAGCATGCATTTATCAGCAAAATAAATGGTGACTTTAGCACATTGATTCTGTTTGCAGGCTAACTTGTTCCCTATTAATTTCGTTGATGTGCTTGAGTATGTGACATTCAATGTATTTCTGCTAAGCAGAATGCCAGTTTTTTCAAATGTTATCTTATATTGGTATTCCAGTGTCAATATTATTACATGTGTTTTGCCATAAGTTAGCAATATGTAAATACAACCATGCACAGGGCACATCTGCCTCTTGGATGTGGATAATATAGCTTACATTTAGGAGGAGTAATAAGCACATTTTGCTGTTGAACTGGATGATCTCACACCGTGACTGCATATGCATAGATCCAGTTCATGCATTTGGATTCCGTTCATTGTCCTAAGTCTCCTCTTCACCAATATTTATTTATTTATTTGTTTGTTTGTTTATCTATTTATAATTTGATAAATGGGTAAGGTTGGTAACAGACTCTTTTGAGTTGGAACTTGGACCTCTTTGGCTAACTGCATAAAATTATAAAAGTAACATTGAATTATAACACTAAAACAGTTATGTGCATTACATACATTGTTAAAACTATATTAACCACAGAGTTATAGAGTTATAAGAATCTTTTTGATTAGTCATTAGCAGAGCTTATTTAAGAAATTAGCTAATAACTAGGTACATATACAACACAGACTTAATGTTACAGACCTGACCACTTGTCAAAGTGAACCTGCTATTTGATTAAAAATTATAAATGTATGCACTGCAGTTACCATAAGCCATATTTAATAACTTACTTAAAAACAAGGTAGAAGAGTGTATCACTGAGCAGAGGTTCACTGAGTCTGGGATCACCAAACTCGACCTATCAAAACCCAACTGATTGACTGCAAGGTGCATTGTCAGAGTTACTACCCTGCAGTATACATGGTAAAGCTTGTTCCTGATTTTCATTGTGTCAAGTTTCACTGTGTTAGGTGATGATCTGGAACTGAACAAAATCTGTAGTTATTCCATATATACTCAAAAAGAACCTAGCCTCATGTAATTTCCTTCTCACAATTTCATTTGAAGTCTTATTATCCCTACACAATGAACTTGTTATTTATATCCAACAACTTATGCTAGGATAGAACATAAAAAGTATTTTTTCTACAATTAGCATTTTGTTCAAGAAAGTGGCACTAACATATCACACCAAATGCATATGCTGTATTTACTACAAATTACATTCTATTTATAGGTTGAAGGAGGTCAAACATAATCTCTTAGGAAATA
Source organism: Protopterus annectens (assembly GCF_019279795.1). Taxonomy (NCBI): domain Eukaryota; kingdom Metazoa; phylum Chordata; order Ceratodontiformes; family Protopteridae; genus Protopterus; species Protopterus annectens. The sequence goes on along the minus strand of NC_056725.1, from coordinate 902,974,074 downwards.
CAGAGTTGTTAGCAAACATCAAAGCTCCCAAACAAATATTTTCCTTTAATAATAGCTTGCTGATTATACCAGATGTTAGCTATAATGCATTGTTCTAGCTATGGTAGGAGGTAACAGAAGTATTGTAAATAAAAACAAACTAAAATATTTCAGTAGACTGTATTTATCCATGTCTGACTTATCAATTTGGACAAGCACAAGTGAAACTTGTTGAGTTATAGGATTACAATATTTGACTGCAGCTCAGACATAAGTTATTAAATCAAAGAGAGGCAGAGAAAGAGAGAGAGAGAAAGAGGTTTACATAATTTATGAAATAACAATATCTGTAACTTAAATGTGAAAGAAATTGTCTTTACAACTAGCCCTTCCTCTGGAGAGAAAAGCCTAATTACAGAAAGCATGGCAAATGTTAGTCTTTGCCGACCATGGAATCTGAACATCAACAGGAGATAGAGCAACCCCATTCCATGCATTACGAAAGCACCATGACAACATACAGGAGAAGGAACACATACCTTGCAGAAGTAAAGCATGGTGTATAATACTATTCATGCTATCCTCACTACAGAACTAACAACAGACTGCTGCTCCCTTTCCTACCACTCTACACATTCCACATTTTTGGAATGAAAAAAGGTAGCAGAAGAACATCTATCATTCGTGCAGCAACACTATAGCATATTATGTTCTGCAGTCCACTCCCCACCCAAAAAAAATAGGTATCAGTCAACTGCTCCAGGCAAATTAACAGCAGTATCTATATCTTATACCCTGCTCTCCAAATAGATGAGCCATTACTCTGAAAATACACTGCCATCACTGTATGTGTGCGTGCATACTATGGATATGTGTGTGTGTGTGTGTGTGTGTGTGTGTGTGTGTGTGTGTGTGTGTGTGTGTGTGTGTGTGTGTGTGTACGAGCACGCGCGCGTGCACGTGTGTATATGAGTATCTCTCTCTCTCTTTATATATATATATATATATATATACACACACACACACACACACACACACACACACACACACATATGGATCTGTGCCATAAGATTAAAAATTTAAATAATTGAAAACCAAAATATCTAAATTATGAAATATCTAACATGGGAATTTAACCCTTTTCCACTGTTGTGCAACCTTAGAGTCCATATATATATAATTAGTAGGGGGCATGGGGGTTGCATGGGAGGCTTCTCCCACTGCATTAAAAAGGCTTTTGTTATTTCAACATTTAGATATTTTGGCTTTTAGTCATTTACATTTTTGATCATATTGCATAGACCCATATACATATATATGTATATCTGTGTGTGTGTGTGTGTGTGTGTGTGTGTGTGTGTGTGTGTGTGTGTGTGTGTGTGTGTGTGTGTGAAAGCCTCGAAATTGAGTGGAAATCCTCAGACAGTATGAAAGCTACAGAACGGACATGCAGCTGAGTCAGGTGTGGGAGTAAGGTACATAAGGAAAGCTGGTGGTGAAATGCGAAAGAAAGAATGACTGCAGGAATGAGCTGGTGATAGAAGGAAATGCACTAGGCTAAGATGGACTACTTGTCTTGCAAGGAGGCTAAGAGAGCAATCAGAATAGCAAAGAACAAGATGTCAGCAAAACACTATTACCTTCTGGAAAATTACTGAGAAGATGGAACAAAGAAGCCTTATCTATTTGTAAGGCAATGACAGAAAGATAAAGAAAATAATCATCAGACACCATTCATAAGGGATGCCAGTAACAGCCCTCTCACTGGTCCACAAGACATCAAAGCTGGACGGAGGAAGTACTTGAAGAAGCTTCGATATGAAAACAATTAATTACTCAGCCTACAATGAAAGAGGAAGAAGAATCCACCCTAGAAAAAGTATGAAGTAGACTAAGGAAAATGAGGTCCAAGAAGACAGCAGGCTCAGATGAAGTCATGGCAGATATGATCAAGATGTTGGGTGAGTTAAAGGGAGAAATGGGTACATCTCTGAGTCCATTCCTGCTCATACTGGGGATGGACTACATCAGTAAACAGGTTGCAGGGGCAGACCAACAAAGCTGCTGCATGCGGATGATGTCGCACTACAACAATGATATAAGCAGGAAATGATAGGTTGAAAGTGAGTGCAGGCAAGGCAGACAAGGCAGTGGTCATAGCAGCAAATGGAGGACATCAGAAGGTGAGAACTGAGATAGAAGAAAAAACAGTGGAGAAGCTTAACAGGCTGCAAGGATGAAGTATGGAAACCAGCTACAAGAGCAAATCTCTTATGCAGCAAATCAACTTGATACATAGCACCCACTATCCTAATCTGTCATACAGTGATACCTCTTTAATAGCACCAGTATGATGTGCCTGTATAAGACTGCAGTGCTACACATTCAGCTGTTTTTCTTTCTTTTTTATTAACTTTTGTTTTTCTAGAGTGAACATCTAGGCTCTGAAACTAATCAACTAATGCTACCTTTCTTTCACACAGTTGTCTCAAACAGCTGTTGCCTTACTCTTTATGATATCAGAGTTCAAAAATAAGTAGATAGCTCTTGTGTTAATAAAGGAGTTTAGTAACATTTTTTTTTTATTTTGACAGGTAAATCATCATGAATGTGAAATGTCTGTGGGCAAACATATGACAAAATTTAAAGTTCCTGCAATGGGCCAAGAATAACCTTACTAAGGGTGTGTGTGTGTGTGTGTGTGTGTGTGTGTGTGTGTGTGTGTGTGTGCATGAAATCTGCCACTGAATGGAGTAACAGAAGGCCATACAACACCAGTACAAACATATGTGGGACAACAACAGCAGCTGCAGAACTATATTACATTTTTCTGCATTTAATCTTTTTCTTTTCTTTTAACCTTTACTTTCTCAAGAAATAAGGCCATTAACCTAACATTACCTTTGTCTTTATACAGTAACACTTGTCCCATTGTCCACTACAGCTTCATTCTCCACTATATCCTCTTATTAACAACTGTCACTGTTCGTAATAGTTACAGGTGAAGACTGTTCAAAGGTTAATAAGAGTTCTTTGATTAGCAATACATACTATGTACTGACCTGCACCTCTAATGGCTGATACATTCTTGGAAGTAAAAAAAAAACAGCGCAGGCTCATAGGTACATAGTAACAATACTATATGGGATTACAGGTAGCGGGGTGCCTGTTATTAAATCAAAGACACTATTGCGAAGTGCTGAATGACTGATGACAAATGAGCATAACAACTTTTGTGAACAGCAGAATTTTTTTCTCCAGTGCTGTACAGTCTTGGAGTTGGTATATTTATGTTTTGGGGAGTGGTAGGTGTACCTCCAATGAGGCAAGTAGGGGACTTGATCCCTGCAAAAAAAAAAATTACTACTAAGGTTTGATGACAGTTATGTCATTCATTTCTCTCTGATCTTTCAGCACTCAGTATTAGTGCTGTCGATTTATCGACCTGTATTCCAAGATCCATAAGATGATTAGCCATTAACACCTTTAAGCAGATACAGTTAACAGTTCTTGCCAGACCTTTTGAGCACTTAATAGTACTTACCTTCCAAATCAAGTTACCCAGGGATTCAATAAATTCTACATGGTAGCAATGAGTTTTAGATTCAGTAAGCACCATGTAGAGGTGGGCACCCCCGTGCAAACAAGGTAAACACTGTGGCATGCTAATTACACTATAAGCAGCTGAACTGTATGCTAATCAACCAATCCAATGTGGTGGGGCTATTTAACAACTGTGTAGACTCTGTGCTGTTTTTTCCTGTGAATTCCAAAACATTTGGAATACAGCCATGGAAAGAAATCTACACAGGCAGAATGTTAGGGGTTGTCCTTGCTTTACTTCTTTTGTATGTGCTACAGGCTGAAGCCAATGCTGCTGCTGTTGCCAAAAGGTCTATGCTGAGAAGGAGAAAAGTTTTCAGACCCCATTTAACTTTTCACAACCTACATGACATGGAAATTGTAGAGCTCTACAGGGTGGATAGGGACACACTACAGGAACTCTGTGACCTCTGCCATCCTCAACTCAAAGTCAGAGCCAACTGAATGGAACCAATCCCAGTGGAGAGAAGGGCATGTGTGGCACTCAGAATTTTAGCTACAGGTACCTTTTAGAGACCAACAGGGGACATGCTGGGAGTGTCACAGGCATCAGCATCCAGGATTGTCTACCAATTCCTGAATGCTATGCTCTGACATGCCAGTGGCCATATATATTTTACCCCTAGTTCTGAGGAGATGGCCAGAAATATGCAGGAGTTTTACTGTGTAGCACACTACCCTGAAGTTCTGGGTGCCATAGATTGCACACATATAAAAATGAAGACAACACACGGGGGACAGGATAGGCGCTACATAAACAGAAAGGGCTTCCACTCTATCAACTGCCAAGTCATGTGTAATGCCAAGGGAAGCATCATGAATGCATTTGCTGGCAACCCTAGCAGATACCGTGACTCGCATACCTAGAACACCTCTCAGCTGTACCAGATGTTTCCTAGGGAGTCATTTACTCGGGTTGCAGGCTATTCACTGGTACCTTGGCTGATAACACCTATCAGAAATGCACACACACACACACGCACACACGCACACACACACACACACACACACACACACACACACACACACACACACACACACACACACACACACACACACACACCCACAGAATGATGCCATAATGAGGCACACATTCAAAGCAGAAATATCATAGAGCATGTGTTTCTGCTGAAGTCATGATTCTGGTGCCTAGATACATCTGGGAGAGCCCTGCAGTATAATCGATGGACATGTACAGAAATATTCACAGTATGTGGCATGCTACACAACATCATCCTGAGAAAACAGCTTCAGCAGGATCAGCAAGGGGAAGAGGCACACATCCCACCACCAATGGCAATGTCACCACAGTCACAGGCAGATGAGGAGTCAGAAGGGGAACCAACAACTGCTGTTGGTGTAGGCAGCTGTAGGTTTGCTCAGTATGCCCTTGCTTTGGCTAAGAGACAATGCATTGCACACTCACTCACCACCTAAGGACCTAATGCCTTTCTCCTACACACATACATATAGTAATATTTATGCCAGGCAATTCTCACAGCATTTATCTCTCCATGTATTGGCTGTGTACTGCTTTCATCAGATAGAGCCAGTTCTGGGCTACAACCACATCAACTGCTGCATTTACAAGGTAAGTCTCGAACCTGATGTATATTGTGTAATAATATGAATGAGTGGCATGTCTTTCTATTTCACTAATTGGTACTGTAAACAAGTAAAAGGTGGAAGATTGTTACAGAACTTATCTTAACATGTGACAGCAGAGACTTATATGACTTATATGTGTCCATTATCAAGTAGTAGGCCACAGGCATGAAAGATTCACACATTCATACCTCTCAAAAGTAGTGATGATCAATGCATGACCTCAGTTTCGCACCATACATTTGTACTGGAAAATCATTAAAAAGAGAAGTTAGAAAGTAATGCTGCACATTACAGTTTCTGACTTTACAACCCTCACAATAAAGTTGGGAAGTTTTGATGCTATCAATTGTATAACATTCCAAGGCCAAAATAAGTCAAAGGTAACATTACCAATTCAACACCACAAATGCAGATGTACTAATCACTAAGTCAGCTATGCACCCTGTGCATCAGACACAAAGCTTATATATCCTTGAATCTGAATGATAGAAAACAGGGATATGTTACAGTTATCACCACTTGCACAGGGTTTGTGTGTGTGTGGGGGTCAGCAGCAGGAGGCCTAGGCTGACACAAAAGGTCATTGAGTGTGTGTGAGTAAGAAAGAGAAGCAGACAGGCATTTGGATAAAACAACAAATGGCTAGTGAGAAAAAATGAGTTGTAAGCTGCACAGCTGAACCATGTGACTGTTGTGTATGAATCTGTAGGTGTCCTTCACGTGAAAGTGGTGTTTGGGTGTCTGTATGAACATAGCCAAACTCTGTGCTGGCAGTACATTTTTGTATGTCAGACAGCTGTGAAGTGTGCATGGCAGAGTTGGCAGTTCATTGCTGTCATCCCTGACCATGAGAACTAGCTCTACCATGAGTTGTCCTGGGATGTCCATGCCTATAATCATGTATACTCCAGATACCTGAACATGACTGATGTCTGCTGGACAAGGTCCCTTCATGGGGATGCCCAGGAGCACAACCCCATGGCCTGTCATATCTGGGTGTGGACAGCATACTCACTGACAGAGCAGTGCAAGTACTACCACTATGGGAGCATGATCAGGCATGGCCACGTTGGCTAACAGCAGATGATGTGGCTGACCTACACCCAGAAGTATGCAGTTCCCCTCTCAGCAGACATTCCATCACAGGCAATGCTCATTCTATGACAGACACCTTCCATTCCACCATGGGCACCCCTCCTTCCAACATGTCATTTGTCCTATCCATTGAATCAGCAATTTAGTGGAGGCAGGCAAGCATGTCAGCCTGTGACAAATCTACAACCCATAGCACTTGTCTGCAGCAGCTGTGGTAATGTGCCTGTGCTCCATCATGGCCCTAAACATATGTTGAGTGGCATGCACTAGATGGAGGAGGGACAGCTGGCCCCCTCTGAGTACCCCTATCAACTCTCCTGCATGGCACCTCACACAAACGTTGGCAATGGCCAGAGTCAAGAGGCACTGAACCCACATTAGCAACATTTCTCTGATCAGTGGCCTCACTCTCCACCTGTCCAATATCTTAAGACTCACTGGAATGGGTAGGCATCGGACTACTGGTTGTGTACAATGGAATTGCAAGGGATGGCTGTGTGACAATCTCATTGTTAGATTTAACATCTCCACTCCCTGACTGGGCCTCTGTTTGGCCACCATCATCATCCAAGTCTGCTGATACACTGACATTAGGTGGCAGAGGGTCCACACATCTACTGTCATGATCACCTTTGAATTAAAGTGACAAATACAGGAAAAAATAAATACCTATACTACTATAGTGCAATATATGCTAACAAACTAACAGTGCTGCTACTATTACAGTCAGCACAGCAATGCACGCAACAGGATGGACATCAACATCACTCTCTCTCTTTCTCTCTGTTTATAGGTGTCATTAACATGGGTTTGAGTCCTAGTGACTTGATGAATTAAAGATCCAAAAAAGAAGTCAGTTCCATGCTAGTCTGGCGAGGTCCTTCATCGTCATCCCTATGGTTGTCATAAATGTGTCCAGCCATCTGTTTGCAGTTTACCTTCTTTGCCTGGTTACCTCACTCTTCCCAAATGTAATCTCCTTCTCTAGTGATCTCTCTCTTCTGATGGTATGACTAAAATAAGAGTTGTAACTTCATCATTTGGGCTTGTGTGACATAGCCGGCTGATCTCTTCCAAAACTGATTTGATTTATTAGTTCTTCTAGTGGTCCACGACAAACATGGAATCCTTCTCCAGCAACACAGTTCAAATGAGTCAGTCTTCTTTCTGTCCCATTTCTGTAGTGTCCAGATTTCTCTCCTATAATTGAACAGTGAGAAAATGAATGTGTGGACAAGTCTCATCTTTGCTTTGAGTATTATTTCTTTGCTTTTGAATACTTTGTTGAGAACTTTCATTGTAGAGCGACCGAGTGCTTTTCTGTAAAGTATTTCTTCCCTGATAGTTGCTTCCATGTTTAGAAAAGAGCCCAGGAGATTAAAATTCTAAACCACTTCTATTCTATCATCTTCAAGCTCAAAATCTTCATTTTCCATGTTCATAATCTGTGGCTTGTTTAAGTTCAATTCTAATACCATGTTATGGCTTTCAGCTTTGACTTTTCTCAATAAATACATCATGTCTTCTGTGGTGCGGGTGATGGTGATGCCATTTGTATATGGCAGGTTGTTTATATTTCGGCCACTAACATTAAAACAGATGCTCTGTTCTTCCAAATTTGCTTTTCTGAAGATAAAGGTTGATCAGGTAAGGTGACAAAATGCATCCTTGCCTGTCACATTTTATTGGAAATTAATCAGTGTTGCCATATTCAGTTCTCACTGCAGCTTCTTGATTTTCCTAAAAGCACTTTATCAGCTGAGTTATGCATTTGGGTATTCCCATTTGTGGTAGAGTTCTGCATAGTTTATCATGATCCACACAGTCAAAAGCTTTTCTGTAGTTGATGAAGCAAAGTATTCTTTGCTCTTTTCCAGTATCCATCTAATATTGGCAATAATGGCTCTTGAATCTCAATCTTTTCTAAAACCAGCCTGAACTTTGGGTAGTTCTTGCTCAATGTATGATTGCAGCCTTTGTTGTATTATTTTCAGCAGTATGTAGCTTGCGTGTGGAATTAATGCAGTCCTTCTGTAATTGTTATAATACTTAACAGTCGACTTTCTTCAGCATAGTTATGAATAATGATCTTGTCTAGTCAGTTGGCCATGTTTTTCCCTGCCAGTGAGGGCCACAACTGCACCTTCTGAGCCTTTGATTAATTCAATGGGATACCACTGATGACAAGTGACTCATTGTTGAATAAACTTTTAATTGCTGCTATGACTTCTTTTAAAATATCTGGCTCTTTCTCAACGTCAATTTCTGGTTAAATTTCCCCAGTGTTATCCACATTGCCTTTTTTGTATAAATTTGCTGTATATTCTTTCCAGCTCTTTTTAATGCTTTCTGGATCGTTCAATTTTATTCCATTGGTGTCTTTAAGCATCCTCAACTGAGGTTGCAATTTCTGCCGCAATCTCTTAATAGCCTGATAATCTAGTGTAGTTTTTCTGTTTACATGCTCCAGTTCAATTTTCTGATAGATATCCCTGAAATATCATTCCTTGTATTTCTGAATTTGATGTTGAAACTCTCAGTTCATTTGTCATACTTTTTCTCTATCACTGGAAAATTTTGTTGTTTTTTTTTTTGTTCTGCTACTTTTCTATTTTCTTTTGAGAATCAAGGTGATTTTTCATCTTTCTTACTCTTCTGGAGTGTTTTTTTTTTCAACTTTACTTATTACAGTTTTAATATCATTCCATGACTCTTCAGGCTATCTATCTCTTGTATGAAGAATGACAAATCTGTTATTTAGTTTTCTCCAGTAGGGTTGTGGAGTATTTTCAATGTCATATTTTAGAATGTCTCAGATGATCTTCTTGGAAAGCTTTACCTTGATCTTGCATGTCAAAAGCTCATGGTCATTTCCACAATCAACTCCTGGTTTAGTCCTTGCCATCAAAACTGCAGATTTCCATCTCTGTCCTATGCAGACATAGTCAATTTGATTTTGATACATGCCATTTTTAGATGTCCATGTGTACTGGCAATGCTTGCGGTGTTGAAAATGCATATTCATGGTTGACAGATGGTTGGTTAAGTTATCACCAGCTTCATTTCTTTCTCCTATGCCCTGCTTTCTAACCACTGCATCTTCAGGTGTGCTTCCTACTTTTACATTGATGTCCCCCAGAATGATCAGTAGATCTTGTTTTGGTATTTGCTCTATTTCATTTTGAAGTTGTTCATAGAACAATTCTACATCTTTATCTTCTGCATCTGTCATTGGAGCATATACTCGAATCAAGATTACATTGATCAGCTTTCCATGTAGACATATTGACATGACTCTATCACTGATAACATATAGCTTATTGCTGAGGATGAATGCCACACTAATTTTTCTTTAAATTGTGCAGAAGTACTGACATAAAAAGGTTTGGCGTACCATCATAAGGTTATATTTCCTCTGCAAACCAGATGGTTAAGCAAAAGATAAGGGCAACATCATCACATGTAACAGTAACACAGGGGGTGTGATATAGGGAAATATTGCCAGCTCAACTATCTGGAATTTTGTAAATAATCCTATGTCATTTGTGAATATTGATATGATTTATACATAACTGTATGTTATGTACTGAGCTAAAATGTAACCACAGCATGCCCTGCTGATTTAGAACAGAAATGCATATGAACTATATACCTGAGCAAATGTATGTTTTATCTGTAGAAACTAGAACATAAAATGGTAAACTTGCAAAACTTCAAGAGGATGAGTTGAAATTGAATTGCTTTACAATTGTGTTATAAAAGTTGTCTCTTAGTTTCAGTGTAACAGACACAATTTCTAGAGCTAGAAGTGTTTGTATTGTCTTGAAAGAGAAGTAATTACTAGGTTTAAAATGTACAAGTGTTTTATTGTTTTACAGCTTACAAGATCTGCAAACATCTGAGAGATATGTATTTTTCATGCAAAGATGTTAAATTCTGTTAGTTTCTGTTTTAGAAAAAAACACAAAACACTCAAAAAGCTGGTAACCAACGTGGAAACACTAAAACAAACTAAAGAATGCAAGCCCTGAAGTACAAAGTAGGAAACTTACAGAATTTACTATAAAATTGAAGTACTTTTTGTCACTGTAAATACAGTAACTTCCTCAGAAATGATGTTACAACATACAAAAATATTTTTAAATATTCAAGAAGTTTTTAAATACAAGGAACAAAGTATCATGTGGTTAAAAAATGCCAATCAACATCCAATTCTACTGATGGATCCTCTTTTAAGGTGACAGTCTAAACCAAAAAAAACATGTTTAATGTTCATCCCGTGGTTAATCAGTACATCAAAAAGGTAACCAATATCATAATATGATAACTATCTCTCGTTAGACTAATTCAATATTCTGTAAAACATACACATACTAAAACATATATATCAAATTATTAGTACATATAAAAACATTTTTAAAACATTCTAATAGAATTAGTTATTAGTATAACATATTATCTATTTAAACTCTTCAGTTTCAGTAGGCAAGAAATGTTACAAGCATAATTTAATCCTGGAAAATAAAAAGCATTTAACAACGACTGCCATACCAATTCACGTTCCTTTTGGAGTTTCTGTTTTAGCCTGGGAAATGAAGTTAGGTGACAAAAAGTGATGGCATCCAAGCTAACCCAGCAGTAATACTTGATTTTAAGTTAAGCACTGTCTCAGAGAGAGACTGTGTATTTTGTGTTCTGTCTTGGACCTAGCAAGAACATCCACTTATCATCATCTGCACTTGCCTTGCTGTAAGATTTAGGGCATAATATATCTTTCAGATATAGATAGAAATATAGTAAAGCTTAGTTTAGATGTTTTCTGCATTTATTTGACACTGTCCTGCAATGTTGTTTTTAAATATTTCATATGATTTTGAAGTCTGAAGTTACTGTCTTGATTTATTGAGTATTGTCTTGTTCTTTTATTATTTATTATTAAATATATTTAAACCTATCTTTGTGGCTGATATTGGTACGACATATTTGTATAAATTTGGTGTATATTCTTTCCATCTCTTTTTAATGCTTTCTGGATCATTCAGTATTATTCCGTTGGTGTCTTTAAGCATTCTCAACTGAGGTTTCAATTTCTTCCGCAATCTCTTAATAGCCTGATAATCTAGTGTAGTTTTTCTGTTTACATGCTCCAGTTCAATTTTCTGATAGATATCCTTGAAATATCATTCCTTGTATTTCTGAATTTGATGTTGAAACTCTTGGTTCATTTGTCATACTTTTTCTCTATCACCGGAAAATTTTGTTGTTTTTTTTTTTGTTCTGCTACTTTTCTATTTTCTTTTGAGATTCAAGGTGATTTTTCGTCTTTCTTTCTGTTCTGGAGTGGTTTTTTTTCAACTTTACTTATTACAGTTTTAATATCATTCCATAACTCTTCAGGCTTTCTGTCTCCTGTATGAAGAATGGCAAATCTGTTATTTAGTGTTGTCCAGTAGTGTTGTGGAGTATTTTCAATGTCAGATTTTAGAAGGTCTCTGATGACCTTATTGGGAAGCTTTACCTTGATCTTGCATGTCAAAAGCTCATGGTCACTTCCACAATCAACTCCTGGTTTAGTCCTTGCCATCAAAACTGCATATTTCCATCTCTGTCCTACACAGACGTAGTCAATTTGATTTTGATAAATGTCATTTTTAGATGTCCATGTGTACTGGCAATGCTTGCGGTGTTGAAAATGCATATTCATGGTTGACAGATGGTTGGTTAAGTTATCACCAGCTTCGTTTCTTTCTCCTATGCCCTGCTTTCTAACCACTGCATCTTCAGGTGTGCTTCCTACTTTTACATTGATGTCCCCCAGAATGATCAGTAGATCTTGTTTTGGTATTTGCTCTATTTCATTTTGAAGTTGTTCATAGAACAATTCTACATCTTTATCTTCTGCATCTGTCATTGGAGCATATACTCGAATCAAGATTACATTGATCAGCTTTCCATGTAGACATATTGACATGACTCTATCACTGATAACATATAGCTTATTGCTGAGGATGAATGCCACACTATTTTTTCTTTAAATTGTGCAGAAGTACTGACATAAAAAGGTTTGGCGTACCATCATAAGGTTATATTTCCTCTGCAAACCAGATGGTTAAGCAAATGATAAGGGCAACATCATCACATGTAACAGTAACACAGGGGGTGTGATATAGGGAAATATTGTCAGCTCAACTATCTGGAATTTTGTAAATAATTCTATGTCATTTGTGAATATTGATATGATTTATACATAACTGTATGTTATGTACTGAGCTAAAATGTAACCACAGCATGCCCTGCTGATTTAGAACAGAAATGCATATGAACTATATACCTGAGCAAATGTATGTTTTATCTGTAGAAACTAGAACATAAAATGGTAAACTTGCAAAACTTCAAGAGGATGAGTTGAAATTGAATTGCTTTACAACTGTGTTATAAAAGTTGTCTCTTAGTTTCAGTGTAACAGACACAATTTCTAGAGCTAGAAGTGTTTGTATTGTCTTGAAAGAGAAGTAATTACTAGGTTTAAAATGTACACATGTTTTATTGTTTTACAGCTTACAAGATCTGCAAACATCTGAGAGATATGTATTTTTCATGCAAAGATGTTAAATTCTGTTAGTTTCTGTTTTAGAAAAAAACACAAAACACTCAAAAAGCTGGTAACCAACGTGGAAACACTAAAACAAACTAAAGAATGCAAGCCCTGAAGTCCAAAGTAGGAAACTTACAGAATTTACTATAAAATTGAAGTACTTTTTGTCACTGTAAATACAGTAACTTCCTCAGAAATGATGTTACAACATACAAAAATATTTTAAATATTCAAGAAGTTTTTAAATACAAGGAACAAAGTATCATGTGGTTAAAAAATGCCAATCAGCATCCAATTCTACTGATGGATCCTCTTTTAAGGGGACAGTCTAAACCAAAAAAAACATGTTTAGTGTTCATCCCGTGGTTAATCAGTACATCAAAAAGGTAACCAATATCATAATATGATAACTATCTCTTGTTAGACTAATTCAATATTCTGTAAAACATACACATACTAAAACATATATATCAAATTATTAGTACATATAAAAACATTTTTAAAACATTCTAATAGAATTAGTTATTAGTATAACATATTATCTATTTAAACTCTTCAGTTTCAGTAGGCAAGAAATGTTACAAGCATAATTTAATCCTGGAAAATAAAAAGCATTTAACAACGACTGCCATACCAATTCACATTCCTTTTGGAGTTTCTGTTTTAGCCTGGGAAATGAAGTCAGGTGACAAAAAGTGATGGCATCCAAGCTAACCCAGCAGTAATACTTGATATTAAGTTAAGCACTGTCTCAGAGAGAGACTGTGTATTTTGTGTTCTGTCTTGGACCTAGCAAGAACATCCACTTATCATCATCTGCACTTGCCTTGCTGTAAGATTTAGGGCATAATATATCTTTCAGATATAGATAGAAATATAGTAAAGCTTAGTTTAGATGTTTTCTGCATTTATTTGACACTGTCCTGCAATGTTGTTTTTAAATATTTCATATGATTTTGAAGTCTGAAGTTACTGTCTTGATTTATTGAGTATTGTCTTGTTCTTTTATTATTTATTATTAAATATATTTAAACCTATCTTTGTGGCTGATATTGGTAAGACATATTTGTATAAATTTGGTGTATATTCTTTCCATCTCTTTTTAATGCTTTCTGGATCATTCAGTATTATTCCGTTGGTGTCTTTAAGCATTCTCAAATGAGGTTTCAATTTCTGCCGCAATCTCTTAATAGCCTGATAATCTAGTGTAGTTTTTCTGTTTACATGCTCCAGTTCAATTTTCTGATAGATATCCTTGAAATATCATTCCTTGTATTTCTGAATTTGATGTTGAAACTCTTGGTTCATTTGTCATACTTTTTCTCTATCACCGGAAAATTTTGTTGTTTTTTTTTTTTGTTCTGCTACTTTTCTATTTTTAAAACAAAAAATAAAAGTAGGGTAGGCAAACCAAATACTGACGCTGAGTATGGAAGACAGTCCAACATATATTCAGTGTAGAATACACAGCAAGCAAAGGCTCCGCTAATCCAAACGAAAAGACTTTATTTCAATAATGATAACTGCAGGTAAGCGCTTTCACCGTTCTGGCTTCTTCAGACCCATCAGTTAAAAATTACACACCTCATTTAAATACATTACTTGGGCGGGAAAAGCGTACTATCATTTAAAATTTAAAGATACATGAATGCAGCTAAATAATTTAATATATACATAATCATGAGAAACTATCGGCTTAAATAATATAGCTGATTTCTAATGATATAACTACAAAAATATTGAATATTAAGAAACAAATACACAAACTGATAGACTCATCTTCTACAATTGCCTAGATTTTAAAATTGCCTAGATTTTAAAAGAATATTGAAACTATCAGCTTAAATATATAGTTAGTTTCTGATAACATAACTACAAAAATATTAAATATTGAATATTAAATAAAACAAATACACAAATTAATAGACTCATCTTCTACAGTTGCCTAAATTTTAAAATTGCCTAGATTCTAAGATGGATTCACAAAATCCATAGCATAAATGCCAGCTCATCATTACATAAAAATAAAACAGTTAAAAACCTTTAAAACATCCATATAAACATCAAATAGTGATAATAATACAACTGATAATGAAATTGGTGATAAAATTACCTATGCAATTTCCTAGATCTTAAAAATGGTTTCACTGAAACCATAGCATTCAGACCTGGTGGGGTATCAGACTTCAGTCTGATAATCCAATTAGCTTCCCTGGTCTCAGTAAAGGTCCTAATATCTCCCCCTCTTGGTCCTGGTATAATATGTTCTATTATAAGAAACAGGAAAGTGTGTTCATGCCCTCTCTCCATTACATGTCTCGCTAATGCATTAGTCTTCAGGCCAATCCTAATGTTATATACATGCTCACGTATTCGATCCCTTAATTTCCTATTAGTCTTACCCACATAGAACGCATCGCATTCTATGCAGGAGGCTAAATAAATGACATTGGACGATTGACAAGTACCCCTTACTTTAAACTGATATTCTCTTAAAGTTACGGGGTGTATAAACCTATCATCCATACTTATATAATTACAGAAATTACACTCATTACACTTCACCGTTCCATATTCTAACAACTCCTCACTCTGTTTATGCTCTATTGGATAACATAGTAACCTTCTTAAACTTTTCTTATTTCTATAAATAAACTTGGGTGCATCACCCACAATATTTTTAATTGTATGGTCAATAGTTAAAATGTCCCAATATCCTCTAATAACATCTTTAAAATTCCCTACGTCACTGGTAAAATATAAGGAACATGCCAAACCACTATCCACACTATGACCTCTACTGTCTGGAGATGCATCTGCAGTCATCTCACTCTCCATTACATTGACTTTCCCAAAATAGGGTGCAGCTCTATTTTCTCTTAATATGTTCATATCTAGAAATCCTCTAGAAATATCCAAGGCAGAATATCCTCTAGATAAGAATCTGTCTCTTAAATCATTAATCTCATGTTCAAATCCTATATTAGTTGGATTGTATCTAGATATTCGCATTGCTTGCCCTTTTACTATGTTCTTATAGACATAACCTGGATGCATACTTGTCCTATGTAAAAGGGAGTTCTTGTGGCAATCCTTCCTATATACTCCTGTGTTGACCATACCATTAGATAATCTTTCTACATATACATCTAAAAATGGTAACTTGGTTCTTGACCATTCATAAGTGAACTTGAGATACTCACTACTTGAGTTAATGTCATAAATTAATTCATTCAATTCACTTAAGGTGCCTGTCCAAATGAGAAACAAATCATCCACAAAACGTCTAAAGAACGGCACAAACTTGTTGTACCGTTCCAGACTGAATAAATGGATGTGTTCCCATTCAGCCATAAACAGGTTGGCGTAGCTATTGGCACATGAAGTGCCCATAGCTACGCCATCCTTCTGTAAATAATATTCGCCCTCAAAGTAAAAAACATTAGATTCTAGTATTAATTCAAGAAAAAACATAACTAGCTCAATCTTATTTTCAGTCATCTCTGAATTGCGTTTCAAATAGTCACTTACCATCTCTATGCCTTCTGTGTTTGGAATAACTGTAAACAAAGATTGCACGTCCATGGTAACAAAAATAAATTCTTTATCTAATGGCATATTACTTAAAGACTCGTTCAAATCTATAAGGAATTGTTTGGTGTCTCTTAGAATATACACATTCTTATCCACTAGGGGTCTAAGTTGATTTTCCACATAGATAGAAAGTGGTTCAGTGGACCACCCTCTACCAGCCACTATCGGTCTATATGGGGGGTTATCCAAACTTTTGTGGATTTTCGGAAGTCCATGAAGGATTGGTATTAACGGATACTGTACAAACATGTAATCATATAATTGTAAATCAATAATATCTGCTGTACGGAGATCTTGTAAATTATGCTGAATCCTATGCACAATATTGTCAACCATATCCTTCTCTATGTGCATGTAATGTACATCATCAGTTAACATTAATCTCATTCCATTAACATATTGCTCCTTGTCCATTAACACTACCCCTCCCCCCTTATCCGCAGGTCTAATAGTTAGTGACTGGTCATTCATAAGTCTCTTCAACGAAGCCCTCTGCTCGTAGGACAAATTCTGTCTATTCCTAGTGTTCTTATTAGCACCATTTTCATAGATCTTAGACAATTCATTTTCTACTAGCCTGCTATACGTAGCTACTAAAGGATGTAAGGGAGGTACAAAAACACTAGGTTTTTTAAGCTCCTTTCTTGATTGTAAGTTTTGACCATTAAAAAATATTTTTAAAGACAAATTACGAATAAAAAGCTTAAAATCTCTGATAGTTTCTTCATAATTACTAGTCCTAGTGGGAATAAAGGATAAACCTTTATTCAACACAACCATTTCATCTGTTGTCAAGGTGTGTTTAGAAATATTGAAAACTAATTGTTCACCCTCCCTTCCCACATTTTCTTTATATTGTGGTTGGTATACTTCTCTGCAGAATGTTTCCTCTTCTGCCTTCCCCTGCTTACTGAACGCATCCTCCCCTCTTGTCTGTCTACACGGATAGGGAAAGGGTGCGCTATATCAAAGTTATGAACCTCTACTATATTATCATCACCTGTCTTGTAATTCCTACCTCTAGTATTTCTTACAGTATTCCCTTCAAAAGTTTTCTTATGCACAACAACTTCATTCACGTTATTATTTCCCCTATCAGCTCCTAATAATGGGCTCACCTTACGGGGTTCAGTGGCATTCACTGACCGGGCTGGTGAAATAGTATTAATCATCTCTTCGTTTATAACACATCCATTTCTGTTGCTGCTAACACTGTTAGTCACATTAATAACTTCGTTCTGAGCTTCAATGTTGCTGCTAACAGAATCACCTCCAATCACATTGCTATCAACTATATCAGATCCATTATTACACATTGTAACTGGCACATCACATATAACTGATTTATTACTTATATAATTGTCTCTATTAGAAGATTCCAATGAAGCAGCAGCGCTTCTGCCCTCAAATCTCGGCCAAGTGAAAATGTTCCCTTTATGAAAATCTTGTATATCTCTGTTAAGTTTGGATCTTTTCTGATCCAATAGGCATTTCTCATATTGAGAAACACTGTGTAAAAGTCTGTCGAAATGTTCATTCAAAATATTGTCTGGGAAGCGTTCAAACAAATCTCGCTGTTGATTAGTTACAGCGCTTTTTAGAGAGTCTTCTAAAGGTTTAAAGAAGTCATTGAGCAACTCCATGTAGCTCAATCTTACCTGAATGTTCAATTTCTGCCATCTATATAAAAGTTCCGAATAAAGGGTGCCAGTAGTAGGCATCTTCAGCACCCTTAACCCTCTCGGTATAATTTTCCGCTGTAAGCAGACGTCAAAGTGTTGCCTTTGCATCTGCATACATTTCAACTTAAATAAGTCCCCTTCGAGTCTCTCCAACGAACTTCTCAATGCCTCCCGATCAACAGGTTCATCTCTCCCTTCATCCGATACATCAACTTCCGCATGATACAAAGTTAGCGGGTTATACACAGAGGCAACCATTTCTTGGAACTTCTCCACGGCAGGGCGCACAGTTTTCGTCGTCATCTCTGGTTCCTTGACGCTATACGGAAGCTCAATAGCTGTAACAGCTCCAGTGGCGTCAGTCATGTCCCCGCTAGTGCACCGGCAATAACAAATAAGCAAATAACAATCCAATAAGTGCCACAACGGGGCAAATGCCTCCCTTCTAAGCAGAAACACAGTTAAAACAAATGTGCATCCATCTTAGAATCTAGGCAATTTTAAAATTTAGGCAACTGTAGAAGATGAGTCTATTAATTTGTGTATTTGCTTTATTTAATATTCAATATTTAATATTTTTGTAGTTATGTTATCAGAAACTAACTATATATTTAAGCTGATAATTTCAATATTCTTTTAAAATCTAGGCAATTTTAAAATCTAGGCAATTGTAGAAGATGAGTCTATCAGTTTGTGTATTTGTTTTTTAATATTCAATATTTTTGTAGTTATATCATTAGAAATCAGCTATATTATATATTATTTAAGCTGATAGTTTCTCATGATTATGTATATATTAAATTATTTAGCTGCATTCATGTATCTTTAAATTTTAAATGATAGTATGCTTTTCCCGCCCAAGTAATGTATTTAAATGGGGTGTGTAATTTTTAACTGATGGGTCTGAAGAAGCCAGAACAGTGAAAGCGCTTACCTGCAGTTATCATTGTTGAAATAAAGTCTTTTTGTTTGGATTAGCGGAGCCTTTGCTTGGTGTGTATTCTACACTGAATATATGTTGGACTGTCTTCCATACTCAGCGTCAGTATTTGGTTTGCCTACCCTACTTTTATTTTTTGTTTTAACTGTGTTGCTGCTTAGAAGGGAGGCATTTGCCCCGTTGTGGCACTTATTGGATTGTTATTTGCCTACTTTTCTATTTTCTTTTGAGATTCAAGGTGATTTTTTGTCTTTCTTTCTGTTCTGGAGTGTTTTTTTTTTCAACTTTACTTATTACAGTTTTAATATCATTCCATAACTCTTCAGGCTTTCTATCTCCTGTATGAAGAATGGCAAATCTGTTATTTAGTTTTGTCCAGTAGTGTTGTGGAGTATTTTCAATGTCAGATTTTAGAAGGTCTCTGATGACCTTATTGGGAAGCTTTACCTTGATCTTGCATGTCAAAAGCTCATGGTCACTTCCACAATCAACTCCTGGTTTAGTCCTTGCCATCAAAACTGCATATTTCCATCTCTGTCCTACGCAGACGTAGTCAATTTGATTTTGATAAATGTCATTTTTAGATGTTCATGTGTACTGGCAATGCTTGCGGTGTTGAAAATGCATATTCATGGTTGACAGATGGTTGGTTAAGTTATCACCAGCTTCATTTCTTTCTCCTATGCCCTGCTTTCTAACCACTGCATCTTCAGGTGTGCTTCCTACTTTTACATTGATGTCCCCCAGAATGATCAGTAGATCTTGTTTTGGTATTTGCTCTATTTCATTTTGAAGTTGTTCATAGAACAATTCTACATCTTTATCTTCTGCATCTGTCATTGGAGCATATACTGAATCAAGATTACATTGATCAGCTTTCCATGTAGACATATTGACATGACTCTATCACTGATAACATATAGCTTATTGCTGAGGATGAATGCCACACTAATTTTTCTTTAAATTGTGCAGAAGTACTGACATAAAAAGGTTTGGCGTACCATCATAAGGTTATATTTCCTCTGCAAACCAGATGGTTAAGCAAAAGATAAGGGCAACATCATCACATGTAACAGTAACACAGGGGGTGTGATATAGGGAAATATTGCCAGCTCAACTATCTGGAATTTTGTAAATAATTCTATGTCATTTGTGAATATTCATATGATTTATACATAACTGCATGTTATGTACTGAGCTAAAATGTAACCACAGCATGCCCTGCTGATTTAGAACAGAAATGCATATGAACTATATACCTGAGCAAATGTATGTTTTATCTGTAGAAACTAGAACATAAAATGGTAAACTTGCAAAACTTCAAGAGGATGAGTTGAAATTGAATTGCTTTACAATTGTGTTATAAAAGTTGTCTCTTAGTTTCAGTGTAACAGACACAATTTCTAGAGCTAGAAGTGTTTGTATTGTCTTGAAAGAGAAGTAATTACTAGGTTTAAAATGTACACGTGTTTTATTGTTTTACAGCTTACAAGATCTGCAAACATCTGAGAGATATGTATTTTTCATGCAAAGATGTTAAATTCTGTTAGTTTCTGTTTTAGAAAAAAACACAAAACACTCAAAAAGCTGGTAACCAATGTGGAAACACTAAAACAAACTAAAGAATGCAAGCCCTGAAGTCCAAAGTAGGAAACTTACAGAATTTAATATAAAATTGAAGTGCTTTTTGTCACCGTAAATACAGTAACTTCCTCAAAAATAATGTTACAACATACAAAAAAATTTCTAAATATTCAAGAAATTTTTAAATACGAGGAACAAAGTATCATGTGGTTAAAAAACGCCAATCAGCATCCAATTCTACTGATGGATCCTCTTTTAAGGTGACAGTCTAAACCAAAAAAACATGTTAAATGTTCATCCCGTGGTTAATCAGCACATCAAAAAGGTAACCAATATCATAATATGATAACTATCTCTAATTAGACTAATTCAATATTCTGTAAAACATACACATACTAAAACATATATATCAAATTATTAGTAAATATAAAAACATTTTTAAAACATTCTAATATAATTAGTTATTAGTGTAACATATTATCTATTTAAACTCTTCAGTTTCAGTAGGCAAGAAATGTTACAAGCATCATTTAATCCTGAAAAATAAAAAGCATTTAACAACAACCGCCATACCAATTCACTTTCCTTTTAGAGTTTCTGTTTTAGCCTGGGAACTGAAGTCGGGTGACAAAAAGTGATGTCATCCAAGCTAACCCAGCAATAATACTTGATATTAAGTTAAGCACTGTCTCAGAGAGAGACTGTGTATTTTGTGTTTAGTCTTGGACCTAGCAAGAACATCCACTTATCATCATCATCTGCACTTGCCTTGCTGTAAGTAAGATTTAGGGCATGATATCTCTTTCAGATATAGATAGGAATATAGTAAAGCTTAGTTTAGATGTGTGCTGTATTTATATGACACTGTCCTGCAATGTTGTTTTTAAATATTTCATGTGATTTTGAAGTCTGAAGTTACTGTCTTGATTTATTGAGTATTGTCTTGTTCTTTTATTATTTATTATTAAATATATTTAAACCTATGTTTGTGGCTGATATTTGTGAGACATATTTAAGCTCTTAGTGTACTTGCATAAGTATTTGGTGACACTGTACAGACCACTCCTAAATAGCCTTGCAAGTCTTGGTCAGACTATCATTTGGATTTATTGTAACATTACACAGTAGGATTGGGCACCCTTTGTTAAGGGCCTTAAAAGTAGCTGGCATGTAGTGGTTGGTGAAAGTGGAAAAAACTTATAGTCTGGGCAGAAGGGGGCATAACTAATAAACCTGTGGCAGCCTTTCCCAGGGGTGTGTGTTTGTGTGTGTGTGTGTGTGTGTGTGTGTGTGTGTGTGTGTGTGTGTGCGTGTGTGCACGTGTGCGTGTGTGTGTGGGTGCATGTGTGTGTGTGTGTGTGTGTGTGTGTATGCTTGTATATAAATCAAATCGCAAAATGTGTGTGTGTGTGTGTGTGTGTGTGTGTGTGTGTGTGTGTGTGTGTGTGTGTATGTGTGTGTGTGTGTGTGTGTGTGTGTGTGTGTGTGTGTGCGTGTGTGTGTGTGTCAGCTACTTGGGCAGGGACATAAAGCACTGGTTGGGCAGAGATGGTGCTGGAGGTTTTGGCTTGGACACTCAACTGAGATCTCAGACCTATAGCTGTACCATTGAGGAGTCTTATTGGGGATCTGGAGAAAGAGGGAGAAACCAGCCCCTGACTGACTATGATCTCTGTGTGCTCTTAAGGGAAATTGTACATGTCATCCTCCCAGTGTGTATGTCCCTCACTGTTGCCAGTGGTGAGGATTGGGACTCCTTGATTACTGGGCCAGTGCAGGGACATCACAGGGGGTAATACTTTTATTTGTTTATATGCCCATTAACTATACTTTCAGCAAAAATGTGGCTGACAATTCCAACCTAAGCTAATAACTGTAGCAATCTTTAATCCCCCCATAAAAAAGTTCATGTGACACAGAAATAATGCATTCATTTCAATTGTTTTAATATACAACAGTATTCAACTGTTGAGACAGCAAAGCCTACCTGGAAGCTTCTCCTGGTACATGCCTGCTGTCTCTGAAACTGTTGCTCCGAAGTCCAGGATATGCTGTACTGCAGTCTCATGTGAGCTATCTGGATCCCTGATATTGGCCATGAGCACTTCATTGGGTGTTAGTGGTGTTTCTCTAGCAGGCGGTCTCCCAGTAACCATTTAGTCACAGCTCACTGCAGCTGCTCTTCTCTGTGCAGATGTGATCATGTCAGTGGCCCTGTGGTGCACCTGCTCCTATGTCCTGCTATGGTCACCCATGGCATTCACATCATCAACTATCTGACACCAAATATGCATCCTGTGTGCCATATCTCCCTGACCCATTTCCAACAGAAAAACACCATGTTGCCTAAAGGCATCTCCTATCACCTGGTTCTCAAAATTAGTGAAGAGAAGTCTCCAAGGATTGACATTCTTTGGTGGCATACTCCTAGGTGTCCTAAAAGACAGCAGAAAGATTATATACATAAGTATCACATAACTACAATATAACTGTTTCCAGATAAAATAGTAACGGTAGCCACTCATTATTACCCACTGGAGAAACATAAACCAGTCTAGAAATGTGAAATAGAAATAATAGGCAGGATACAAAACAAGGACAGTAACAATAGCAGCATATCCTTGTTTGTGCCATAACAGTAACTCAGCTTTGCTCTCCCACAAAAAAATACAGACAAATTACACATTTTGCTAACAAAACTTCTTTGAAATCCTACAACTGCTATCAAAGGAACTGTCACTGAAACATTTGTGCAGATATATCACAGAGAATTCTATTTCACAAACTGGCAATTATGTATACCTGTGAAATGGCTTGACAAACATGCCCATGCCATCAGTACATTTTAAACTAATGCATACAAATAAAAGTGTAAAAGCCTTTGCTCCAGATTTTTTCTTAAATACATTCCAGCATATGCAGTATGTAGCTGATAAAACACAAGCATACCTTCTGAAGTTCAATACTCCTCTGTATAGACATATACCAAAGAAAAAACTTATGTGCAGTCTTGCTAAAATAAACACGTCTCCTCATCATCAGTTTGCGTAGCAACATGTTGCCTTTTTATATGGAGTAGATTCAGGGCTGTTAGCATGATGAATATTATTAGAATTGCTGAACTCCAAATACTTGGATCCATGTAGGAGATGTAAACATAGTGCAGGCACTCCCCCAGTGTTTGTTTTTTAATGGATTGCAACTGTGAATGATTACTGGTTGGGAGAAGGAAAATACAACAGCACTGCAGGTTGCCTTACTTATACTGGGTGTGTCAAGTTACATCTACAAAGTGTTAGATGTAAGGCTGGAAATGTAAGTAAGCAGCACACAATCCACAGCTTGTGTGCCTTAACATCCAACATGCCCTTCATTTGTTGGCATCTGCATATGATATTATTTCCAGTTAATATCCTTACACATTTTAAGGCCAATGATGCAGAATGGCTTACACACTGCATGTCTCAGATTACTGGTCAAATAATTGAAGAATGACCAACAAACACAGAAAGGTAAGCATTTGCAAGAAATAATCATAACAGGTTTTGTGAACACAAAGTGCACTACATCCAAAAGTAATGAACGCACAAATAACAGTTGTATAGTTTGATATCACTGCAAATGCTGTTGAAGTTGGTTATGTGCAGAATGAGTTCAGTTCTTTTCTGCATAGTTATTTGGGTGGCAAAGAGGGATAAGGCACCCATCCTGTGTTCTGAAGGTGCATTGAAGTGAGAGTTCAAATCCAGATCTATGTAAGCATATCTCATGTGAGACATCATTTTCTTGTGTGTATGCCATACATTGATTTTCCTCATTTCAACTACTTGCCTCTTTTTTCCCCCTTTCTGTCTTTTTTGTCTAATTTGTTTAGGGGGAGACGATATTTGCATGATGCAGCACATAGGGTAATCACAGGAATGGAGAAAATGAATGTCAGGCCTGCCTATATTTATCTTGTTTTTGTGAAGAATGGGACTGTGAAAATTGGACAACTGGACACCCAGGCAGCAGACAGGACCCAGACAGCCAAAAAGAAAAAAACAGATACATTAATTCTGTTTGACACTGAGCAAACCTGCTAAGTGCTATTGCAAAGCAGCAATTATCTCATTTGCACCAAGCTCAGTACAGTGAACACTGGACCACCCAGGAAGCAGACAGGACCCAGACAGCTAAAAATTGAAATTGAATACATTCAGTTAATTCTACTGGGCACTGAGCAAACCCATTAAGTGGCATGCATGGTGTTTAACACATAGACATTAAGAATGATTAGTAAATTTGGGAATGTCATGTAACCAGTCCTGCGGCAGCATGTGTAAGTGTATGTGGCAGCATGTGTAAGTGTATGGCTGGAGGACAGATGGTCCTCGATTCTAGTACAGGGTGTGCAACCTTCTTTACTGTTGTGATATTGGAGTTTATAGGAATGATATTGGAGTTTATAGGAATGAACTGCAACATGAACAAGTGTTATTTCAACTGTCTTGTGGCAAAAGGTATAACTGTAGGATTGCCATACAAGTGGGCCTGGGTTTTAATACAGGATATTCCATACACTTTTACTCTTGTTCCACTTCCCATTATATTCACTCTCAGTTATAAAACTTTAGATAGTGGAGATGATATGAATTATATGCATGAGGGATGACACACTATTATTGTGATTTTTATTTATGTATGTATTATTAGATTTATTATCAGATGTATGACTAAGGGTATACTGTGTACTATATTTCTGTAACTATGATTCTGTTATCTAGACTTGCATGGCCTTCACATTTGCCTGTGACACACACACAGCTGCCTCTATATCCAATAACCTTGGCAGGTCACACACATAGATGTGTAACAGCTCATACTGTCACCTGAATTAATGTATGATGCCTGACTATATTTGATTAGCACTTCTTCTGTGGCAAGGGTGGAAAATCAATACTGTGAAAGTAAATGCTTTGTCTCTCATGCCTAGGTTTGAATCCTGCAATATAAAATCAATTTTCTCATTTCTTACTGCTTAGCACTGCTACTTTCCATACACCCTTGTGCAAATGCATTGTGCAGTTGTACACATTTCAATAAATGTGAAAACTGGAATTGGCAGGAAAGCAACAGTTTCCATTGCTCTATATCCACTGGTAAATAGATATGGCAGGAGTTAGTGAGGAATGTGCCAGTTTTAGGGCATAGAAGTGGGGTGTCCAGGAGTCCAGAATATTCAGTGGACTCCTAGTGAAGCACCACAGCCAAAGGCTTCTGCAGAGGACTATTCTGGCTCCCAGTACAAGTCTGAGGTCTGGGATAGTTTAGCCCAGGCTGTATACATTGCCCCTGGTATCTCACGCACTGGAGAGCAACGTATGCATAATTTTAATGACATACAGAGGAGGAAGTGGGATACTCTCGACCACTGGATTGAGGAATCTAGGATGGAAGACATCTCACATCTGTGTGAGTATTAACTCAAGAGAGTATTTGTACAAGCTAGAAAGCTGAATATAGGCAAGACTGGTATGCATAATGGTCTTCTGTTCTGTTTTTTTCCTCAGCTGCCCGTGATCAGGAGTGCAATGTCCAAGCCCACTGGGCTAGATTAGCAAGACTGAGGGGACCAAGTGGTATGTATGCAACAGAAGAGTAGTGGTACTGTGGCATTAAAAGTTAAAGATAGCTTTTTTAGACATTTTATAGAGTATGAAATTGAGCATTCATATCCCAACTGTAAAAGCAAGTATACATGCTGTCACAAAAGGAGACACTACCAACACAGCTATCTGGAATTTTGTAAATAATTACATTTCATTTGTGAATATCAACATGATTTAAATAAGATGCTTGTGTTATAAATTTAGTAGAACTGTGTGTCATGTGTATATCAAAGTGCTGGTACAGAAGTAAGCTTTGAAAAGGGTTTTGCACAGTGCTGTTTGAAATGTAGCCACAGTGTGCCCTACTGGAATAGAACAGAAATATGCATGCAATATTGTAACTGTTTAAATGAATATATTTTAACAGTGGAAACTGGAATACAGGAGGTTAACTTCAGAAAAATATCTGAAATTAAATTACTTTATAGCTATACAATAAAATGTGGTATCATTCAGTTTTCAGTGCAACAAGAGACACCGAGTCTGTGCTGAGAAGCTTTCTGTATTGTCTTTGGAGTGAACTAATTGCTACCTCTGAAAGTATGAAGGAATGCAATTGTTTTATGACTTCGATCATCTGTCAAAGATCTGAAGTCTATGTATTTTCACAGGTAGATGCTAAATACTGCCAAGCTTCCAGCAGTGAGGTTTTCAGCTGGGATACAGTCACATGACAAGAACGTATGTAATTCCGCAAGCTATCCCATCAGTAATGTTTGAGATATTAATTTGAGGGGTCTCTTAGTGAAACAGAGCACTCTGTATTCTGTCTTGGACCTGACAAGAATCATTCACCACATCTGCCTTGCTCTGATGAAGTAAGTTAACTAGGGAATAGTATAATTCTCTTGGATATAGTCAGGAATACAGCAAAGCATAGTTTAGATTTTTATTTATTTATTTAAGACTGTCCTGCAATGTTGTTTAAAATATTTCCTGTTATTTTGAACTCTGATGTCATTGTGATTGTATACTGAGGATGTTCCTGTTCTTTTATTATTTATTATTAAATATATTTAAGCCTTTCATTGTGACTGATCTGTCTAGAGATATTTAAGTTTTGAGAGTACTTGCATATTTATATAATATTTGCATATAATATTTGCATTATTGTCACATTATTGGTTTGCAGTGTTGGGATATCCACATATTGGGATTCAGTGGTGTGGATATTGAACTTCTGTAGCTTGTAAACAGTGGTCAGTAAAGAAGGTGTTTCCACTCTCAAGCAGCTGCACAATGAACATACAGAGTTTCATATCACAACAGTTTTATTTATTTTTTGTTAGCTTACTTAGTCAGGGAGAGCAGGCAAGGATATCAACGGAGCATTATAACAGGCTGACAAGGAACCAGTTGGCTGAGATGTGTCAAGCCAAAGGACTGAAGCATGCCAACCTGACTAAAGGTGAAATGATTTCAGCCTTAGTCACAGCTACATCACAGACCAGCAAGTAGGAGGACAACCAGACAACCAGAATGGCCTTGGAGATGTACAAATCTCAGAAAATGGACAGTACAATTTTTCCTCAGAGGACTTAAAAACCTGACTGGAGTTAAAGAGACTTGAACTGGTGTCCAAAACTTTGGAAATAGAATCATTAGAGAGACTCCAGCATTTGGAGGTCAAAGCAGAATCAGCAGAGAGACTGATATATCTGAAAGCCAAAGTAAATGAGAGGCAGAGGCAACATGAAAAGGAGATGCTGACTCTTTGCCAGGGTCATCAAGGTAGGGGGAAGGGAGTAACTGAATCCCAGAAGCAATAAAGGTCAGCAAATTTCTTCCACAATTTACAGAGAGTGATAATT
Source organism: Protopterus annectens (assembly GCF_019279795.1). Taxonomy (NCBI): domain Eukaryota; kingdom Metazoa; phylum Chordata; order Ceratodontiformes; family Protopteridae; genus Protopterus; species Protopterus annectens. The sequence goes on along the minus strand of NC_056725.1, from coordinate 902,945,932 downwards.
TTGATAGTTTTAGTCATATATTTGAAAGAGTATGTAAACAGTATAATGTTGACCAAGGGCTGTAGGTACAGTTCCTGACCCTCTCACTCCATGGTAAAGCTGTAACTGTTGTTTCTAAATTGTCTGATACTGACTGCTTAAATTCTAATACCATTAAAATTGTTTATTATTATTATTATTATTAGTGTGAGTGTGTGTGTGTGTGTGTGTGTGTGTGTGTGTGTGTGTGTGTGTGTGTGTGTGTGTGTGTGTGTGTAAATCAAACCTCAAAGAGTGTGTGGGTCAGCTACTTGGGCAGGGGCACAAATCACTGTCTGGACAGAGAGGGTTATAGACATCTTGGCTTGGACACTCAGCTTAGATCTCAGCTCTATAGCTGTGCCAGTGGGGAGTCTTACTGGGGAACTGGACAAAGAGGGAGAAACCAACCCTGGACTGAAAGTGGTCTCTGTGTACTGTTAAGGGAAATTACACTTGATGCAGAGAGCTGCATTTGGAAATACTATGTGTGTACTTGTCATCCTCCCAGTGTACATTCCCTTCTGTTGCCAGTGGTGAGGATTGAGGCTCCTTGGTTACTGGTCCAGTGGTGGGTCATCATACATGCTTTAGTCTGTAGCACAAACCAATTGAAAGAGTCCAATATTAGACTTCTGTCAGAGGTTGTGTGTTCAAATACCACACTTCACAACTATACAATACTATTATATTGTCAATATTATTTCATTAAATCAAAACATCTATGCCAGTGGCACAAATGCCCTTCTGTAAACTGTTATCTGTATAAATGGAACACCCATATGTGCAAGATATGCACATTTCAAGGATTATGTCCTGCACTCAGTAATATACTGTGCATCTGTTAGGAGTGGGTAGACTTAAATGTAGAAGTTAAGATGAGTTGTATAATTGTATTCATGCATTGTAGGTCACATATGAAGATACTAATCTTATCTCTTTTTCTCTCACTCCAACCCTTATCTTTCTTTTTTATTTTCTTTCTTTTTATTTTATATTATGCTATTTTTATTTTTTTAATTTTATTATTGTGTTATTTTATTTTGTTTTTTAATATTTTTATTGTATTTGTATTTTATTGTTTTATTTAAAAAATATATTTTTTTATGTTATTTTTATTTTATTGTATTTCTTTTTCTTTTCTTTTTTTTTAATTTTTATTATGTGTTGTCAACATGTGTCCATGTAAACCATGTATACGACATCACTAAATGCTCCACAGCACAGCAAGGTAGGCCATCTCCATGGGATCAGCCTGCCCCCACTCCACCGCTGCATCACCAAATCCCAGCACATCTGTGAGTCAACCTGGCAGCACTTTCTCTGCTGACCCTGCACTACCTGCACCCTCAGATCATCCTGCCCCAGAGACTGGTCCAAAGGTACCCTCTGTGAGCAGTGGCAGAGATGGTAATTTCATCACACGCAGTGAGTTACCAGGGGTGGTGTACTGGGTGGTTTGTTGCACCATTGGAGCACTTCTATGCTGGCTGGAGAGGCTGCTCTCCATCATTTTGTGTAGTACTAGAAGGAAAAGGAGGATACATCAAGCACTTCAGCCACCAGTTGAGTTAGGTAACAGTGATGACAGTCCAGTGGGTGAGGACTCGATTCACACTGTCTCCCAGCTTGATGACAATGGGCTCAGCATTACCTCAGCCTCACCCCAATCATGGTGCCCCCCAACCTTTTGTGTCCATCACCATCCCTGTCTCTTGTCTTATTTGTCTTGTCTGTCTGCAATTGCTTCCTCACCTGCCCAACTTACTTGACCCAGACATACTTATGTATCTTCCCCAGTATTCTTCTCTCTCTGCAATAAAAAGTACATGTGCACCTGTCCCACAAAAAAGTCCTATACATAGCTTTCCATTTTACAAATATGTCTTCTTGACACACGTAGTTTGGTCCAATTGGATATACAACATGATTGTGTTGTGGTCATCCCTATCTGGAGGTGACAGTCTAAATTCAGTTAATATTTTTCACATATCTTTAGTGTACATTGGTAAAGAAATGGGAAGCTATGGCTCTTTCCTACCTCCCTCCTGGACATTCCTGTCATGCATTCCTTTGCTCTTCTCCCTGCTTGCGTTCTATTTCACCACTTTCCTCTCTACCCCATTTCACCACTTTAATCTGGTCAAAAAATATAATCATATGCAACACATAAGTTGCTGGAAAAGCAATTGATCCTTTCACTTTTGGGGCTGCATGCTTCCACAGAGTTGTGCCAGCAATGGTGAGTGGCAGCAGACTACTGTGGTTACCTCCATGCAATGCTACTTAACACTTCTGCACTATGGCAACACACAGCAACACATGTACCATAAAGAGTTCATGTCACTGCAGTATCACTATGCAATTTAAAGTATTTAAAAGTACTAGCTACATCTGGATTCAAACCCAGTGCCATCTGGCTCTAAAAAGGAATGCATTAATGCATTAACAGGGGTTGTCACAGAGTCAGTTAAGTAGCAGGTATGTTTCACAGACTGAATACTAACTGTCAGACATTAGCAATGTGGCTCATGTTTGTGCTCTGCCTAGCTATGTGCAAACACATGTATCTTGCATACATATACACTTTGCCAACTGTCATGCAAACCTGCTGCTTGCCACACTATGGAAATGTACATATTATTTTGGATTACTGCTGTTTACTGTCCATTTCCTGTCAATGATATGAAATGACATGTGGACACATTACAAACTGAGGGTTCTATCTAACAATATGTCACATATTTGGACACATTGCAAACAGAGGGCCCTATCTAACAATATGTCACATATTTACAATGCATACATGTGTTGCCATCCCCCAAGCACTGCAGACCTGGCCTCTCAGTACTTTGTCCACACATATATCACCAACACTACAAAATGTACTATCAAATGTTGTGTGATATGCAATGCGCATCACTCTGGTAACATGCAGAACTACATTTATAACCTTAACCACAGAGACATAGCTGACCTTCAACATACTTGACCTGTCCCATTTTCATTTTGTCAATGGTAGATCTTGCTTATTGAACCTTGTAGATATCTTTGATACTGACCTCAAAGACCTGGATGATGGATAACAGGATATACCACCTATGTGGAATTATCCAAGGCCTTTGAAACTATCCTCCTTTCATGACCCATAGTGAAGATTTCCCATGTGTAAATTAAGCCATACAGTAGTAGATGAATAGCCAACTGGATCAAAGACAGAACACACACTGTCAAATTTGGGGACTGCACTCCACCACTAGCCTCTTACCAGTAGAATACCACAATGATCTTTTCTGTGCCCTTAACTGTTTACAGAGTACTTCCCTGAAGCTCAAGCAACGGTGGATGGCCTGTGGCTTACCAAGATTGCAGTTGACTGTTAATTGGACACACTCATATAAACTCCCCCGATGGTAACATATGAGAGAAGGGGCTGACATACTCAAATGATTGGTGCCAAACTCATGTACTGAACCTTAAGTCATACAATGCCTCATTGTCCCCTTTGGCAATGAAGTACCCCTGCTAATTATGATATACCTAGCACTTATAAGCTCAAACACAGTGTTATGAGACTTGTGAACACATGTTGATAGCAATCTACACTTTCATCACTGTGATCATAGTGGTGACACACACATTTTGCATTGCATACCTCATACATATGGATATCACATCCAAGACCAGGGTGGTCATAACTCTGCTGTACTCTACCCTTATCAGACTACTAATTGAGTACAACACTCCCTTCTGTCTGTACCTCATCAGACACCTGCAGAAATGGAGAAAATACAGGTTTGTGCCTGAAAGAATCCAGGGTATCCAAACATGACAGACATGGAAAAATTGAAAGACCTGTCAGTGTACTCAGTATCATGAAGGCTGCTGACAGGTGCCTGACCTGCACAGCAGTCTCAGATCATGCCCTACTGGAAATGTTGGACATCTGCAAATCAAATTGGACAAGAATAACTTCTCCCAAGGTTCTCAATCTAGCATGTGATGTAAACAGGACATGCTTGGGAGACAGACATGTTGCCCAGTGAGTCACACTCCTCTGTAATAGGATGCCACTGCATGTGAGGTAGTTCTGTACAATGAAAATGTTCAAGCAGAACCTTGATTGTAAAGTCACCTATGGGGTGGAACCTATGTCTCTCATGGACAGGGCTGTTGGTGCTGCTCACAAAATTGTTCTGCTAACAAAGATCATGTAACTATGTTCAATAAAGGTACTTGTGTTTTACACAGCTAGGCTTCTAAACACCCTAGGGCCATTAGGCTAGTAGTCTCCTATGAACCTATCAATCTATGAACCTATGCAGGCCTCTCAACATCTTGTCTCCCACATGTCCTGCTGGTGTCATCTACTATAAGTTCACCTGCACTCTTGTAAAATCAGACTTGAGGTGTGGTGCTTTCATTAAGTCCTATGTTCTGTAATCTATGTACTTCAACAATAGGGTTCTGCTCTCACTGTGCAATCATCTGGGTGTGTGTGTGCATAGACAGAAGAGCAGAAGTGTGTATCCCACAGTTACTGCTCCAATGCCATGGATTTATCAGTACGTTGATTCTTGCAGATGCCTACACATCCATTTCATGCAGCCCACTCAACATCTTGTCTCCCTCATGGCCTGCTGATGTCATCAACTATAACTTCACCTGCCCTCTTGTAAAAGTCAGACTTGTGCTGTGGAACTTGCATAAAGTGCTGTGTTCTATAGTCTGTGTACTAAGATAGGGAAGGGTTCTATTCTCACTGCAGTCAACTAGATAGGTAGGGGTTCTATTCTCACTGCAGTCAACTAGATAAGTAGGGGTTCTATTCTCATTGCAGTCAACTAGTTGTATGTGTGTCTGTGTGTGAGCTCTGGCCTGATATTGCAGACAGCATTTTATGCCAGCATGTGGGGCACTGTTATATTCTTCTCACTAGACACTGCTGATGTCATCAGCTATAAAGTACTGTCTGAGACACTGCAAGTCAGACTTGTGCCATGGTGCTTGGGTAAAGTATTGAGTTCTGTAGGCTGTGTGCTTAGATAAGTAGGAGTTCATTTCTCACTGCAGTCAACTGGGTGTATGTGTGTGTATGCATGTGTGTGTGTGTGCGTGTGTGTGTGTGTGTGTGTGTGTGTGTGTGTGTGTGTGTGTGTGTGTGTGTGTGTGTGTGTGTGTGTGTGTGTGTGTGTGTGTGTGTGTGTGTGTGTGTGTGTGTGTGTGTGTGTGTGTGTGTGTGTATGAGCTCTTGCTTGGCATTGAAAAGAGCCTTTTACACTAGCATATGGGATATTGTTATATATTCCTCAACAGACACTGATGATGTTATCAGCTGTACATCAGGACTGTCTGCTAGGCCCTTTTCTGTCCATTAGTTAAGTGCTGGACATCACAGATGACATGCACATGCTGTGTCCAAATAGCTGCCTGAAGGAGATTGTAGGCAACCATCGATTCCAACTGTGATATTACTATAATACAGATAGTATCAACACATACCAAAAACTGCTGCCACAGCCCTGACAATGCCTGCATTAACAAGAAACATGGTGACATTTGTTAATTTGGGAAACAAACACAGCACCCAAGTATAATGTGGACATCACACCCTATAATCAGGCCAATAAGTATGTGACCCATGTCCTCAGGTAGATGGTAAGTGGTACATCACCAGCATGTGGTCACAATTCTGACTACTCCCTTAAATATAAAATAAGTACTGGGTATTTGAAGGACATCCACATTGGTGGCCATAATACCCTCATGGTTCCCAGCCTTCATCACACCAATAACTGTGTACAATGCACCATTTTTCATGTACCTTCCTACACATTTTCCAGTGATGTCTAACTGAAGTGTGCCTCCTTTGTGAGGTGTAACACAACTTACTGGCCATAACTAGGTATTCTTTCTGTGGAATATACATGACTGCCTTATGGTGCGGAACACTAATGCAGTTGTTACACCAGATGCATGTATGCTACTTTTTCTGCTTATGCACACAATGCATACATAGGTGTTTGACAACATTAATTGCATGTATACCATTTGTGATGGTGTGGATTGTGCTCTCTCTTTCTCTCTCTCTATATATATATATGTATATAAATATATATATAAATATGTGTGTGTGTGTGTGTCTATCTAGCTATATATATATATATATATATATATATATATATATATATATATATATATATATATATATATATATATATATATATATATATATATATATATATATTACAGGGAGATGGAATGTGGTCAAGTACAGTTTTAGCGGATATCTGTTTAGTTGATACAATTTGGTCAACTAAGCAGATGGTTGACATGTGTTAATCATAATATCCAAAATGGAAGCAATGCTACATGGGAAATCACTCAACTGTTTAAGTGGGCTTTCTGAAAATATAATTAGGACATAGCAAAAAAAGTCAAAAACTATACACAATGACCATTATGTCTGCTACTTTCTTATGAACATGACACTATATGCCATATGCAGTAGAAACCTAACTACAATCATATGCTTGCAAATAAATTACATGTCAGTCTTTACTGCTTTGACTGCTAACTCCCTAGTTAAGGCTGTAAGAAGAATATAGTCTTGCATGGAGAGTAATAGGCAAGGATTTGCTGTTGTGAGTAAATTATTTTCTATTTTATGTGTTAGATTGCTATTGATTACACTACTCTGGCTTTTCTTGCACTAATTAGATAGGTATTTATCTTTTTGTATATTAATATGATAAACAGTTTCCTACTCCATTATTCACCATTCATAAAGCATCTTTCCTATCAGCCAAGTGCATTTTTCTACAAATGCTTGAATCAATTTGTGTCAACATCACTATTTTAATTTATGTAGACCTTCATGCATAGCTCTTAGAAATACAGTTACTCAATGGAATCTACTGTCTGATGAAAAAAAAACAGTACCATACATTCTTATTTTCAAATGAGAAAAGTGAATATTTTGTACCCATTTTTGATAAGCATTATATTCACCATATTGCTGTACTTTTATATGCAACTTCTCATTCCCTTTTGTATCTTATGTACTTATTTTATGTGGGTCTCCATGCTTCTTCATAAGTAAAACTGTAAATACATCGAGAGTTTTGCTTTCTAAGAACCAGAACCAGAAAAAGAGTTGAGGACAAATGAAAATCTGAGGGTGCTGGTAATAACGTGAATGAGGATATAAGAATTATTAGAAATTATATCTCAAGGTCAAAGATGGCCGCTGTTCTGTAAGCACTGCTGATCCTTAGCTCCTCTACCTATCTGGAATAAAACTAACCCAGAAGACAAAGCAGGAATTATTTCAACATGATACTTGGAATCTGTAACTCCAATCAACATTTAAAACAAAACCAGCAAGAAAGAAAACCTGACCTAACAGCTAAACTAATAAGATTGAAACAGATTAACTGAAACAACAAAAGCCGTGTGCTTGTGAATCCTTTCATTCTGAACTACACACATAAACTGGGATATTTCAGCAGCACAAGATGTCAAAGGATGACAGAAATATGGACACTACAACATCAAAAACTAAACTTTCAGACTTATTATCTCCTGAGAAAGACGGAAACTCCAAAAGACAAAAAAAAAAAAATAATAAAACATCAAGATACTTCTAAAACTGGAAACAGAGTCAAATCAGATCAACCTGCAAACCTAGATGACATCAAAACAGCCTTACTTCCCATTCAAGATGCAATAAAAGAGTTATCCATGCAACTACAAACATTTGGGGATACCTTCAAGCAAATAATAGAAAGAATGGATAAATCAGAAGCCAAAATCACTGAGAATGAGGAAAAAATAGCGTTTATAACCAAAAAAACTGACTCACATGAAGTAGACATTCAAAATATCCAAACAAAAATCATGGATTTAGAAGCAAGATCCAGAAGAAATAATATTATCATCAGAGGCATCCTGGAATCTATATCCCATAATGATCTGATCCCTTTTATTATCCAAATATTTTCTACTTTGCTCAAAGAACCAGGAAAAGCTCAACAAATTGTAATAGAAAGACCACACAGAGCTCTGAGAGAATCCCAGATGTCAGACAACCAACACCAGTATATGTCAAACTTCTAAATTTCCAAGATGTCAACATAGTCTTACTAACTGCTAAAAAAAATGGTGGGTCCACTACATGGCAAAATAATCTAATATCACTAGCCCAAGATCTTCCCCTGCAAATTAGACAAGCTAGACAACTTCTTTCCCCCTACTGCAAGCTTCTAATTGAAAGGAAGATAAAGTTTCAAATGAAATATCCAAACTCACTAATTTTCCACCTAGATGGTGTTAAATATTCAGTTGCTAACCACAAAGAAGCTAAAAACACTTTCCTGGCCATTTTCAAAAAACTTCCCACCACAGATCGCTAATTGCACTTACCGGAATGGCTTACAGAAATCTAACTCTCGGCTGCATAACTTGCGACCAGCTGAGGTCCTCTTCTGTTGCTTTTGCAAGTTATCTTTACATAGGGCCATATTAGGCCTCTATTTTGAGTAGCATGACTTGTTTCACTCTTCACCAAACCACGAGGAGCAACCCAGAAACATAACATTACTTCTGCCTCTGCAATTTTCCCACGAACGGAACTAAAAGTCCCTGCTGCACAGAAAACGAGCATCTACGAAGATGGTACATCCGGAAATCCATGCCAGTAAAAGGTCCCCCTACGAGTAACTAAGCAGTCGGTTTAGTTGAATCAACAGGTCAGAAAGCCTGCAAACCAAAAGGAAAAAAAAGAATAAAGGAGAAAAAAAAAAAAAAAAGTTAAAACATTACATCTGGTCCTTAAACACAATACATATGTCCTCTAACACAGAAAACGAACTCCACCTGGCTATACTCTTCAACTAAAAACCAAAAACAGCAAAAGAAACAATATCAAAGCATTATGCCCCCTAAACATAAAACACATTCTACACAACTGAAAAATGCTCAATCCAAAGCAGGTTGGAATATAAGTATGATGGTAATACTAACAAAATGTACAGGATGGCTCAAGGTAGTAATCATTCCCAGTGCAGATACATTTTGACTGTCCATACACAGATGTTGCTACATACTCTAAAACTTTACCATGTCCTGATTACTTTATTTGTAACACCAGAAATAGTCTTTACCTTGCCAAGCACTTGTCTTTTGATACATATTCCACTGGCAAAACAGAATAAGCCCAGGAACACCATCTGATGGAGCGAACTGATCAGAGACGCAAAGCAGACAAAGACTGAAAGAACCATACCCTACACTTCAGATGCAACTCATTAACAGCTGATAACCCTTACTTATCGGCACTGAGATCAATAATATTGCCCAGAACTGCATCTCACAGCAATGTGCCCTTAAAAACAATCTTAAACACAGAAAAACAATGGCAGAGGAATCACCGCAAACAGGAATGATGGCACATAACTTTAATTAAGCAATAATATAAAAAACAATCTAAACTAAAAATGTATGTATTTTAGATTCCTCTATACAGTGAATTTCTACCTGTGGATTTAGTGAGAGTGTCAGCCTTATGGTGTTCATTTCCAAATATATTCATTGCCTACATGCCTCCTTAGGGTAGGTAAATGGTATGTTGGTTATTTTGTATGTCTATTTCTTAGTGTTAGAGGTTTATATTACTTAATCTCGGTTTAATACATATCCCTGAGGAAACATTACAATATTATATACCAGACCATTCCTTTACACAATAGTGCTATATAAATACATATGGAGTTGAGCTCAGAACACATTTTTCTGTTATAATTATTTTTAAATCCTGAGTGAAGATCTACCAGAGCTATGCATCTTGCTGATCAAACATTAGCTGTAATACACATTGCTAGCTCTTGTGTCATTAGCTATTAGGCATACTGCAAATCCTTGGGTCTATAAGTTAATCTTTTTGTCTCAACTTGCTGATTCCTAGACAACCCTAAACCTAATACCCAAAGTTTAACCTAAGGATAACACCATCATCCATATGTAGACTAACATCCTCATATCCTCATTTTGTTGTGCTGTTTAACTCAGTTGCCTTTCCTATCACAGCAACAAAACTTGTAAAATAGTATGACACATTGGTAAATGTTTGTGCATTTTATATCGGAGCTCATATGTGAGATCAATGTTACATGCAAATCAAGTGAATTATCAAGACATGTGTGCCTTTATACCAGACTTTCATGGACTAGTTTCTAATACTTGTCGGCTCAATGTCTAGCATATAGAGGAACATAAGACCCAGGTAAGGGTTTGAACCTGTAAATCGAACCTCCTATTAACATATAAGAAAGCAAATGAAGATACAATATACTCTTTTATCGTGTATAACAAACATTAAGCCTGAATAAAAATCTGTTTAATACAGTAAATCAAGGGATCAAACATCCTGCTCCCAAACAATTATCTCAGGAATTACTAACATGTCACAATGTAGAAGAGTAACATAAAAGGATTTGGATGATAGGTGGGCGGTTCACAAAGTTAAAGACTATATTGGGACAACAAAAATTAAAGTAGATTTTCAAAGGTAGGAGCAGACATAAAAACACTGAAGCAGACATCACTGTTCACGCATACGCATACACTCAGGTCTTGACTTAGATAGTTATAAACATTGCATTACTAGAGAAAGGTCCTAAACCCCCCCCCCCCCATTTTATTCTTGGAAGCATGATTATCAAGGTCCTTCCTCTCAATGATTGCAATAAACAATCATACCAGAAGAAAAGACCAAAAGTCACCATATACAACTATACTAGATATAAAACAAGATTTAGGTATAACAGAACGTAAATAGAAAATCTGTTAATACTGGCTTTGACAGCCCTTCTGGAATCTGTTGCTTCTTTTTTTTTTTTTTTTCTCATTATATAAGGTTAAGCATGTTGATTATACAGTTTTGAATTTATAATGTTGTATAGTAAAAGTCATTGAGGAGACTTAGGATTCATAAGTAGTGCTTTCTAGGGAATAAGTTTGGTAAGCTTTGTCAAAGTAGTGAAAACACATGTACGGTTGCTAATCTTCACTTTCCATCTACAACTTAAAACACAGGATGCTATTATCCTATGGATATATAAACCTTTAAAGTTAATAACTTCTTATACCCTGCTTTATTGCTGGTCCTGGGGGTTAGTGGATAGGCACAGGGGAGGGACGGGAATAAGAAGATGCTTTCATAACTCGATTTCTGTAAAAGCTGAGCATAAAATACTATCGGTATATAAATCAAATGTCTTCTTATACAGACAAATTAAATACCTTGATGTGGGAATTTGATTCATGGAATATTAAAGGGCTCCAGAACAAAAAGAAAAGAAAACTGTTTCTACACCTTATCTTACAGACAAAAGCAAACTTTATTCTAGTTCAGGAAACTCATCTAAACCTTGAACAATGGTCAGAAATTAGGGAAAAAAATGGATAAGAGAAATTATATCTTCTGAAGGTAGAACCAATAGCGCTGGAGTAGCTATAATAATTAAAAAGCAATACCAAGACAAAATTTTGGAAACCAAAATAGATAAAGAAGGGAGATGGTGTTATGTAACTCAAAGTCCTGCATTTCGTAAACCCATTTTACTATTAAATATTTACGCTCATTGTAATAATCAACACTCCTTTCTAGCATCATTATACCCCATTTTAAGCCAATACCAAAATCATTATAAGATTCTAGGAGGAGACTGGAACATGTACCAAAATCCAAAGCAAGACAAGTCAAGTATACCCCTATTGTATAATAAACAAGCGTCTCTAACTTTAAATGAACTTAAATACGACTTCAATTTGTACAACCCCTTTAAACATGGAAATAATCCAAATAAATCAAATAATTTTACGTTTTACTCCAATTGCCATAAAATGTGGTCGAGAATTGATTTTTTCCTAATCTTGGAAGCACTAACTAATTTAGACCCTAAAGTGAACATACATGCTAGATACCTCTCCGACCATTCCAAAATTACCTTGAACTTTAACGATAACCCCAAAAACTATGCATCAAAAAGAGGATATAATTGGTCCCTGAACCCCAATCTTTTAACTAAAAAAGAAATAATCAATGACAATTCTATCTATTCTTAAATTAAATCTGGCTAACATCATGACTCATCAGCTACCTCCAGATATTGAATGGGTGGCAATCAAAGCTCAACTTATTATAAAAGATCTCAATTTAGAGAGGAGCAGGTGCTGGAAATGAAAATAAAATCACTTGAACATGACCTAATAACTAATTTCAATACTCAAACAGAAAAAGAACTACTGAAATTCCAAAAAGACCTCTACCTTTTACATAATAATAACCTATCCTTTCATGAAACCAAAATATTAGTTAATTATGCTAATGATGTTCAAACTCCATCTCGAGCGCTAGCAAGAATTATTAACCAAACCAAATCATCCTCTCAAATTTCTGAAATAGTTTATGAGAACAAGAACTACACTAAAAGTGATGATATTATTAAGACCTTTGAGTTTATATATTCACAAATTTATGGAGACCAACTAATACTACCCCCAAAAGAAAGCAGTACACACTTCCTCCAAAACCTGAACTTCCCAAAACTAGAACTAAAACAACAAGAAAAACTAACTGAACCAATCTCCATAGAAGAAGTAACATCAACAATTCAGCAACTGAAATCACGTAAATCCCCTAGTCCAGATGGTCTCACAGCAGAATTTTATAAAACTTTTTGCCCCATCGTAGCACAAATTCTATTTTATATACTAAACTATATAATAAATAATAAAATTAATGACATACACTTTAATGCAGCTAAAACTATATTTATACTTAAAAAAAAAGGCAGACCCTAAAAATCCAGATAGTTACAGACCCATATCACTATTAAATATTGATACCAAAATCCTAACATCTATACTCGCAAACTCGCAAACAGATTAAAAAACTTAATGGATAAAATTACCTCCATTGAACAATCTGGTTTCATAACATTTAGACAAACGAGTGACAATACACTAACACTAAATACACTAATCTGATATGCTAACCAAAACAATTTAAACATATATGCACTCATTATTGATGCCCATAAAGCCTTTGATAGAGTAAACATGACATTTCTATTTCAAATTCTACCCTACTTTAACATACCCCAAAAATGTATCCAAACCTTACAAATACTATACAATAACCCATATACATCGTTATATATAAACAAAACCTGGTCTAAAAGAATCCAGATCAAAAATGGAACCCATCAAGGTTGCCCTCTATCCCCGTTACTATTCAACTTATATCTAGAACCTCTCTTTTTAAAGATAAAACAAAAAATATACCACAACCCTCCAATAATCTATAACACCAAAATCTTATCGGCATTTGTTGACGATTTTAATATGTACTGTACCACACCAGTCTCAGATATAAAGAAAATACTATCTGCCATTCAATGTTTCTCGACAATATCGAATTACAAAATGAATCTCAAAAAAAACAATATCTTCCCCTTAAAAACCCCTAAACCTTTCTCTCTTCTACCACTCGTAGGAAAAATAAAAACTGAAGAAAAAATTAAATATTTAGGTATTACATTCTCCACAAACAACAAGGATTTTTACTCAAATAATATAAAACATAAATGGAATGACATCCTACTAGAACTGAATAGATGGAAAAATCTAAGATTACCATTCTTGGCCAAAGTCTCGATAATAAAAATTAATGTCTTACTAAAATTATTATATATCTTTATGTCCTCCCAAATAACCATACCCAAGAAATTCTTCAAACAGATTCACACTGAATTTGCTAAATTTATCTGGGAACCAAAAAAAAGCAGAATTTCATACGATAAATTAATAACCCCTAAAAACAAAGGTGGCCTAGACCTCCCAAACTTTGAAACATACTACTTAATTATAAACACCAATAGAATCTTGAGAATCGTGGAATACAACACACTGGACAAATCTTGGTACCCACACTGGTTAAGAATATACCATAACCATGCTAAAAGCCTGGATATAAACCCCAAAGCACTACCATTTCTAAACAACAACCTAATGAAATCCTATAATCTAATAGAACCTCTTAAATACTCCATTGTACTAACACAAAAACGTTTTAAACCATTAAACCTGACACAAGCCATGATGATATTACAACCCATAGATAAAAACCCTAACCTTAAAATAAACAATCAGACGTTAGACCTAAAACACTTCCCTTGCCTAATAAATATAACCATACAAGACAATTACCCATACTTAAATTGCTCGGTCCAAGAACTAAGAAACAAACTGAATCTCCCCAAATCATACTTACTGATCCTAAGACAGATTAAAGAATTATGTTCAAGCTATCTCCATGACACTAGCATTAATAATGAAGACATAGCAACCTGTAACTTATTTTGGAAAACTTTCCTACTAAACAAAAAAATATACTTCATGTACTTACAAAATGATTAAATACATTAAATTCCAGAAAGATATACTCATATCAGACTATTGGAGGAAAAACCTTTCACCCACTGATGATCATAAATTAATTCAAGCAATCAACTTAACAATAAAATCTATATCCTTTCAAAAATTGGCTTTTACCCAACTCATGACATACAATAATGCATACTACACACCTACTATCTTACACAAATTTAACTCTAATAATTCCCCAACATGTCCACATTGCAAAGATAAAACTGCTGACCTACTCCACATGTTCTGGAGCTGTAAATGTGTTTTTATTTATTTTTTTTTCAAAACACATTTTATTAATTTTGATAAGTACAACAGACACAATAGAAAAAATACATGAATACAACAAATACTAAGTTATACTTAAGCCTTAATACTTCAATGGTAAAAAAATCATAACCTATATACATACGTGCCAAAATACATCAGAAAGAAAGAGAGGAAAACAAGAACAGTGCTGTACAAAATGCAAACACCAAGTGCTAAACTTTAAAAAATAGTATAGGTATAACATCTATCTTGTCATAATACCCCACCACTCTTGTCAAATATTGAGGCAGTGAAGGGAGTTTAAGACACAAAAGACTGATAACATCCGTGACCAAGAACATCCTGGGGGGGGGGGCAATTCCCTTAACAGATAAGACTAGTTAGGACAGAACGTAATGAATAAGGGGAAAAACAAGCTATATAAATGGTGTTCAGGATTAGTCTGTTAAAAGGAGAAAGATAAAGTCCCATAATTCCTGATAAGATGTTCGTTTGTGGGGTCAATTATTATCAGTTTTTGGGAAGTAATATACTTAAATGCCAGATTTTTAAAGTTCCTCCATGACAATTTAGAGCAATCAATCCAGTGTTTAGTGATATAAAATTTTATTAGAAGACAGAGTGTAATTAAAGCCCTGAGTTTCAACTTGGGTATTTTAAGATTGGTGATGTGTAATAAGGCCATCTCCCAGGACAGGGTGGATTTATGATAACCCATTTTATCGAGCCTTACTTTGAGAGAACACCAAATGCTGTGAGAGTATCTGCAGAACCATAAAATGTGTATAATATCAGCATGGGGAGAGGAACAACAGGAGCAGGAGGAAGAGACAAACGAGTTAAATTTATTCATACGGACTGGAGTTAAAAATAAGTTATTAGTGATCATGAATTGTGTGCATATTAGTTTTTTAAATGGAGAATACTTAAGGGTAAGCTTTATTGCTAGAGTCTTCTGCTGTAGAGTCAAGTTGGCATTCTGTTGTTCCCAATATTCTGCAAACATAATTTTCCCTTGATTCAGAGATGAAGAAAAAGCTTTATAAGCTGTAGAAATCATGTGTTTTTACATGATAAGTTTTGCAGTAAATCAGCAATGTGATTATGGTCCACTTCCGAGCTGGGGTAGTTAATAAAAAAGGATGAGGTGAACTCCCTTAGTTGTCTTAAAATAATAGTATATTTATTGGACACTACCAAAGTAACTCGGAGATCTGTTAGTGAAAGGTGGTTAAGTTTATGTATATCCCATAAAGTTAGGTCCCTAATAAGAGGGTAGTTAGTTAAATTGATCATTTTATAATTCAACACTAAGTTTGGGTTAAGATGTATATGTTGAAACATTAAAAGAGCATTACTTAGGTTAAGGGATTGAAAGAGCTCCTGTAAAGTCTTAATTAACCCCTTCAATGAGTGATGTAATTTTAGTTTCTTAAGGTTAAATTTATTTAAGAAAGGCAAAGCTCTAGGGTTAAGGTCCTGTTTAAGGGCATGGTTATACCACATTTGAATCCATAATGGTGTACGAGTAGACGGGTCCGAGTTGTAGTTGGCAATAGTAAGTATCCGGTTTGTGTGAATAATTCTGTAGTATAATAAGAGATCGGGCAAAGCCAATCCCCCTGATGATTTAGATAAATTAAGCCTTTGATATGAAGCCCTCACAGATTTAGGGTGCCAAATGAATTTTGCAAAAGCTTTATGGATTCTGTTGAGAAAAAGAGTTGAAACCAAAGATAAAGAAGAGTTAAGGTGATAAAGAAGTTTAGGGAGTACATTCATTTTAATAATAGAAATTTTTGTTAACATTGGAAGTTTTAAGTGTTGCCATCTTGGTATGTCTTGGGATATGGAGGACCAGACTTTGGATAAGTTAGGCTGTAAAAGAGAAGGAGAAGAGTGATCATAAGAAACTCCTAGATATTTTAAAGAATAGTCTACGTGAAAATCAAGTTCAGGGAATAAGTATTGTTTGTGTGCTAGGGGATTGATCGGGAAAATAAATGATTTGTTTTGATTAATTCGGTAATCCGAAATAGAGGTAAAGGAGTGTAAATATTTTGTAATTTTTTTAGTGTCAGACATGGGATGTTCAAAATAAAGATATAGATCATCGGCAAAGGCTGTAAAGCTGATGTTAGTGTTAAGAATTCTAGGAATAGAGTGATAGTTTTTTTGCAAAATAAGTAGGAAAAAGGTTTCTAAATATAAATTAAATAGTAAGGGAGAAAGGTGGCATCCTTGTCTAGTACCATTTGTAATCTTTATCGGTTGTGAATCTTGCTTGTTTATGTCTAAGCTATTATAAAGTGTTCTAATCAAGTTAATAAAATCTGGAGGGATGTCAAATCTCGATAAAGCTAAAAACAGAAAGTTCCAGTTTACCCGATCGAATGCTTTACAAGCATCTAGTACCAGAGCATATCTAGGGTTCCTTTAATTTTTGGTGAGATTAATTATGGTTTCTAGCATTAATGTGTTATCCCATGTATGTCTGTTAGGCATAAAGCCCACCTGTTCCGGAGAAATCAAAGCATGCATAGTTTTTTTAATTCTGTTCACTAAAATGGCTGAAAGGATTTTTATATCTATGTTCATAAGGGAAATTGGCCTATAGTTGTTTACATTAGCTTTATCCAAGGTATTTTTGGGAATTAGTATAGTTTTTGAGTGGTTGATGTATAAGTCTGTTATGCCTTTATTAGCAATAGAATCAAAATGTTTGAGTAAAATGGGAGCAAGGGTATTTTTAAATGTTTTGTAGAAGTCAGATGAATAGCCATCTGGACCTGGAGCCTTACCAATCTTGAGGTTGTCAATGACTTCGATATTTTTTGACAAAGTTACTGGGGCTGATAGAAGGTTTTTCTGGGAGTCAGTTAATTTAGGAAAAGTAAGCTCGCTTAGGAATTTTTCCATCTCCTCACGCTCAGGTAGAGTATTATTGCTAGCATAAATATCTGAGTATATACGGTGAAACAGTTGTATAATTTGGGCATCAGATTTATAGAGCGTGTTGTTATGGAAGATATATCCAATTCTGGGTGCTTTTGGTGAGATAAGTATTAGCCTAGCGAGAGCCTTAGAAGGAGTTTGTAAGGATTCAGAGTATCTAGATATGTACTGCAAGTCTTGCAGAGATATGATGGATTGGTGGTATTCAAAGAGTTCTTTTTGTTTAAGTTGCAGTTCTTTTTCAATTTCTGGGGAGTAGTTGACTTGCAGTTTGTTATCCAAGGTGTTAATCTCTGTGGTTAAGTTGGTTAACTTATCTTTGTTCTGTTTGTGAAGAAAGCTAGCTTTCCTAATAAGGATACCTCTAATCACCGTTTTATACGCCGCCCATCTAACATCAAAGGGTATGTCATTATCATGGGAAGTAGAAAGGAGTTATTTTAAGCTACAGGTGATTTCTGTGATTATTGATTGATTCTTTAGTAAGTTACTATTAAGGGACCAATTATATGTTTTATAGGATGAGGACAAGTTATAGTCAAAACCTGCCTCTAGGTTTAATCTTGAATGATCGGAAAGGAATCTAGGCTCAGTTGTAAGTTTAATTTGCCTTTTAGCTAGAGTATTGGAGATTAAGAAGAAATCTATGTAGGACCAGGAATGATGACATTTTGAGAAATATGTGAAAAAATTAGCTCTCCCCGTGTCAGATCCAAACGAGATAGGATCCATTAAGTCAAAATCCATTATTAACTCTGATAAAGCTAATGAGTTTTGGGTATTACAGATCCTAGTCTTATTGGAGTGGTCAATGTTAGGATTTTGAACCATATTCCAGTCCCCTCCCAGGATAATTAGGTGATTTGGGAACCTAAGTAGAAAGCTATAAACCTTCATGATGAACTCTAGTTGCCCTGAGCAAGGACCATAAAGATTTAAAAAGAGTACAGGTTTAGTTAAGTTGTGTGATAAACATGTAAAGTAACACCACCTCCCCTCTTGATCAGCTCCTTTTGACATAATCATAGGTTTAAAAGAATTTTTGATAATAATTGCCACTCCCTTGGAGTTATGGTTGGTACCCAAGGGAATAATGTCTGCAATCCATTTTCTGTTTTTTTCTTTTGCCCATTCTTCATTTAACATATGTGTTTCTTGCAGAAAACAAAGGTCTGACTGGCACTTATATAGAAGATGTAACACCATATATTTCTTATTTTTCTCATGTAGCCCCCTTACGTTCCAAGAGGAAATATTCCAGGTTTTAGCCAAAAGCATTCGGAAAGAGTTTAACATTATATAACATCATTATTAACTGGGGTAAATATTATCATAGGAGTTTCAAAAAGATATTCAGTAGCAGCACTATATGTATTATGGCATAAAAAATCCCTCAGTATTAACCCCATGCCTATCCACATGCCTTCTAGACTTGAGAGATAAAAATAGAAATAAAGAGAGTAAAAATATACCGTATAATTAACAATTGGTAGCAGTACAAAAGAAATAAAAAAACTATAGTATTTACAAATATTATACAACATATATCTAGTTACCCACAAGGCCACCAACAACCCTATTTATTAATTCCATAAAGCTTCCAAAGACAGTAGAGGTACCTAATACGAGAAAGGTCAAATAAAACCAGTTAGATCTTGTACAATGACCAATTAGAAAGATCAGGAAAAATCAGTATTTGTCACACATAGAGTTAACTAAAGTTCAAGAAGTAATTAGGAATTAACAAAAAAAAAAACAATAAAACAACTAGTTCAATGGATGTGATTCCTCCTGAGCATCCACTGGAATAATTATAAAGGGTATATTCCAGAACCAGCAGACATCCTAGTTAGCAAGACAATGCAATTCCCACAAAGTAGCTAATCTGCCAATTCTCAGCTGCTATGACTCAGACAAATCGAGTTGTAAACAATTAACATTTACAAGATAAAAGTTAATTATCTAGCTACTCAGACCAGGTAAATCAATAGTCAGCTTTTTTCACATATATGGCAATGCATCATCAGGTTAATTTGTCATAAGGACTCAAGGCAGTAGAAACCAGGGAATAGAAAGGAATGTTTCTGCAATAATAAGCTGCTGGGAAAGAATCAGGAAAGGTTCGGTAAACCTTTAATAAAATGATGAATACAACGTTTTTAGTAGCCCTTAATTACCATATCTTTCAGGAGCACGCGATCATTATATTTAAACGATGGTAGTAATCTTTGAGCTGTGTATCCGTTTCATGACAACAAAGGAAGTGAGACACTTAGTTTCCGTTTTGGGGAGTGCATCCATTAATGCTCGGATAGATGCATATCTAACAGTCCCCCAAGCAACGAAAACTGAAGAAAGGTTCCCTTCATATTGAGGGAAACATAAAAATTTAATTATACACAGTTAGAAGTATTTTCATACCACTGTGGACATATCGATCACATTTTGGACCAGTATCACAAATCATTGGTAAGTGAGAAGAGATCACTAAGGGCTTCACCAAGTGGAGGTAACTGCACCGAAACAGTTCATAAAAATAGGATCCACTTCTTTAGGTGAAGACATTTAAAACTTCATTTCCTTGAATGTGAATGAGAGTATTGAAGGAAATTTCATTTGAAATTTAATTTTGCGGGAAATGAGGTCGGAGCAGTAGGGGGAGAGCTTACGTTTTTTTTCTCTTATTTCCAGGGGCAGGTCTTGAGATATAACAATTTTTTGATTATTCCAGGTAAAATGGTTTGTTTTCTTGAAGGCTAGTAGGATATTTTGTACATCTTGGTGATTGAGTAATTTGCCATATACTGGTCTCGGTGGTTCCGTAGTTTGCTGTTTCCGCAAAGCTCTGTGAGCTCTCTCTATGATAAATTTGGACGAAAACTTATTTTCATGGCAAAGGCTCTTGAAGATTTGTGTAAGTGCATCAATTAATTGGTTAGGTTCATGCTTTTCCAATAGACCTCTAATAATCAGGTTATTCCTTCTACTCCTAGCCCCAAGGTTGACTAGCTTTGTTTGTATATCGTTGATCATTTTATCTTTCATTTGAAGTTGTTCTTTAATATGATCAATTTCAAATTCATTGGCTTTTGATCTTCCTTCCACCAAATCAAGCCGATCTGCTATTCTGTTAATAGAGGAGCCAAAAGAGCTCATTTTCATTGTCAATTCCTGTATGACTGTTTGTAAAGGTAACAAAGCACTCTTTAGTTCGTCTATTGGTAATGCACCTTCGGTCTTCTGTTTACTTTGAGTTGGTTGATCCTGTAATGATTTGGAAGACCTTAGTCTCTTAGCTTCCTTTTCAGGAGATGTAGAAAGAGCTGATAATTTAGCTTTTGTGGTCTGAGAGTCCATAGCTTCAATTTCTTTTTGCATTGCGAGGTCCAATTTTTATCCTCGTTTGAGCTGTCAGTTAAACTGGTGCTGAATTTTTGGGCCTCTATGTAGCCACGTGTAGTTTCGTTAGGATTGAGTTGTTGGTTAAAAACGAGCAGATTTACAGCACCAGACTCAATAATTTATTTTAAGAAGCCCTGAGTTATCAGAACTAGGCTTAAAAGTTCACTTGTACAAGATTTTAAATAAAAAACTCATAAGATGAGAGGTTTAACCTAATCAGTGTAGATGGAGCTAGCCAGAGAGGGTGTTTCTTAGACGATCACCATTTTGAACTCCTCCTGTAAATGTGTTTTTAAACTTTGGAACTCCCTGAAAATGCAACTGCAAAAAATAGGCTATCAAACATCTAAACTCATCTGGGAATTTATGATATTACACATCCTCCCAAATAACATATCCAAAAAACAAGCAATCACTCTGATCAATATCTTCCTCTTAATGAAACTTTATATAGCTACTAACTGGATTAATCCAACCAAAAATTCTTGGCAGACCTTTAGAGTACTGGTGATCAAACATATAATAGCCCATAAAATAATAATTAACAAAGGAGTCCAAAATATTAATTCTTACAAACTTTGGGAACACATCTTTAATATCTTGCTTGTATAGATTATCACATATAAACCTATCCCATTATAATTCAGAAGTCCCACATCATCTCACATTCATAAACTACATGAATAGCTATATGCTCACATGTATCTACCTGCATTAAGCATTCTGAGATAACAAGTTTTACTCTGTTGAACCGTGGAAGCATCTATGTACATAATGTAAATAAGTGTATTAGTTCGATTAACCTTCTATTGTTATAATCTGAATGTAGAATATTTGTATAACATTCTTCTTTTCCATTTGTATATGTAAAATGTCAATTTTCCACCTGTTATTTTGTAAAAATGAACATTATTGAACAAAAATAAATAAATAAATAAATAAATAAATAAATAAATTATGTCTCAAGAGTACAAGAATAACCATCACACACCCATGTGAACCTCCCCACCCCTCTAAATTTACAATTTACAAGGCTGTGATGAGATGAATAGAGATGAACACAGGTGTCAAATCTATGGATTTCTTCAGTTTTGTCTTTACAATTTGAAGATACTAGGAGTATTTTTATGGCAGAATAGTAAAGTTAAAAGTAGATGTTCATGAAATTATCTAGCTCATTAATGAGTGATGAAGTAGCAGATTACTGAAATGGTGTATTGGACAACCTAGTCTTCTTTAATATCAAAAGCAATGGAAAAGGAAATAAGAGAAATAAAATATTCTTATTATGTTACAGCCAAATAGGCAAGATATCTATAAAATATTATAAAGCAAATAGCAGTAACTATAGGAGCAGTATTAAATCTGAATGGTTTCGTCTACATTTGTAGTTGGGAATTGTACATGACACCTTAAGTCTGCCTGCTCTTTTATGGCATGGTGCCGTGGTTTGTGTTATATTGCAATTAAGTGAGTGAATTCCACATATCCCATAGCTGCTCTTCAGGGTTGACACAGGCTCCTGTTTGTAGTGATGCCACATATTTTGCCAAAATCACTTTGAGAAAGTCCATTGTTTTTTTATGAACAATGGTCATGGAGCCTTTCACATAAACCGGAACTGCACTCAGAGCAGCCAAATGGGACATCAACTTAACTTATTATCTAAGAGTGCTATCTCTCCACTGTTGAAGTGCAAAGTTAGTACATGCTTATGAATCAAAGTGCCTTGTGTGACAATTGAACCAAAAGTCTTTCTATTACATTAGCACAAAAGTTGAGTTCATGGCCTTCTGACCTATTGAACCCCCACCCCAATGCTGCATACATAATATCCAGGAATACATAATTGTTTATGCCTTTGTCTCTAACTCCAACGTCCACTCTTCTTTCTAAAGATTTTACAATGCTTATTAGAACTTCTAATCCAGAACAGAACAGAAAACGTTTCACTGTTTTTTAAAGTAACGCAGAATGCACTTTTCTTACAAAATATGCAAGGCGTTTGGCTAGGATTCTTTTTTTCAAATCTTGAAAGGCTGTACAATTAGACAATGATCAGCTACAACCATTAAGAGCACCAGATATGGACATATTTTTGTATCCTTTAATTTTCTACGAGCTCTGCTACATAATTGTTAACTGGATTAATTCATATACTACATATTAAGTGTCAAAGTAATATAAATATTATCAGCAGCCACCTCCATAAGATTTAATCTAAAAAAAGGCAACGTTTTCCAGCAATATGATTCAGTTGTCATTCTATGTGAGAAAGGCACAGTAGATATAACACAGTTGTAAACAGATAGGTATAATCAATTTCCAGAGAAACAACACATCTGGTGGATTTCCCTATTTTTCTGGTGTTGTATTCCACTCTGAAATGTAGAAGTACAAATCTCACTCAGCACAGATCAGTTTTGATTTAATGTGGAGTGTACCAGGATGGATCATAATAAAGCTGGCTGCAAAGGACATGCACATTTTCATGACAGGTACTTCCTGCTGATTATGATACTCAGTACTGCAGCCATAGTGATCCCAGAACCTTTCAAGGAGCTGAAAATGACCATGTCATTAGTAACACCTGGTGTGCTACACTGTAAGAAAACCAAGTATTCATCTTATACTGTCACAGTCATTCAGTTGTTTCCAGTGTTTTCTTTTCTGAAACAAAAATGCCCACTTTATCCTTTCTGGTTTTAGACTTCTGGGTATGTAAATGTATATAAACTTCACATGCTCTAGCCATTGTATTCCTGTCTTGCTGTGATAAGATATAACAGGAGAAACAGGTTGCAGTAGGCAACTAGTGGGTAGTGGTATAGCATGATGGGAGTTTTATAAGGGTTATCAACCATTCGAGATATCTGAAAAAATGAAAAAGTTGAAAGGTTAATTCTGCATATCTCATCTCAGTCAGCTTTGTATATTGATTGCCAAAAAAGAATGAAACTTTTTTTCCTTGTTTCAACAGATTTCTCTTTTTCTGATATACAGTAGTCTTAGACTAAGAATAACAAAGTACGGGATATGCTGATGGTGTAAGGGAACTTGACCATAGCAAAAATTCTATTAATGATTTTGATTGTGGACTATTTGTTGAAGAACTGTAAAGATGCAAGTTCATGCCTGGTGAGAATTTGGTCATCAGGTTTGAATACATTTGCTGGGAATTGTGTTTTGAGGTATGTCACCTTGAGCAATTATACTGACTCCATCTCTTATAACATTTAGGCATGCTAGACTGAAAGTATTCTTAGATGGAAGGACTCATGAAAAAGTAATAAGCAAATTTAACTTACTCCCTGCAGTAGAGGTCTTTTGAGTCTGGACTCTAACTTCCAATGGGTGTGGCCTGAGCCATTAAAAAAATGAAACTGGTACCTCACAATTCAAAGAAATCTCTAGAACCACAAACCTTACCAGCTAACAGTAAATGGCAAACTTCTCATCACAAAGTAATCTTTAATGTGGTTGCATTCTTTTTCTTCTAGGTCTTATTCTGGATTTTATAAGACACAATTAACACAGCAAGTATTAACTTCTGTAATGTATAAACACCTTAGCCATCTCAGTAACCTTTCAAGCAACACATTTACTGCCAACAGTATTTTATTCATGCAGCTGTGAACCTTCATATGAGACTAAGTAGTTCTGTTGGTGTTAAGATATTTTGAGAAATATGAAAATTAGTACACTACAAATAAATATTATACAAATAATGTACAATATCACATTAACTGCACTATACAGAAGTCAAATATTGATACAAATGTTTTTACCATCATGTAAGCTTTAAAACATAACCAAACAATATTTGACTCTTAAAGGCATCAGTAGAATGCAAGTGCAGAAATGCCTGGAGGTGTCACTAGGCTGTAGTAAGTCAAATGATGCAATCTATGATTTACTTATTTAAACATTGTTTTGGTGGCCATATAATCAAATCAGTTTTGATTTTCTGCAGCTCTGCCTCTAATTGCCTTCATCTGTACAAGACTTCTCAGTTGGTATCTTCCAGCAGAAGAAGGTAGAGCTTATCTTGTTGCATCAGTGTGTTAGGAAGGTCATGTATATGTTAAGAAAACAAGGACCATTTAGGTTAAACTATGAGGCAACCCTACTGTGTATCATAAGCTATAGACCTTTCTCATGGTAGTATGCTAAGTGTAAATGAAGCAGGCAGTTCAAAAGGCATGATAAGAAAAGAGGTCAGATAAGGTACAAATGGCAATGTGGCGTAACCTTTGATGGAAAGTCAGATGCATGGCCATTTCCATTACTTTGTTAGGAAAATGTAAACTAATATGTTAATGTTACCAGTGTTTTCCTTGCCACAGGACTGAAAATGCACATTCATATAAATATGTTGTGTGTTGCTGCAGTCTCCTTAGAACCTCCCCCCACCCTGGTGAGGTGCTTAGCTCCACCACTCCTTGCTACTTGATATAGTTACCTTTGAGGTTGCACTTACACAAAGAAGAGGCAATTCATTGTTTTGCTTCCACTGAATGAAGCAAGTAATTGCGTTTCTAATTCCTTCAAATTCAGAGCTCTCTTTTTTAAACAAATTGTTCATGTTTGTCCATGCTGAATACTTGTTTCTACAGAACCTATGGCTCCCTTCTTTATGTAATGTTGTTTTAGTGAAGAAATAACTGAAACATTGTGAAAATAACAAAAGTATCAGGAGGAACCTCAAAGATATCCAAAGTTCAGCTGCCATTTTAGAAGCAATTTTTTTAAATGTTAATTACTTTTGATTGACATATAATACCTAGATTAAATAGTAGCATTTTTATTTTCAGTTAGCCACCTGGTGAGTATTGTCTTGCTTAGTGCAGGACAGACAGACTTTAATCTTTACTGCTATGACAATAAATGCAATGGCTGCAGTTTTCACAGGCTGTTCTGCCATGTTGATGCTCCAAGGAGATATTTTCAAAGTTTTGTGTAGCTCACTTTTCTGTTATTTACATTACTAAGGCATATTGATGAACTGTGACTGCTTTACATAATCATTTTGTACCACAGAGCAGGGCAAGTATGCCATGATGTTATTCCAAAGCTCTGTGCAATTCATAAACTGTGCTGCACAATGGTTGAAGATATTATTCAAGTTATACCAAATTATATACATAGTACTTCATGGGTGGCCACGGTGGTGCAGGGGTTAGCATTGCCACCTCACAGCAAGAGGTTCTCCAGTTCAATCCTCAGCTGGGGGTGTCTTCTGTGTGGAGTCTGCATGTCCTCCCTGTGGTTGTATGGGTTTCCTCCGGGTGCTCCAGTTTCCTCCCACATCCCAAAGACATGCTATAGGTGGATTGGACACTCTAAATTGGCTCTAGGAGTGACTGCGTGCATGTGTGTGCCTTCTGTGGAAGGTTTGGTGCTGGGCTGGCAACGTGACACAGTAAAAACTCCACTGCCAATCATAAGCGGACAGGTGATCTGCTGTGGCGACCCCTAACCAGGAAAAGCCAAAAGAAGAAGAAGATATTCATAGTACTTCATGCATGGAGAGCCTGTACAAATGAGCCCCTCCCCATTCATATGCAAGTCACACATAAAACATCTTCAGAGTACTGTCTGGTCCCAATGGGTTAATTGAACAAAGTCCAGACATTTACAAACCAATTAAGTTGTGTTTGGCAAATTAGTGATCCCCCTTCCATGCTGATGTGCTGTACAGCAGAGAAAGCTGAACAACTTAACAGTTATATTACTGATGTCAAAGAAACAAAAATGAAAAACAAAAAGCATATACAGTCTATTCTGGGATTGCAGCAAGCCTTTATCATGGTATCTGTCTCACCCAAACTGTCATATAAATCATATACTGGCCCTATAACTGTGGATCCTTAATCTTATTTTATAGCACTTGTTATTTGCAGTATATACACTTCTTTTATAAAGAATGCTAAGTATGAAGATATATGTATGATATGCTCTGCTAACCAGAATAAATTGCTTGGTGTCATGAAGGCTATCTAGCTTATAAAAATTACTCGTATTACTAGTTTTAGCAAAAGCAGATTTGAATTTCAGTGTCACTACCAAACCACATTTGTGCGCTTTCTTAAAAAGATGAAAAATACTTATAAAAAAATCACAGAATAAGAGCCAGTATCTTTACCTTGATCAAGAAAACTTAATCTTAAAATGCAAAAGTGCTTTAAGAATTACTAAAGAAAATGCAACTGTCAATAAATTAAAAATTAAAACTGTTTGCCATCCTGTACTCCACTACTGTAATATGCTCGTTTAAAACAATATGACGTCTGCTGGTCACTGGTCTGAAAATTAAAGGCTTAGACTACCATATTAGAAGCTAAAATTGTGTAATCAGCACGGCATAAATTGTACAGAATGGTTCAGCAATTCAGGAGAATAGTAATCATTTTTGTAGTTTTAGGTTTGATTTCATCTGTCTCCTTTGGGCTACTTTGTAAACAACTCTATAAGCCCACAATGGCAAGATTTACTAAAACTGCATTCTCACGCTGAGCATTTTGACATCTTTCATCAACACTCAGATATTTAACCATCTTTACATGTTTCTGTAAAGAGAAATGGCTGCATTGCACCGGTATTAACATACATGAAATAATTCTATCCAAGATGGCAGCTGAGAAACCAGCTCTTTACAGATGTCGATCAGAGAAAAAAAATCATACTAACTGGAAATAATTCTTCATTATTCAGGTAACTGGACTTCTTTTTGTAAATTCTAAAAAGCAATGATCTTAATGGGTGTTTTGAATGTATAAAATATATAATTTATTGAATTTCATTCCTATACAAACTGGGATGACTGGAATGAATAATTCAAGAAATTCTCAGACTAAGTTTTCTCTGAATACAGATATACAACATATATCTCTTCTATACAAGAAATATCCACAGACTTGAGGGATTCTAAATAAAATGTAAAACATTCTAATCAAAACTCACTCAACAAATAAAAGCTTTTATGAATATCATATAGCGACATAATCAACAGTATAAGAACCCAGACAAATCATTAATTGATGGTGACTAGAGGGTAAATATCAAATGCACAATATTTTTTTATTGAAACAAAGTGTGGCTATTGATAACAGGAGGCATTAAAAACAACAAAACCAAGACGAACAATTTAGGATTTATGGTTTACGTGAGATTACAGATGGTGATAATATGGTAAATTTCCTCTCAACTTGGTTTATCAAAACACTGTCTGTGGAAATAGAATGTGATCGTAGAGTACATTTTAAACTCCTTGGATGCCGTCAAAGAGATGAGGTACTACAGTACACAAGAATAATGAGGCAATCAAGAAAGAAGGTCTTGACAGACATATTCAATTTTCTGAGGGTGCCCAAGGAATAAAGCTCTGAATTTCAATAACTTAAACCACGAGAATAATAACACAAATGCAAGAGGTGAGGACCAGTCTACTACTGGATAGTATAGTTGGTTGAAGGCTGAAAGTAGTGTTTTTGCAGTGGTCAATTGGCATGCTCAGCAAAGGAAGCAAGAGCTAGGATATGGCTGAGAAGAGAGTGCAGAAACAACTGAAATCAAAACATCATAAAGTCGATGTTCTGAAGAATTCTAAATGGTGAAAGTGTTTAACATTAAGCATTTTAATTTTGTATGGCCATTATTATGGTTGGTTTTCTTTAGTGTTCAGTTTTGTTTTATCAAGCGCATAGTCTTAAATTTGGTTGTTTGGTTATTACAGAAACATTTATTTATTTATTTGATATTTGTTTACTGGGATAGTCCAAATGGGTTATATAACCCGTTTTCAGTGGATGCCCAGGGAGAAAAGCTCCACATATAAAGCTTAGTTACGCATACAGTACACAGCTCCACATTTTTTACTTTGTTACACATTACAATGTACCATTACAATATATTACATATATAGAAATTCAGTAATGATTGCATTATGAGCAGTCACATAAGGTTGCTTATGTAGTAACAGTAGAATATTTACAGTTTACATTTATGCACAAACTGAAATAAGCTTATTGGATAGATAGTATTTCCTTAGGTTTTGTTTCAGTGTCATGATACAGATTGGAGTGGGAGCAATCAGTATTAGTCCTCTGGTAATTGTGTAAGATGTTAGGGATAGAATGGTGCTTGGCTTCCTAAAGTTTGATGTGATAGTAGATTAGTTTAGGAGGGAGAGGTTAATGAAGTAAGAGGTGGTTTAAGGAATGTAAAACATGGATTAGCCTGGAGTAATGCATGTGCATAGCCATGAGTTGTTTAAGAGTTCTTTTAGGGAAGCTTTGAAGTGAGTTGGGCTAGGATTTTGTCTAATACTGGGTGGGAGGGTATTCCATAGCTTGGTGACAGAGTACGAGTAAAGTGATTTTCCTTGGTTTCTGGAAGGTTTGTATGTATCAAGAAGCTTTTATCCTCTGAAATAAGTGTTCTGTTTGGTTTCTTATGTCGGACTAGGTTAACTAGGGCAGGACAGGTCGTGGGCCTATAGATTAATTTATGGACTGTAGTTAGATGTATATAAGTAAGGTGGTTTGATAGTTCCAGTGGTATGCAGTGATGTGTATGATATTTTGAGCTTGATGCAAACTTTGCTACTTTGTTGTAGCATTGTTCTAATTTGGTCTTGGTGGAATTTTGTAGATTGGTTTGTATACAGGATCTATGGAATAGTGATGGGTGCAGGAAGGTCTTGGCCAGGGCGATCTTAGTGGAAGTGGTAAGAAATTGTCTGTTTCTGTAGACAAGTCCTTGTTTTATATGTGTCTTCTTAATATTTTGTTGGATATGAAGGTTGAAGTTGAGTTTGTTATCAATAATAACACCCAGGAGTTTAGTATCTTGTACATTTTCTATGATAGTTTTCTCAGCTGTGAGAATATTAATTTGGTCTGGACTTAGGATGATATTTTTGGGGTAAAAGACTATAATTTTAATTTTTGGGGGGATTTAGAAAGAGTTAGCACTTTGTGAGCCATGCTTCGGTTGCTGTGAACGATTGTTGGGTTTTGATTTTCAGTTCTTGGAGAGTTTGGGAGGTGCAGATTAAGGCTGAGTTGTCCGCATACTAAATTAATTTTCCAGGGGAAGAAGAGGTGTATAGATTACTGGTGAATATGTTGAAAAGTAGGGGTCATAAGATGGACCCTTGGGGGACTCCTGTAGGGTTTTGCATGAAATGGGAGAGTTGACTAGACCATTTAAGAGCTTGCCTTTCATTATGTAGGCAGCTTTGTAAACACTGAAGTATGATTGTGGAGCATCCTAGTTTAGATAGTGTGTCTAGCAGTACAGTGTGTGAAACTAAGTTAAAGACTTTTGAGAGGTCCAGGAATACTAAAGATACTAGGTATCCTTTGATCCTGGCCTGGTTAAGTGTGTGAAGGAAGTAGTGCAGTGGATGTACTATGGTCAGGCCTAAAGCCGTGCTGAGTTTGACTGAAGAGGTTGTTTTAGAGGATATATTTCATTAATTGTTGGTGAATAAGCCTTACCGTGATTTTGGATAATAGGCAGGAGAACTTGCAAGAACTATTTTTCCAGAGGCAAGTCAAGCAACTTGGATATAGGTGCTGACTAGTACAAGTACTGGATTCAGGCAAAATGAGAGATTGATCATGGTCTCCTGGATTAGTTACCTCCATGGGAAAATCTGATTTATAGATAAAATTAGGGAAAATATAATAAAATGCAAGAAACATGACAAAATGAGGAAATGCCATTTCCAGTATCAGAATCCATAAGATTTTGGGTGTCAATAGTAAAAGATATGAAAGTATGGAAGAATGAAGCTGGTGGCTGATAATGATTAATGAGTAAAGAGCAAAGCTTAAACCCGCGGCTAACACAGTACATGCAAATAACAGATATGTAACATTGTTATTGCAGGATAGGTATGATAAATGTTTATAATTTAATAGAAAAAGAGAAAGAATACAGGTTGGTATTTATAATCATAGTCTGTTATATAGTCTGCACCTTAGGCTATCCCTAGGCTATCCTTTGAGGAAGGTGGATGTGAGAGGTGTAGCTCCATTCATACAGGAGCCAATGAACAATGAATGCATATGTTTTGAATGTTTGTTTACACATTCATATTTTCCCAGTTTTATATTTTCAACACAAGACACACAGATATCACAGAAACTTTATATAAATGCAGTGAAAAAGCTGTCACTTGATGGCATATTTAATATTTCCAGGTCTGAGTTCCTTGTCTTGTCTGTGCTAAAACCACTTGCAACCAGCAGCACTCACAACCAGAGGTGCTCACTAGCCAAGAAGGCAAAAATATAAGCAAAGGATAACTCATAACTTTTTCAATCAGGAAATACTTGATAGGTTCAGAATGGGCAGGGACATTATAAGGTTCTAGTGAGTATGTTTGACCCCCACAGGTGCATGGACTTTCCATCGCTATGGACACCAAGATATGCATAGCAATCACTATACTTGCTACAGGGACCTTCCAGAGTCAGGCTTGGGACATGTTGGGGCTTCTGCCTTGAGGATGCTGCAGCAGTTCCTGGATGTACTTTGGATGTACTATGTGCAGTATATTATCATTATATCTATTTCCTGGTGTTACAGGAGGGGACTATGTTAATATTTCCCTCAGGTGTTGTGTTGTAATAGATTGAACCTATTTTTCAATTAGGGCCTCTGCTAGTTCACAGGATGAGTGGTACTGCAGTAGGAAGGGGTACCATTCCGTCAATTGCCAGGCAGTGTGGTATGTGGGGGGGGGCTTCTTGCTTCTTTTCCTTCTTTTTCTCTAAGTGTACATATCATATATATCTGGATGTACTACTTACTACTACTGCCTGTTCTACCCTGGTAAGATGCCCAGTGATCATCTTGGTGGGTGGTGGAAATATTTTTATTTTTATTTTTTATATATTCATTTGAAACAAATTACTGAATACAAAACATTTTTGTTGTTGTTTGGCCTCCCCCCTTTTCTCTCTCTCACTTTTTTTTATCAGGCCTATCCATCCACTGAGGGCATGACTCCTTGTCAGTGAGAAATCCAGTAGAGGAGCTTAGGTAAGAATGTAACACATCCCTATACCTATCAATCACAGAAGCTTATTGAGGGTGCTGAAGATTCAGCTGACTGGATAGGTCTGGGGTTGCCTTTCAGTATGACCCAGCAAGTACATGCCAAATGTTTACTGCATGTTGCATTGTACATAATATGATCATGCACCAGTCTGGTGGTGAAGTTGCCCATGTTGTCATTGCAGCTCCCATTTCCATGATACTTGTGGGCTATGCTGTGTGGTACATGGTGTGGTATAGTTTTCTATCACATCTCCCATCAAACAATTCATATTTTTTGTCTGATTTAATGAATAAGTTCTGCTGTACTGATTTCTTCTTAGATTATTCTATGGTGCTGTACATCAAATTAGTTTTATGCTGTCATACACAATAATTTCTGACATAGCATTGATTGTTTCATACCTTTCATTGATGGTGTACATACCACTACAACCGTGTCTTTGAAGCAGATTCATAGTACTTCAAGATTAAAAGCCAGGCAATTGTTATGGCTAGGCTTGTATAGGCCCTAGGGTTGATAGCCTAGTACCAGCCTATGAACCTATGAACCTAAATGACTCATATGTAGAGCTCCTTTAGATAGGGGTGATGACTACTGCATTTTTTGAAGAAGATGCCGCCTGTAATAGAGGATGAAGGTGATTTGTTCTGATGACCTACTTTTTAACCTTGAATGCGAGATTCTGTTAGGTGTAGGTGAACACTGTCATGGCCTGCATGAAATATGTTGTGCTGAGAAGCAATCGTATTATCATGTGATCTCCTCCCATGTGTCTGGACAGTACCTCCTCCTCTGTTCCTTGCAAGACTGACTCCAGCTAGGGCTGGTATACCCTGACTAGTGTACAAATGGAGGCAGCCAATAATGATTGGTTTGCCAGCATCTTACACATCAGCATGATCAAGGCATTATCCTTCCTCTCTGCCATTTCCACGTAGTGCTGGAAATACCCTGGAGGACTCAGACCATTTACAGCTGACTCTTTGTGCAACAGCACATTTCCGGTTGGGCAACCAATGCTTTAAGTGTTTCCTGTGTATCTGTAAGAAATTCCTTTGCCTGGCTCCTCTTTGTAACGGTATCACTGTGGACACTGCTACCTCTGAATGCCTGCCATCATCCTCAAAGTGTTCCTTTGGGTTTGAAGATACTGGTGTAGAGGTGCAGGGGTGTTCCTCCTGTACAAGTGCAAGTGGCATGTCAGCTTATGCTTGACTTTGTGCTGCACTGTCATTTCTTGCAGTTACTAACTTGTTGTGGGGTGATAGATCCTGTCAATAAACTTGTGGACTGCCATCCACTTTCCTCAAGCTCCTTCATAAATATAACTGTGTTATCATCAGCAGCAGTACCAACACCTATTTTGCTCCTGACATCATCCAGATTCATTGGTATAGTTGAACTGTCTGTTTCTGATGCTGACCCTGTAAAAATAGTATTTGAAAACATCCATAATAATGCTATAGCATACAGTAATGTATAATTACAAGGCAGTGAGTGTGCACTTTCCATTCACAATGTCTTCATTTCCATTCTGTGCTGATGTAAAGGGTTCACCTAATATTAATTAATAGGGATGTGTTTTAATGAAATCATTCCTTTCAGCATTAAATTCTGGGTTTGAATGAATGTTACTCATTTTAAATTGACCTTCATGAGCAGTTATGTGTTGCTGCAGCTGCAGACATTGGTAATGAGTACCTGTGTCCACATCACCTCGAGTTATTCCTGTTCCACCATCTTCTGTGTCATAGTCAACCCCATGGATCGATAGAAGGTATTCCTCATCTGTTAAATGAGTGAGATTCAGAGCCCCCCCCCCCCGTGGTGTGGGAATTGCATTCTGTCTGTCCTCTGTCCTTGCTTCTAACACATGCTATCATATCATTTTCCCTTTTCTTGGACTGGGACAGTATTCAAGTTCTGCCACCAACTGCATTAATGTCATCAACTACTTCATTTCAGGCCTTGTTCATCTTGGCTTTTCTGAGCATCCTTTTACCAAAAAAGAACTTTTCCCATGTGTTATATGTGCTGCCACGAGGACATGATTTTTCTCATAGCTGAACTTATCTTTTCCATGCTTTGATCCATTATTTTCCATCATTACTACAGGGAGAAAAAAGGGTCATATTCAGAGCGTGTGGCAATGTTTGAATGTAATTAGCTTTTAAAATACAAAACACTGGTCATGGCCTCCTGCTCCTCACATTAAATAAAAATGTTACTTAACAGAACCTACATAGTTAAATAAAGAAATCTCAGTATTGCTATATAAAATTGCAATATATTTCTTATGAGTCAGTCAAGTCAAGAACGCAATCACCTTTGTCACATATTTAAAATATTACTATTGTTTTCATCACTGTCACTCCAAAAATCTCTGATTTATCAAATGCCTGTTGATATCCTTAACACTAGAGAACCTCAGTAATGAATTAATTCATATACACCTGTGTATGCACAATGAATAAGTTATATCATAGTAGTGATCATTTTCTGTCATCTGTAATCTTTTACACTGCTGCTGTCATAAAATTTAACTTTCTAATGACACAGATCCAGCAATCAGTCATTGCTATCATAACATGCACATCATATACATAATTGCATTAAATGTGACCCTAAACTCATTAATGAAATATACTACTTCTTCTTAAATTATAATATTTTTTAAAACATTCCCTTACTTTAATTTGTTTGTATTTATCACCTATCTCAACTATTGGCAAATTAATACGGTGATGCTCAACTTTTTAGAATAAATTTTGTTCCATTTACTTCTGTTATATGAAAATAAGAAAATTTGCATTTATCTGTATAAACCATAGTCATGTCCCAAAGTGCATAGTCAAAGTTTGGCTTTCTGCCGATCATGAACACCTGACCAAAGTAAAATTAATGCACATTATATCGACATGGATACACTGTGGACAGACCCACAGTCTGCAGAGCTCCTCAGTTGTCCCAAGCTTGTCACAGGAATACACAAATGGACCTACACTAACCAAAATCAGAATGTGGTTAAAAAATGCAAAAACGGTGTAATCTAAATGTCAAGTTTGCAGCAATCTGTAGTATAATCCCTGCCTATCTAATGTTGTGGGTCAAGCCCCAGCATCCTAAACAAATCATAACTTCCTAACACTTAAAAATAACACACATGATGACATTTATTTCCTCCCGCCCCCCAAAAAAAGAAAAGGAAAAACGTAAAAGAAAAATTTTGCTGTATCACATGAGACATACTGGTGTTATGGTACAAGAAAAGCTTTACCAATGAGCATTAGCAATAGCAATTATTAATAATATATTTCCATTTTCAGCAAGCTTAGTAGGAAAGGTAACTGGTTTTCTTTAAGAAAAAAGTATGTGACAAAGAAGTTTTGGTTAAAGCAAACATGCCAATAATATCTATAGCTGTTGTAATGTCTCTCCTATTAAACAGGGTTTATTTAAGGTGATGTCACACTCCACAGCAAATGGTCCTAACCCTGATTAATGCATCCCTGTCCATACTTACATTACACCCCATAGAAAGTAGCTTTAACCCTGACTAATACATCCCTGACCATATACTTTCCTCATTGCCGTTCTGGTACTTTGAATGATGACATCACCTGTGAAGGCATGATGCTGTGCTCCAAGCTGGTTCTACAAGAAGACCATGATAATGATCTACTTTCTCAATGATTCTTTGCAGGAAAGGATTGAGGCATGCATCTATCATACTACTTGGAAAAAAATCAATATTTGGTTGGAGTTGGGTATTTACCTGTCAACTCTGACAAGTATAACCCACAATGGCCAGCAGAGTCATCACTGCTTTAATGACTTGCATAAGCAAAGGGCAGACCAGCTGTGTGAGTGGATAGAACAAGTAACTGCTTCTATAGGAAGTAAAACAACTTTTGTTTCTTCAGTATTAAAAACAGCAGAAAG
This sequence comes from Protopterus annectens, assembly GCF_019279795.1. NCBI lineage: Eukaryota > Metazoa > Chordata > Ceratodontiformes > Protopteridae > Protopterus > Protopterus annectens. The sequence continues at coordinate 902,909,781 of NC_056725.1, read as the reverse complement.
CATGAATTGGAGCTCCAAAGAAGGAACAAATAAAATCATATACAACACACCAATGTAGTGCTCCTGTAGGCAGAATGGTAACTCAAAATATCAAATAAAACCAACTCAGATAAACCATAAAATATTATTTATTAAGGTGAGCACGTTCACGGTAAAACTGTTTCATCAGATAACCCAATAAAACATCATGCATTTTTATATTCAAATCAGCCAATGAAAATCACATGACAATTATTACAAAGCATAAACTCTTAAAGTGCTAACACACAAAAAAAATCATATGAACAACATGAAACTATTAAAAATCGTAGTAAAAAAGTCAATGCTTCAATGACCTTTCTCTTAAAAATGGTTCAAGGAAACCATACCATTAATACCAGTGGAACAGTCTGCTTTAAAGAAAAGAATCCATTTCTGTTCACAGACTTCTGTCCTGTTTTAATGTTGCCTGCTCCTCAAACTTTCATATACAATTTCTAATGCAAAAATTTTAAAATAATGCTGTGCATTATTAGACTCTACACGTTTAAATAGTGCACTAGTTTCTTTTTCATTTCTAATATCTCTTATATGTTCAAGTAAAGACTCTCTCAAACAGTGGTTTGTCTTCCCAATGTAGTACACGTTACAGTATGTGCAAAAAAGCATAGTAAACTAAATTCTTTGTAGTACAATTAGCATACAAAGGAAAATCTACTGTGCACTTCTTCACAGGATGTACAAACTGGCTACCTGTACAAATGTACTTGCATGTACTACACTTCATACAGGGGAACATCCCATACCTATGCAGGGTAGGGGTTGGTGATATATCATTGCTTCTATAACATAGCTATTTCTTAATAGATGTACTGTTCTTAAAAGAAAAACTAGGCTTACTGGAGACTATTTCACTAAGCTCGTCATTTGCATACAGAATGTTCCAGTTTCTCTTACTTATATCACAAAAAATACCAACATCATTCAAGTAAGTTAAAGGAAACCTGATTCTACATATATCTAAAGGTGTCTCTACTGGTTGCAACTCATAAAAAGTCTCAGAAAAGAAGGGCTTACCCTTCTTGTTTCTCTTTCTCTCTCAAGACTGACTGCATGCACGTATCTATCTCCCTAGTCTTATAGCCTCTCTCAACAAAATCTCTTTTAAGCTGATGAAAGGCATCCATCATCTCTTCTTCATCATTATGCAGTCTCATCATCCTAAGGAATTGTCCCCTAAGGACATTCCTAGGGACGTGGCATGGGTGCATACTACTCCTATGTAGTGGTGTATTTTTCCTTATCTCTTTCCTATACAACCCTGTCCTAAACATGCCTAACTCTGATCTTTTTATCTTAACATCAAGAAAAATTATCTGTTCAGTAGCATTATAAAACATGGAAAAATACTAGGCAGGAAAAAGTTAATAGAATATTTGGAAACTAATAGTTTTCAGTAGAGTAGGCATGTGAAAACCTTAAAAATGATGTGGTAGTGGACAAATAGTCAAAAAAGGCTAGTAGTTGTCCTTCATCACCCCCCATAAAATAAGCACATCATCCACAAATCTTTTATACCAAATAATACTAGAACTGAAATTATTATAGGTAAAAACTGCATCCATTTCCAATTTATCCAATGAAAGGTTGGTGTAGCTATTGGCACAAGCAGTACCCATCGCTACGCCAACCTTCTGTAGATAGTAGTTACCACCAAAAATAAAAACATTATTTTCTAGTACAATCTCAACCAAGCTAAAAATTAGGTTATTTTTTTACATTAGAGTAGTACTTGCTGTTGTTCAATATTTCTCTCAAGTTCTCTATACCCCATTCATTTGGGATAACAGTGAACAGTGAGTTTATATCCATAGTAACAAAATACACCTTTTGCTGTTTATCTATACCGACTGCTCCCTTGTAGAGATCTTCCAAAAAATGTTTTGTATCTTTCAAAATGGTCTGTTGTTTATCAACTAAAGGACGCAGCATATTTTCTACATAGATACTCAGGGGTTCAGTTACCCAACACCTCCCTGACACAATAGGTCGCATGGGTGGGTCCACTAAACTCTTAGGTATTTTTGATAGCCCATAGACTATTGGGATAGTGAGACCATCTACAGTGAAATATTTAAATAAGTCTTCTGTTATTGCATTAGTAATTAACAAGTCAAAGACTAAAACAAGTACATTATGAGTGCTTTAACACTTTTGTTAACAACAATAAAAGTCTGCTGATCACTAAGTAAATCAAGCATACTATTAAAATATTTGACTTCACCTAACAGCACTATCCCTCCACCTTTATCTGCAGCTCAAAACTCTACAGTTTTAATCTCTTTCAATTCACAAAGGGCTTCATGTTCAGCCTTACTAATGTTATAATAGGTAGAACTACGCTCTTTAGTGAAGCATTCCCTAATCTCTTTCTCACATACATTACAGAATGCTTCAGCTGAAGGATGACTTAGGAATAAATGTACTAGGTTTACAGAAAATATTGACATCAGTATTAATACTTTTAAAAGTAACTGACAGTGAAACATTCCTACAAAATATTTTTAAATTCAGCAGAACATTCAGAATATTAGATTTTCTAGATGGTATCAATAAAAGTCATCTATTAAGCACAGCACACTGAGTTTCAGTTAAATTATATGAAGACAAATTAAAAATGAAGTCACTCTTACTGAGCTCTGAGTATTCTTGTATGTTCTCCAGTTCTCTGCAGGTTTTAGCTGTCTTGGCTGGCCCCTTCTCCCTCGACCCTGTGACCTGCCTTTCCGTTGCATTTGCTATTTTATAGGCAGTGGCTCTGGTAACTGATAAATGGGGTGTCCTGAACAAGAGCCATTATTCACTGTATTAAAGGAAGATTCAGCATTTTTCATAAAGTGTTGCTATTCTCTCACAGCCCAACAAGTTTGTAGAAGCCATTGAACTTCCCACAACCATGTTGGTCCCAGTGTTCACTGCTTCAGTTGTGGAGGAAGTAGATGTCATCTCAGGGGCAGTGCTAATCACATCAAGGGCACTTTCAATAGGTTGACTCTCATGTTGAGCAGGCTGATTGACAGGTGCTTGCATAGACCAGGCAAAAACAGCACCATTCTTAAAGTCTGTAACATCCCTTTGAAGTTTTCTGATTTTAACTGCTTGATTCTCTTATGATAAGCTCTAATATTTTCATATAGATTATCTAAACTATCTTGTAGTATGTCAGCTGTAAAAGAAGTCAACAATTCATTTTGCAGCTTTTTGGAATGAAAAAATTAAGGAGCTTGATAGTAGCATTCATAGGAAAAGTACATTTTCCAATAATTATTTACATCATAGGAGTCATCACTCCCAGTTTATTAAGAAGAATATTCTTAGCGACAGTATAAAAGGGCTTCCAGAATGACTACTAATGAGGCAAACTTGGAGAGCAGATGCAATTCATTTCCACTTTATTTTTGTCAAGAGGATATAACAAGGAATTCTTGGAAACAGAAAAAGAAGTTATATCTAAAAGGGATACTCTGTTTCTCCCTATTTTGAAAAAAAAAAAAACTTTTATTATTAAAAAAGATGCTCTATATTCAAATGATTTGGAAATAGATAAGAACATAGCCTGCAGTTTAGATATGACTACAGATAGGCTATTTTGTACTATTATTCATAATAATTGAAAATCTTAGAAGGTGACAGCGAGCTTTTTAAGGTGATAGGAAACTCTCCAAGTTTTGTATATAAAACTACGTTTAATTTGAAGTTCTTGTTACAAAATGATAACACCAAGGCTACCTCTTTATCTTCCATAACAGTGAAAAGGAATGGGATGTATAAATGTGGGTGGTGTATTATCTGTTGGTATATTTTGGAAGGATTTTACATTTTCTTAGACCATCAACAATATACTTTGCATGTCCCTAGAAGACTCAATTGTAAAACAAGGGGGGTTGGTATATGTACCGTAAGTATATTCTTAAGCTGTAATGCCTATTATATTTGCCTGACCACAACAGCTTTACAAGACAGAATTAAGGAAAATGTATACTCTATTAAGAATAGAGATGAAAAGAATGTTCTTTTTAAACACACAAAGGAGTGTAAGAAATATAAAAAGTTTTTAAATTATATATTAGAACAGGTATCTATAGACCTAAGATGAAGGAATTATAAGAACAGAATAGAACAAAAGAAACTTTGTGGCAACTGACATTGGGGGCTGACAAATTCCCAGGGCTGAATGACATTACAAACATCAAATGTTTTTTGAAGGATAGAAGGTTAAAAATATTAAATTAACTGTTCCCTATGACATAATTCCTTTTATATTCAACAAAACAAACATACTGTTTTAGTGGTTTGTTAAAACAAGTTTTTAACTTAGTTAATATTCTTTATTTAGATAGTTGAGGTTAATTGTTTTATTAATGTGTCACTTGAGTCTGTGTTGTTATTGGTTATCTTTCTCTATAAAATGGTACCCAGTTGTAATGGAATTTATTCTGATGAAGTCAATTAGAAGAAAGAGGAGATTAAACAGTTCAATATTCTAATTTCTGGTCATTTCTCATTGGCGTGAAGTGGTTTCATTTATTGATAATAAATGATGGCACAGTAATGTTCTGGGCCTAATATCTCATGATCTGCACCACTGTTACCAGTTTGTATGTAATGATACACGTTTTAAATGTGCACCACTGACACTAACTAATATGTGAGAGCTGATCGACCTTAATACCACATTACAAATGTATTCTAGTGCCATAGGTTATAACTTATAATGACATCTGCCACACACAAATAAGTCACAAAATGAACAACTACTAAACATGTTTATACCCATTGGTTTACCAGGACCTAACTTAAATGCAAACCCAGTTTCTTTCACTGCTACCCCAGCAATAATAACTGGTAGATGTACAAGATAATACTGTGTGCATGCATGCATGTGAGCACACACACACACACACACACACACACACACACACACACACACACACACACACACACACGCGCACATACATGCACACACACACACACACACACACACACACACACACACACACACACACACACACACACACACACACACAAACACACACACACACATATGCTTACACACAAAAGCAAAGTAATGTTTCCCAGGAGAGCCTTATGATACCTTTGTAATGCCAGTACTCCATTTCCTTTTCTCACAATAGTGCTGCAACCTATTCAGCCATTTTAGCACACACAGGACATAATTGCTGTTCACTCTTAAAATAAGCCAGTCATGCTATAATTGGTTGGTATGCATAGATTAATCAGTCATTCTGAGGCAGACGCCAACAGTTAAAGTATCAGGTTCAAAGATTACTCTCTGTACTAATAAATAACCACCAGCCATAGGTCTTGAAATTTAATAATAAACTTGTAGATAAAGTAACAACAATTAAGCAATGCAATTTTAAAGATTAAATATGCATCATATAAATACTTATAAGAATATGAAATAAAGGATTCAAACAGACAGATGTCATAAAAATTCAAACAAAATGATTACAACATTGTGATCCTTAACTACTGCCATCAGAAGGTTTATCTACCTCTGGCTGTGCTGTTAAAAACATTTAAAAGATGAATAGAACTCACGGACAATGAATGCTAGGCATGAGCACTTGGTCTATAAAGTCTGATATACACTTGGAAAAATCTAACTGCTGTTGCTTAAAAGTTGCTCTCTGAACTTAAACGTCATGTTTGGATTTAATTGTATAGTCACATAATCTAGCACAAGCTACAATTTAAATAATTGTGACCTAGTTTTGGGCAGAAAGTATTCACTACAAATACATGCAAGGAACAATTTAATTCTCAAAGACATGACACAGTTCTGCCGGAAAAAAAATGTAGGATTTTTAATACAGTTTGAAGCAGTTCTTTGAGATATTGCTGCATGTTTTACTTTGGTCAGCATTTCATATATATTTTCTTCCTAAAGAGAACACACTTGCTATAATTCAGTGCAAGTTTTTAAATTTCATATTGTATTGTATATTTATTAAAACACAGATGCAAGTTCTTCCACACAACCATATAGCCCACTATTGGGCCCATATTTCTTTAATTCTTTAATTTGTTTATGGTCACTGACTGCTCTTGTATCCCATTATGTTTCTCCAAAAGGTTGCAGATAATAGATAAGTGATCTTTATCTTTTAGGTGATAAGGGCCAAAAAAGTTTATGGGCTCAATTGGACAGACTAGACAAAACTGAATAGAATTTAAAGTAAAAGTTGTTTGGTTATTTATTTATGCATTTATTTATTTATTGATATTTGATTATGGGAAAGTCTGACTGCATAGAAGCCATTTTCAGCTGAAAACTGGGGAGAAAAGCTTCAAATTATTACAAAACATTTTAAGAACAGTAATTTTACAATCTTCAAAATAAAACAAAAACACCTTCAGTTTAAATAATTATAGCAAATTAAACATTATATAAAAACATTGGTTAAGAATCAATACAAGGTATATGGCAATCATTTAATATTAAGAGAAATTTTAGACAGTTTGTAGAGAACTTAAAGGTAAATTAGTCTAATACAAATAGGAATTTATGGGTTCAAAGGTTTGTAATAGGCTAACTGCCCTGGAGCCTATATAAGTCTAGCACAAGAAGATTCCCTGGCATCATGCCACCCAAAGTTAGTTCCCAGTGCCCATGTCAAGCAAGGCCACTGAAGTGATTGCCCATCCGCTCGTCAAGATTTCTCTTAAAGAGGGCCAATGAAGTGCTCTGCTTGATGTGAAATGGTAAGTTTGTTCCAAAGTATGGGAAGCCTCTGGGTTAGGAACCTGTCCCTCCTGCATGTTCTGTTTATTGTGGTAATGAGGTTTAGGTCCCTGGAGCATGTGGCACAATGGGATTGGGATTTCTTTAGATGAAGCATATCTAGCAGCTCTGAGTCAGACACAGCTTTGTAGGTCAAGCAGAGATCGCCTCTAAGTAGGTGATAAGAGACAGAGTACAGCTGAAGTTTTTTGAGTCTGTCCCTATAGGGCACGTGTCTAAGGCTTAAAATCCTCTTAGTGAGGTATTTTTGTGGCCTTTCCAGTTGTTGTAGGTGTCTAGTGAGGTACATACCAAATGAGGCATTGTATTCTATAATAGGTCTAATGAGGGGCGAGTAGAGAGGGTTTATGACCTCTTTCTTCCTGGATGAGAAACCTTTTGTAATGAATTTTGCCACATAGAAGGACTTTCTGACTACAGTGGCAATGTGGTTATCAAAGGAGAGGTTGTTGTCAACCTGTGTCCCCAGGTGTCTTATCACACCTTCGGTGTTTAGTGGACTACTGCCTATGTGGTAGTTCATGGGCACCAAATTTTTCCCAGAGGGAATGACAATGCACTTTTTGGTATTGAGCTTAAGGCCATGGTTCTGGCACCAGTCATTGGTGTCAGTGAGGCCTTTTTGTAGAATGTCTACATCAGTTGGAGAATCAATAATGGCTCCCAGTTTGCAATCATCTGCAAACTTGGTCAGCCAAAGTCCCTTTGTGTTGGCTTGAACTTCAGAGAAGTAGATGCCAAACAGGAGGGGACATAGGGCCAATCCCTGTGGGACACCACTTGTAACTGGTCGGTAGTCAGATTTGGAGTCCACTACTTTCACATTGTGGGTTCTCTCAGTGAGCCAGCTGACAACCCATCTTATGACATAGGGGTTTATGCCAAGTTTAGTGAGTCTATCTATGATTTCTGAGTGAGGGACAGTGTCAAAGGCCTTGGCAAGATCTAGGTAGGCTGTGTGAACTACCTTGCCCTCATCCACAGCTCTGGTGACAGACTCGAAGAAGTCTATCAGGTTGAACAGGCATGACCTACCTTTCACAAACCCAAACTGCACGGAGTTCAGAGTTTGGAGATTCCCTATGTCTTTATTTATAAGGTCCATGATGATGCACTCCATAACCTTACATATCAGACTCATCAGACTAATGGGGTGGTAGTTCCCAGGGTCTGTAGTTGCTCCCCCTTTGTGGAGTGGGATGACCGTAGCAGTGCACCATTTGGTAGGAACAAAGCCTGAAATGAAGCTGTGATTGAACAGGGTACTCAGGTATGGTGTGGTGCCAATTCACTTTGTAATTCATGTAGAACACAGCCAGGGATATTATCATGTCCCATGGAAGGTGTATTCTTGGCTTTAGACAGTGCAGTTTTGCCTGTGTAGCTGTGATAATAGGGACTTGGCATTCCTCAGGTATTGTGATAGGCCCTTTAGGGGGTGAAAGGGGGTAAAGTTTGCAGTGAACCTGGCGGACAATATGTTAGCAATATCAGTTGGTTCTGTATATGTATTGCCATTGTGCTGTAACTCAGAGCAGATCTGAGTATTGCCATGTAGATTCTTGACATGACTATAGAATGCTTGTGGTTGTCTTTAGAATCTGCAGCAATTTTGTTTTTGTAGCTAGCTTCAGAGGATTTGATGATGGATGTCAGGTTTTTGCTGAGGCCAATAAGGGAGTTTTTCCAGTCTTAGGAATTCACCCTTTTGTGCAACAATTTTTTCCGTCTGTTGTAGAGTTTGTTTATGGTATAGGACCACCAGATTGGCTTCCTTTTTCTGGAGGAGAGTGTCTTGGTTCTGTTTGGTATGGCCTGTTCCATGCACTTGTGTATGTGCTCATACAGTGCATTGGTGTATGATTCAGGAGTCATGCACCTATTGTCCATTTGCATGGGTATCGTGAAGTTAGCCACCTCTGTTTTTAGAAGCCCAAAATTGGTTTTGGAGAATTTTTTTATGGTAGTTTCCTTTAGTGGGGGTGAGGGTGGGATGTGGTTATCCATGGTGATTAGTTTGTTGTCAGAACTGACCAGGGAGGAGTTGATTACTGGTGTAGACAGTCACCCATGTTAGTAATGACCCGGTCAAGAATGTTTCTACCCCTGGTGGGGGTAAGAATGAGTTGTTCCAGGGCATTGGAATTAATGAATTCGAGAAAACATTGAGCAAGTGTGCTGGTACATGAGTAATTTTCCCAGTTAATGGAGGGGTAGTTAGTCTCCCAGTATAAGGGTATTGGGTTGTACTCTAATATTTTCCAGTGTGTTTAGGAATGTGGAATGGGAGTCTTGGGACATGGTGGGGGATCTATAGCAGGCTACAACCTGGATTTCAGTTTTACCCAGTGTTATTTGTACCTGAAGTATCTCTGATGTGTTATGCTGAGCTACTAGTCTGGAGGTGTGCATATCCTTTATGAAGATGGAGACACCACCACCTTTAGTGCTTCAGTCCAGGTTTAGGGGCTGAAAGGTGTGGTATGAATTACAGTCTGGTAGTGCTGGGGTGCTCTCCAGAGCCTTGAGCCATGTCTCAGTCACTGCACAAATACCGATGCTCTCCATTTTAAGGAGTGCTTCAAGTGAATACATTTTGAGATTTAGACTTCTAGCATTGAGTAGCATAACCCTCAGATTCCATTTGCTTGTAGCTGTTATGGTGGTAATTTTGTCATCAGGATATTGCCTAAAAAAGGCACTATAGGGGTGGCAGGAGCCTTGGCCAGTATCCAGAATCCCTGGGGTGACAGGTACAGGCCATCTCTGGGGAAGCATCAAGGTCTGTCGATCATGTCATCCCAGGCAGATACTGGATCCCCTTAGAATGACACCAGAAACTTAGCCAATTGTTGAAGTCAATCATTTTCTGCTTGTACTGTGGTATCATTCTGGGTGATGGTAGGATGCTACTCAGAGCTAGGGTCATACCTGCCTGGGCTACAAGATCCGAGAGCTCCTCTATGTCTCTTTTCATGTAGTCCAGGGAGGTACGTCTCACGTCTCAACATGGACAATGACAGAGTCATATTTGTACCTGTTGTGGAGTGACCTAAGTGCATGCGTTATGTGGCGGATCCTGGCACCCGACAGGCAGCTGACCATAACTTTCTCCTGATTCAACCTAGTGAGTGGGACATCAGTGTGCCTTATGATTGAGCCACCTAGGACTAGTGTATTGGGTAAGTTGTTTTGCTTATGGGCTTTGGTTGAGTGGCACACTGTTTATGTGAGCTATGTGTCTCATGGTTTGTGCTGGGATGTGTTGGTTGTTTGCGTTTCTGCCTCAGATGTCTCTGTTGTTTGAGCAGATTTTTATTGATATCTTCTGTGAAAGCAGGTGTTTGTTTTGTGTTACTATGTGAGGGTTGTGGTGGTGTAAGTTCTGGAGGGCTATGTGTTGAATGTGGTGGGGTGCAAGTGTTAACCTTCTCCTCTTGACTGGCTAATCCAGTCTTGGCTGGAGAGTGCTTGGCTTCCAATTTGGCTATATATGTGGATCTCTCACAAGTCATAGTTTTGGGAGGTAAGAGGAGAGGGTTGTCTGTGTACATGAGGCAGTTGCTACATTGCCTCAGGATGCCCAAGTTCACCAGGTTGACAGGATGAAGTACAGGGAACTGACTTTTAGATATGCCTGGATATGAGCTCAATATATAAAGTACCGAAGTCTTTCACAGGAAAAATGTCACTCAAAGTGTCTGAGTCTGTACAGAGCACTGCCAAGCACTTGAGGGGAAACTAATACGTAGACCCTGAAAATTTAAGGATGAAGTACTTGGGCAGATATTCTAAAGTTAGGAAGAAATCAAGCAGTACTCACTGAAAATAAAGAATTAGCTTGTCAAGAATGATGAAAAGAGGGGAGTCGCATGAAAGGCTACTGCCTGGCTACTACTAATGCTGGTCACAGGACAGCTTCAGTCTGTTGGGATACAATACTCCTTTGCTTCTTCTCTCACCAGAAGCAAAATGTTAGCACCAATCCCAAGAAAAGTAGCAGGCCACGGGCTGTTTGGTGATCCACAGTCTTGTTCCAGATGTTGTAAGGGTCTGCAGCCTTGTAGCCTTTTTCTGGTAGATGCCTTGAATAACAACCAGACCAATCAGGTACGTTAAGCACAGACACTCAGTCTCCAACCAGAAAGAGTCAGGAATCAATGCACTCTACTCCTACTCTCACCAGGACCAGAATATAAACACAGATTCCAAGCTGTCACCTATAAAGCAGTTATTAGGCTTTCTGGTGATCAACAGTCTCCAGGAAATAATGTAACTGCACTCCTTCTCTCACCAGGAGAAAACAGAAGCACTAATCCCAAGATGAGTACTGAGAGGCAGAATGTGGGCTCTCCAATAACTGGTGGTCTTGCAATAGATGCTTAAAGGTAAGATGAAAAAAAAATGATATATGAAGTGAGGGAAAAACAAATTTATGGTATATTTAGAGATAAAGTCAGGGAAGAGAATTAGATAGCAGTAAGAAAGTAATTGATAAAGGGAGAGGAAGGAGGCATAAGGAATGAAAAGGTACTTGTTCACATTTATAGATATAGTTCATCATGGTTTTGAGCAAGAACAGTGCCAGATTTTAGCTAGGAAGACTTTCCGAGTTGTTTTGAATGATGGGACAGAGAGAGTGTAGACCTGGAGGATACAGCTAAGGAGTTCCATGCCTTATTAATCTTGTACAGACAATGCCCAGCAGATTTACAAGGTTTGTAGACAGACAGACAGGAGTTTTTGGTCACTGGATCACAATGACTGACTGGGAACATAGTTGTGTAAAATATTTTTTTAGTGCTGGGCAGGCAGATGGATGCTGGATAATTTTAAAAGTGGTAATAAGTTTTGTATATGTTAGTTGATGTGGCCGTTCTAACAAATATAGGCTTTTCAGTGCTATACAGTGGTGGGTTCTGAAAGAGGTATTTGCTCCAAATTTAGCAACTTTGTGCTAGTATTGTTCAAGTTTTAATTTTTATGAAGCCTCGAGGTTAGTAGGGATGGGAGTACTATGAATAAGAGTGGGAAGAAAATAAGAAGTGACAAGTGCAGTTTTAGTTGCATCAGTGAGAATGTTTTTGGCTCCGTAAAACATCCATATTTCATGATGAGTTTTTCTTATGCAATTTTCTATATGCAGGTCAAATGTAAGATCATAATCAACTATCACCCCTAATAGTTTACTATGAGAAGTAACTTTAGTGGTTGTATTATCGATAGAGAGGACTTTTAAATTTTGTTTTTTCATGAGAGATGGATTTGGGGAAAAAAGTAGTAGTCTGGTCTTTTTTTGGATTGAGAATGAGTTATGAGATACAAATTCACGTTTCAGTGGCTGTTAAGGCTTCCTGAGTAGTTTTTTGGAGGTGTACCATGTTGTCAGATGTACAAATGAGAGTGGAATTATCTGTATATTGTATTAGGGTGGCCTGTTGTTTGGAAGTAAAGAAGGTTTTGGTACACTGGTGGTGACCGGGAGGTAAGGAGATAGCGTTGAGCGTCATTTTACTGAATTATACCTATTGGAGAGGTAGCATTTGAACCACGGAAGGGTGGGCCGAGACAGATCTAGTGAGGGGATTTGAAGTAGAAGTTTGCTGTGATAAACTGTGCCAAAGGCTTTAGACAAGTCTAGAAATAAGGAAGAGACTAGTTTGCCATTATCACTAGCTTTATTTACAGTATCTATATAGGATAGAAGGGCAGTGCTAGTATTATGGGAAGGACAGAAGTAGTGTTGTGTAGGGCATAGGAGATAGTTTAGCAGTTGTGCACTTCTTGGTATTCATTAAGCAGCTCTGCATTTCACGCCTGATTGCAAAACAAGAATAAGCAGCAGAATGTGCTAAGGAAGGAACAAGTTGTGAATTACGTGTCAATGAATCAATTCAAAATGGTGGAACAAATCAAAAACATATAAAACCCACACTTACATGCTCACTCTATTTTGGCCTCAATTCCAGTACTCACAAACAGATTCAGAGAAAAAAATGTTATGGGTTAATGCTGCTTTCATTAATCTGTATGTGCAATAGGCTCTAGTTAAGGTGCTGCTGTTCAGGCTAGACTTCAACATACAAGGGGTATAGTTTTCTGAGCAAGTCTGACATATTTTTGTTTTCATGTTATTGAAATATTACAGCTCTACAGGATGGACAGGTATACCTTACAGCAAACTGTCAATGTCTGTCACCCTCATCTGATACTCTGAGGGAATAATGAAGAGTCCAGCCCACTGGAAGTCAAGGTATTTAGGTTCATAGATGTTTACCAGGCTAATGACCACAAGGGCCTTTTTAAGCCTAGCCATGCATCTCAAATCTCTGACAAGTTCTGGTACCCTTGATAAGTGTAAGAAGGGGCTTGGGAGGTGAAACATAACATTTACAAGCAGGGGTTTGGGAGGTGCACCATTTATATGGTGCCTGCGTCCATTAGACACATAGGTGCCAAACCATGGATGAATTTCCTGTTCCCCATCCAGTTGTCCAAGTTACACTTGAATTGTGTTAGGGAGTAACTCTGCTCCACATTGATGGGGAGCCTGATCCAGAGATGGGGTAATCTCTGGAATATATACCTGTCTTTCCAAGTCCTAATTATATCACAACCAAGGTTTATGCCTTTAGAATGGGTAATTATAGTGCTGTTTGTTTTGTGGATATGCAGGAGGTCCATCCCAGCTGTTGGATATGCCTGGTTAGGTACATAGCAAAGGGAGCATTGTACTCAATGATAGGTCTGATGATTGCTGAATACAGTGGAACAATGACTTCCTTGAACCTAGATGTCATACCTTTGTTTATAAGTTGCACAACATAGAATGATTTCCAAACTACTGTAGGCACATGATGGTCCAAGGCTAGATTACAGTCTGTGTGTCTCCCCAAGTCCCTGACTACTGGGTCAGCTTTTAGGGATGTGTTGTCAATATGATGGTCACCAAGAGTGAATGACTTCCTGAAATATACTATTATGCATTTCTTTGCATTTAGTTGTAGTCCATGGCTCTGACACCAGTTGTTTGTCTGAGTCAGCCCTTCCTGGAGAACATTTGTGAAACTGAGCAATTCAATGACAGCTCCTAATTTGCAGTCATCTGTAAATGTAGTCAGCCAGAGGCGATTGACATTGGCCTTGACTTCAGAGAAATAAATGTGAAAAGGAGAGGTCCCAGGACCCAATCCTGAGGTACTCCACTTGTGACTGGCCTCTTTGTAGAGGTGGACTCCACAGTTCTTACTTCATAGGTTCTGTCTGTATGCCAGCTAGCTATCCACCAGGTGACATAAAGGTTTATACCTATCTCTTAATTTTGTGAGCAGTGTTTGAGTAGGGCATTGTGTCAAATGCCTTGGCCAGGTCAAGGTAGGCTTTGGTGACTTTCTCAAAGATGTCTACCAGGTTGAGTAGGCATGACTTGCCTTTGATGAAACCAAATTAGGTTGGGTCCAATGTTTGGAGGATTCCTATATAATTAGTGATCATTTCCATGATAATTCTTTCCGTGACTTTGCATATGAAGCTAGTGAGATTTATGGCTCTGTAGTTTCCTGAGTCTGTAGATACCCCACCTTTGTGAAGAAGGATGACAGTTGCCTTTCTCCATTCATGAGGCATGAAGCCTGTTTGGAGGCTACAGTTAAATAGCAATTCCAGAGCCCTGATAGGTCATGTTCTTGGCCCTCTTCTCTTCTCCCTATTCATAAATGACTTACAAGTTGCCATTCCCCAAGCTACATGCATACAATATGCAGATGACTCCACACTCATCTGTTCTGCAAAAACCATCCCAGAGCTCCAAACAATTACTCAAAATGTATTCCATATGGTTGAAGCATGGTTTTTAAAACGCTGCCTACTTCTTAATGCCAAAAAAACAAAACTTCTCCTTTTCAAACCCACAACCAGATCCCCCCCACTGGACTTCTCTATCTCTTCTATTAACAACACTCTCATAACACCTGACTCTTCTACCAAACTACTAGGAGTGACAATTGATAACAATCTTACCTTTGACTATCACATAAACAACACTATCAAAACTGTACATAGAAAACTGGGCTCCCTCTATAGAATTAGAGCATTCCTATCCCCAACAGCCAAAGCTACTTTGGCCCACACTCATCTCATCTCCACTCTTCTCTCACCTTCACCAATTTACACTAACCTAAAAAAAAATAATCTTACCAAGTTGACCACCACCTACAATAGTATAGCTAGATTTGTTACTGGTAATCAATTCAGAACACATCACTGCCTGAATCTACAACAAATTCACTGGCTTGAATTACAAAATATGTTGCTTCTTTCGCAACTTCCCATCATCCACAAATCTTTTTACCTGCCAAACAACACCCCTTCATTTTCTGACCTCCTCACACCTTACTCTAACCTTTGCTCTCTTCGCTCCTCTAACAAACTCCTAGTCACTACCACCAAATCCAATAACCTTGCCGGTGACTCCCTCTTTTCTAACTCCATTGGTAAACACTGGAACCTATTGCCCACTGAACTTACTTCTATATCATCTCCTGTCCTTTTCAAACAAAAACTTAGACTCTACCTCACCAAACACTGGCTATGCCCCTGCCTTAACCCAGACTGAACCCATGTATTTTGCTCACCCCTCTACTTTTTGATCTCAGAGATCCTTACTACCTTCTACTTATTTGCTCACTATTCTATCACTTACCTCTCCTCTATCCTCCTCCCTCCTTACCATTTTACTCAGTTTACTAAGGACACCTACAAACATCTAATCGAAATCTATCCTACTTACATAGCTGTCCTTAAATATCCTTTTCTCTTTCCCATAATGTTTGATTAATCTAAATAACAAATGCCTGTGTTTTGTGTTCAAAAGCCATGAGTACTCCTTGGTACAAGTGTTAATATATGTCTATTAGAAGTTTTGATTCCTTGTATAATATTGTCCTGTTACAGTATGTTTTGTATACTACTTCTTTTTGCATTGTATGTAATAGTTATTTTCTCTCTGTGGAGCTTTTCTCCCCGGGCCTCTGCTGAAAAGGGAAATATATCCAGTCAGACTAGCCCGGTTAACAAATGTAAAATAAAATAAATAAATAAAATAAAATGTTTCATGCTATTTAGAAGGCATCCTACCCATTCATGCAGTGTTATTGGCCATAGAGAGAGCATTAAGGACCATTCCTTAGCAGCTCAGCGTGATGCCTACATGGAAAAAAAAAATGCATGTAGGGTTTATTAATTTCCCCCATTATGTCTAATTTGGTATGATTATTTAAACTGCATTTGTTTTTTGTGTTATTTTTAAAGACTGTAAAATTATTGTTCTTAAAATGTTTTGTAATACTTTGAAGCTTTTTGCCCTTGGCCTCCACTCAAAAAGGTCTTCTTCCAGTTGGGCTTTCTTGGTAATCAAATGTCAGTAAATAAATAAATAAATACACAAATAAATAAATAAATAAATAAATAAATAAATAAATAGTATTATTGGAATGATTTCTCAGGTCTGTATGATTCTTCTTAATATGTCCCTATTTTTACAAGTGTGTACTTAGCCATTGGACAGTGTAGTGGTGTAGTGGTTAGTGCTGTTGCCTCACAGCAAGAGGTTCTCCAGTTTGATTCTCAGCTGGGGTGCCTTCTGTGTGGAGTCTGCATGTCCTCGTTGCATTTGTGTGGGTCTCCTCTTTTCCTCTGGGTGCTCTGGTTTCCTTCCACATTCCAAAGACATGCAGTAGGTGGATTGGACACACTAAATTGACCCTAGGTATGAGTGTGTGCATGAAAGTGTGTGCTGCACCCTCTGAGGAGGGTTGGGCATTGGGCTAGCAACCTGATGCTGTAAAACCCATACATGGCATGGAAACAACACGTGCTGAAGGGCACTCATTGCCCGATGTGCTGAATGCAAGGGAGTGAATCCAGGATCCAGGTACTTTGCCATTACAACTTCATTATATTTTCCTTCATACATATAAAGCAATAACAGGGTTAAAATTCGTTAACCTGTATGCATGTTCTAACATCAGTCATGTATATGTTAATTATTTTCTTTGATTATTCTCTCAGTATACATGACAGTGGCAGTGGTAGTGTAGTTCTATACATCCACACCACGTGTGTAGCTAGGCATACTCAATGTACTCCAGTGAGGACATTTTTTTCTGAGCATCTCTCAAAAAATGTATAGTGGGAACAGTGCATAATTTTTATAACTGTCTGAAATATTGCATAATGTACATTCCTATGCAAATCATGCTTTTCTAAGAAAATGTACCTCTAAAATAGCCTTTTTATGGTTACATGTGACAACAACTGAAAATTAAAGTCCCTTTCTGAAGCATATAATGCAGTAATTTGAAAGTTGAGTACATTTATTAAATGATAGCGGGTGGAGGGGGCAACAGCATAATATTTGGTTTTAATTATAAATGTCTCAGTACACACCTGATGGACACTACTCCAGTATATGCAACACCCCCTGATGTATCTGCTTTCCTTGCCAGCTGTTATCTCACATATGTATTTTATCATCACTTTGCATATACTGTATGACATTTCTTACTTTGTTACACTGCAGCTGTGGACCTGTCACATCTTTTTTCAACATTTCCATTTCATTATTATGTAGATCTGCCCCTGAGTGAACAAAATTAGTTCTATAGTTTTCAAGAATCATTATTCGTGGTGTTTGTACAGAAATCTTTATATATATATATATATATATATATATATATATATACCCTTAGGGTATATAGGAGGAATACCTTTGTGGCGCCTTTCCTTTACTACCGACACCTTTCCCTGACTTCTGCGTGCTCCTGAACCCAGAAGAACGCTCACAACTGTAAGTACCATCACTTTTTCTGTGATGCTTATTGAATGTGTTTTTACTCATTACTGTTTTAAGCCTTTGTAACTATTTGGCTTGTTGGGCTATTTTTTAATCATTAGCGCTACCTGTGTATTAATATAGAAAGTACTGCAATTGTCTAACCTTGTAATATACCACTGGTGTAGATCCTCTGATGCCTTTAGCATGTTGCATCTAGCGTTTTCATCTGGCTCAATTTGTTTAGCGACTTAAAGAGTCCCAATCTTCCTAACTTGTTAGTTAATGGAACATATTACATTGTGCATCCTCTCTACCTCAATTGTTGAAATGCTAGAAGCTAGTGTTAAAAGTTCCAAAGTGGCTTAATGTTTTGTTAACATTAGCGTTTCAAAGTGGCTCACTCCTCTTAACTTGTTTAGTTAAGCAAACTCATCACTTTTTTGTATCCTCTCTACTTCAACTGCAAAAACGCTATCAGCTACTTGGCGTATGATTCCTCCCACGTGGACTGTGTTGCACAGTTCTGCAAAGCAAGCATTTCAGCTCCCTTGTTGATGCTTTTAGTAGTATGCTTAATCACATTTAAGAAATTAAGTCGGTGGCAAAAGTAAGGTGTTTGGTAGCAGTCTGCTTAATCACTTTCATTGCAATAGTCGGGGGTAAGCTAATCACATTTAAGAAATTAAGTCGGGGGCAAATGTAAAGTGTTTGGTAGCAGTCTGCTTAATCCCTTTCACTGCAATAGTCAGGGGTAAGGTTAAGCAATATGTTTTTACATGGCTCTTGTGAAACTTGTTACTTTTTCTTTTTATAACACACACGCATTGTTTGCAAAACACATGTCTGTGGTTTGTAATATTAGCTTAAGTCCACTAAATGTGATAAAGTACTGAACTATTCTTAGCATCCCAACTGTTTCATGCCAGTACCTTGTCTCCATCTGAGCCATTTGCAATATATATACCCTTGGACTTTAATATTAGGTTAAGTCCGATAAATGCAGTAAAGTACTGTACCATTTTAGTATCTCAACAGTCTCTCGCCAGTACCTTATCTCCATTGCACTAGTTGAGAAGAGCCTACTTCCTACAATATCATTTATAATTTTTAGGTGGATCTTTGCCAATCTTCCATAGAAGCTACTACTATTATATCAAGTGGCAGTTACCTGCTCTTTAGCTTGTGAATTAGCCTGGCTTTTTTAATTATTTTGTACAACCTCTTGCTGAGGATTGCGTTTTGATGGTTACTTCAACTAAGAGATGTCACCATTGTTTGTACTACACTGTAATATATATCTGGACTTTATTGTTTATGTTCACAGTTATATGTATCGGAACACTATTGTGTATGTTCATAAGTTTTTCAAACAGTTCATTTTTTCAGCCTAGTTTAAATATTACACCTAGCCTATTACTTGCATAACTGTGACATGTTTTAGGATGTTTGAATTGCTGCTAGACTTCATGTTTTTACCTAGCCTTTTTTTGGAGCATCTTCTGTAAGAATGTATAATTAAAACTTTATTATTATTAGTAGTACTGTTGACCTAGCTAATCTTATCTGTTTACTATAGGTACTTTTGCTGCCTAATTACATTATTAATATCCTTTCTTCTTACCTTTTCACCTTCCTAGCAATCTACCCATTACCTTCCAATAAGGGACCTGCCTGGCCGCTAAGGACCCCCTGATCTACTTCAGGCTTTGCCAATTTGGACCATCTTGTTTTTCTGCTGCCCCAGTGATTTCTCCTGTTTGTACAGTAATTGACAAAGTATGTTTATCTTTTGACCTATATTGTAAGCAATTACGTGTTAATTCTCTTATAATCAAACTTTGTCAACTAATTTTTTGCCACTGTCAGGTAAACCAGCAGCCAGACTCCTATCCCTGCCCAGTATCACCTGATAGTTTTCTTTCCCTTGCTACTAACTTTATTTCTTTCCCCACCTACTTATCTTTTTCTTGGTTACCTTCTGTATATTTCCTTCTGCCCACTAAGTGGCAGTGCAATCCAGCCTTGTGCCCTCGCTGTCTCTCCCACTTGTGCCTGCTTCAGCTCAATATAATTATTTTTTCTTCTATTTCTCATCTCTTGCCCTGATGCCTAGCTATTCCCTCTACTACTCTCTCTCTCCTCCTAGCCCCTACTCTTCTCATCCTCTACCTACTATAGACTATATTTACTTCTAGCTTCCCTGCTTCACTATCCTCTTTCCTACACCATACCTGCTCTACTAGAAGCTACTTACCTGCTACTCCGTCTCCTCCTCTTTGCCCCTTACTGATTGTCTCTTCCGAATCCTCCACCACTTGGTGTAACCCGCTCCGTTTGGCCTACAGGCTCACTCCGCTCCCCTACCCTACCCCCAATTCCCACCCACCCCCAGTGCTGTTACACTTAAACATCTCTAACCACACCCACTTAACTACTCATCCTATCACCTTACACTTCTACTTATAAACTCCACCCCTTCTCCAATTCTCTTCATAACCAACCCCACCCTACTACAATAGTTCATTTCATCCCTCTACTTCTCTGCTACCCCTCACATAAGTCACCTCTCATCTATTCTACCATACAATATCTCTTATCTTTACTTTGTCTCTTTACATAACCTCTTAACCCCACTATCACAAATGACCTTCTTACATAACTATACCCTTAAAAACTATCTTCTTATTACTTCTTTATTAATATTCCTAACTTTACCCTGTGCCCTAACCTTCTATGAACACTTCTCTTTAGTTAATAATGAACCTTCCCATCAACAAACATTACCAATCACACAGCTCAGCTTCTTCTCCCATAGCAATATAACCTCTACTTCAGTTTACCTACTCCCAAGGTTCCATAGATTTTCCCATGTTACTTACTTCTTCAGCAAGATAAGCCCACCCAAGTACCTTAAAAGTATAAAGACTTTACTAAAACATCCTACTCAACTTCTATTAGATGGCGATATTCATCCTAATCCAGGCCCAAACCCTCCAATTTACAATAACCCACAAAAAAAAAAACAACTAATAGTGTCTCTATCTCTATAAAACTAGGTAACTCTCTTAGAATAGCTCAACTCAATATCCATAGCATTAACAACAAACTTACTCAACTGCATGCTCTCTTACAAGTGCATGCATTTGATATCCTTTGCCTTACTGAAACATGGTTGAAACCCTCTACTCATGACCTTGAAATAACCCCACCTGGATATAACATCCTAAGATGTGACCGTACAACCAAGAAGGGTGGAGGTGTAGCTATCTTGTATAAATCTGAACTTCTAGTTTCATCCTTTAATGTGTTACTACCCTCAAATACCAATGCAGAAACCCTTACCGTTAAACTTCAACTTAATAAATCTAAATCTGTTTATATAATCTGCACCTACATTCCTCCAGGAAATAATATTAGCACTCTTGAAAATATTCTTAGTAGCCTTTCCACCCTATTACCTCAAGAAACTATTGTACTAGGTGATTTTAACATTGACTGGACTACCTGTAACTCTCCTAATCCTAACACCCACATTAATCTTTATGGTTTCACTCAAATAATAAACACCCCCACAAGAATCCACAAACCTAGTAGTAGAGAAGCTACTCTTGACTGGATACTTATAAATAGTCATCCTGAAACCTATACTTCAGGAACACTTCCAGATGACCTTAGTGACCATGTTCTTACCTACATTACAAAGCAAAGGGCTCATACCCCTATTAATAACACTTTTATAACCTATCGTTCCAAAAAACACTTTAAAGCAGAGAGATTCATAATGAACTAAAGGCCTGTAACTGGTCACCTCTGAAGCAACTCAAACTGGATGAAGCAGTTTCTTACTTTAATACTAAATTCCTACAAATCCTAGATCTCCATGCCCACTTTGCTCTTCCCGAGTTAGGACTAAAACAGCCCCATGGCTCACAAAACAAACGAAGGAAAAAATGCTCCTACTGAACAAAATATGGGCCAGATGGACAGCCTCTAAGAGCTCTGCAGACTACCTATACTTTAAACAGCTAAGAAATGCAACCAAAAATAACATTATCTTAGACAAGAAAAACTATTATTTCCACCTTCAACAATCACACCCAAAAAACCCTCAAAAGTTTTGGTCAGGCATTAATAAACTTCTCCAACCAGGACATACCAAAACTCCAGCCCCATCTTTAGTTCCCCTTAATAACCCTTTGCAAATAGTGGATGCCTCTAATAATTACTTCACAGAAACTACACAAACTCTTGCAAAGACAATATCTCCCATTTCCCCCAGCACTTTACAAACCACAAACAGTTCAATGCCTTCCTTCTATATACAACCTGTGCCAACATCCTTTATCTGCAAACTCCTTCAAAAACTCAAACCTTGCATCCCTTCTGCTGACCACCTGCCAGCAGAATACCTTCAAATAGCTTCCAAAGTCATAGCATATCCCATATCCATCCTTATAAACCGAACAATCATAGAAGGTAACATCCCGTCCATATGGAAAGTCTCCCATATAATCCCCTTACATAAAGGAGGCAAATCCACTGATATCTCCAACTTCCGACCAATTGCGCTACTCTCTCCATTGGCCAAAATAATGGAAAAATGTATTCACCATCAACTACTTCAACACCTGCTCCACAATGATTTACTTGCCAACTGTCAGCATGGCTTTAGGCCCTTTCATAGTACAACTACCTCCCTTCTATCTTTTACTGACTGTATAAACAAGAATTGAAATAATAACTTTCTATCTTCTGCACTATTCATTGACCTGTCAAAAGCCTTTGATATGGTTAACCACGACTTACTAATCAATGTGCTAAAAGCCAAATCTCTTGACCCACAAGCAATACTTTGGTTTACATCCTATCTAAAAAATAGACAACAAGCAGTGCTCTGGGATAATAATCTCTCCACACCCCTCACAGTAAACATTGGAGTCCCTCAAGGCTCTATCCTAGGCCCTCTTCTATTTTCCATTTTTATTAATGATCTAAATACTGTTGTTCCTCAAGCCACATGCATACAATACGTCGATGATTCTACTTTAATCTGTACTGCTAATTCATCAATCTTTCTTCAGACCCTTACTCAAACAGTATTTAACACTGTTGAAAATTGGTTCACCCATCATTGCCTCCTCCTAAACACAAAAAAACAAAATTGTTACTTTTTGCTCCCACCCAAAAGTCACCAGAGTTCCACATCACAATTACCTCTAACAACGGAACTACTATTTCCCCTGACACTACCACACGTCTACTATGCATAACCATAGATAATAACCTCAGCTTCAATGATCATATCAACAATACTATACAGACTGTCAATAAAAAACTAGGCTCCCTGTATAGAATCAAACCCTTCCTCACACCACTAGCTAGAACCTCCATTGCCCAGACTCACCTAACTTCTACCCTATTCTATACTTCTGCCATATAAATCAATCTATCAAAACACAATCTAAGCAAGCTTGAAACTAGCTATAATAATATAGCTAGATTTGACACTGCCACCCCCTTCAGAACCCACCACTGTCACAACCTTAAACAACTCGGATGGTCAGAACTACAACACCATCTACTGTATAATCAATTGGTTATCTCACATAATATTCTTTATCACCCAAATAATACCCCAATCCTCTCTAACCTGATCTCCCCATATAGAAATCTTGCAACAATTCACTCAGCAAATAAACTATTAATCTCCAATATTAAATCTAACAATAAAGCTGGGGACTCACTTTTTACTAACATTGTAGGTAAAATCTGGAACAATCTTCCTAGTACACTCACATCTCTCTCATCCACACCACTCTTCAAGAAACATCTCAAAGAACATCTGAAAATTCATTGGCTTTGTCCCTGTTCTAAACCTGACTGAATCCTACTTTCTCCCCCTTAATGTTCTTCTTTCTATACCCCTTCCTTC
>NC_056725.1:902871207-902881207 GCF_019279795.1 Protopterus annectens | reverse complement strand
CCACACAGATAGGGGATTGTGCAGAGCATAGTCTTCACCACTTGCATAGGTGGTCAGGGGACACAGTGACAGGTAACTGCAACACTTTTTGATGGGTAGCATCTGGAGTGTTGTGGTGTGGACAGTGAATAGTGACTACAACACTATGAGATGGAGTGAGGCCATGGTAGCCCAATGCTGTAGCCATGTATTTTGAGAGGTTTTGGTGATCATGGCCTCCAGTTGTGCGGTTAAGCTGCCACAACATTTCCATTGGTAGCATCCAATATGCTGCTTGCAGTGTTAGGATTCGATGCAGTCTGTGGCACAGAAGGGATAGAAGTACAGGACCATGACCTTTCTCTCTTAGAGAACACAGTTAGTGGCAACCTGTGTACCCGTAAGAGACAGGGAATGGGTAGAAGGGCAAACATGCATATCCAACTAGATGAGGCATCCACACTTTGAGCTGGAGGTTCATCACTAACCATGACCTGGATGGGGCACATGAATGAGCCATAAAAGGCTGTATGCTCGCAGGTCACAATGAGGCTGCTTAAATATTGGTCACAGCAGTCTGATTTTGTACGGTCTGTGTCTAACTTCCCAAAATCCTGACCTTTACATGGACAAGGAAGGCATGGTAACTGTAGGCAGATGACAGTGTGATTACAATAGGTGTCACAGAGGTACCAATGGAGGCAACATGTTGCCACCTGTGACATTAGCAGTATTGTCTTCTTTGTGTTCTTATACTTTTTGTGACTGTGCACTTTCACATCATTCCAGAATCCATGAAAAACACTTACATTCTCAACACTATGGATCAATGAACTGCGTAGCTGCTGGGTCATTCATGCCATGTTTTACAACCATATCAGGGAAGGCCCTGTCATTGTGGTGGTGCATACCCTCTACATCTATCTCCTACAGTGGATATCTTCACTCTGAAGTTCTGCACATTTCAGATGTTGTATATTCTGGGGACACAGATGGAGCTTGTAAAGCTGCGTTCTCATCCTGTACCTGTACAGGGGTCCCTGCAGTGGCTGGTGTCTGCCCTTTCTACCTGTAGTTTGGAAGCCTGTACAAGTTTATCATCAAACTATGCTATTGGCAGCCACCATTGCTTTACTGATATCACCCCTATGTTGTCTTGTTATGCTGAACTCTCCACCAGTGGAACCTATGACTGCAGGAACACACTTAACAGCACTCTCTGCTCACAAGTATGCCCCCTATAACCCTCTTTGCATGCATAGTACTTCACAATAAAATACAGTTATAGCATCCTTTGACATGCATGCCTTTTTGTGCAGGTTGTTTTAGTTGCAGACAAGACGTATCTGGAAAGACAGATACGAAAGTGGGCCTTGGTCAGCCCTTCTCCTCAAAGGTAGGGAGTATGAGTTATATGGTACTGTAATTGATATTACTGACTGGGAAATTCTTTACTGATACATGCATTATTGGAGCCAGTTAAGCTTGTACAACCAAGCTACCTTTAGACATGAGGGGCTGCTCCCCCTGGTAGGTGTGTGACACTCACAACTCCTCAGTCTTTGTGATGTGCTTTACTGCTAGTTATCTAACCTCTTTATTGGACTTATCTGTCACAATGTCCTATGCCTTTTTCTTTGTTCTGAGTATCATATCACTAACCCTTTATCATTTAAGAAATCTGTCATTTGCACCCACACCATTCACATCTGGCACAACTCCCTGCCTCCTGATTCTGCTGGCCTGTAGCAGCTTTGTCCAGGAGGTGCATGCAGCAACACTCCATTCTCTTGGGCTGTGAACTATTCCAGCCATTGCATCCCTCAAATGGTCATACTGTTGGTGAAGTGTGGTAGTCAGTGTATGCATTGTATGGTATACAATGGCTATACTTATGCACATCTCCCATTTCAAGAACCTGGTTATGTGCCAGAATAAATGCTTTGCATGGCCTCTCTACACTCCTTGCATTTGTATACTGTGCTCATGGTGTCACCCCCACCTCAAACTCCTGTTTATCAGCTGCAATTAATGCTGGGCGCTGCAGCCACATTTCAACATGCAGCTCTTAAACACCTATTCCCCTGCTGCATGTACTGCACAGTGTTTCCATTGCACATGTTTGCTCCTCCTAAAACCACTGGTAGATGGTGATTTGCCATTCCAATGTCCTGGGCTGACATTTACATGCATATCACATGTCATCAGGATGACTGACATCCAACATGGGGTGGTTTATTCTTGCTGATGTACTTGAAAGCAGTTAAAACTCTATTACTAATTCCTTGCATCTGTTATGCTGCAAATCTACATACTTCCAATCGGAATTTGTCTGGCAGTTGGTGCAGAGGTTAAGGTTGCACACAATAGTTCATGTGCTTGGTTCCCTCAACTACTTGTTTGTCTACTGTGTGCCCTTAAGCAAGTCACTTAACCAGAAATTGCTCCCAGGTTGCCCTTGAAAAGGGAAGCGCCTGACTGGATAATGAATATTTGTTACTATTATTTGTCTATTTTACAGCTGCGCAGTACTGCATGAGACTGCACAAAATGATTCTGCCACTTTATTTTACACTAAAAAGGCCAACTAGCACAGTGGTTAAGCTAATAAGGTTACATAGATTTGCAGTTTCTGAATTGGTATCATAGCACTTTGCACTGCCCTGATATGCTGGCAATAGCTGTGCACACCTTTGTGACCTAAAGTTATGTAATTGGTATGCTTGTGCACACAGCATGTGCACACTCCTGCAGTAGAATGTAGTGTTATAGCTATTGCTAGTGCCACAATGCAGCAATAGGGCATACAGTAATGCTACAATACAGTTACAGTGCTACATTGTTCAACATGTGATCTACAAACATAAATCTCTGTGCACAGGGATACTATTTTGCTCCTCAAGGACATGCTTGTTAGTGACCATGGTCACTTCTGGTGGTTTGGAATGCAGAGCTCCAGTGTTTTGTACCAGGAGCACAATAGTCCTTGTTCTTATTGCCAAGGGTCTTTTAGTGCATCTGTTAAGGCATTATGAAAAGTAATTTTGGAAGGTAGATGCCTGGTAAAGGCTTGCCAGCCTAACAAGTTATGCCACTAGTATCATTAATTGTGGTGAAGAGTTCTTGCATTGGTTCACTGACCTGAGGTAGCAACACCCTAACTTGATTTGACAGTGTGAGTCAGAGGTTAGTGGACACATCCAGCAATGTACAGTAATCATTTTATTCATTAATATTGTGTTATGTTATCTTATCTGGTTTACATGCATACTTAGGAGTGCATTTTTATTTGATTTTATTTTTTGCAGGAGAGGAGTATGAAATTAACACAGATGGATGTCACAGAAGTTTGATGACTCTTCTATTGAAGGGGTAATTATGAGATTTGTTCCAGTCCACTGCACCAATGTGCTGCCAGCATGCGTGTGCAAGCATATTTCCCAGTGTGTCATTCTACCACAGAGCTAGTAATGGATGAGGTTAGGCCATGCTTGCCAGTTTCTTTAATAGGTAAAGCCTCTGCTGGTAACTCATCAGTGGTAAGCAGGACTGCCTCTCAGAAAGAAGACAACAGTTCCCTTGCAGAAACAACCCAAGTAGAATAACCTTATGTTCCTAATTAACATTCATTTTCTTAAGAATATGCAGTCTGAAACTCAAATGTGTGACACTATTGACTTCATTTCTCAAATATTTGCTAGAAAAATGCAGATTTTACAAGGAATAGACTGAAAATATGTGGTGATAATCTGGAGATTCTGCAAAATTCTGACAGTTGAGAAGTATGCTGTGTGATGAAGCTGACTTTTTTAAGATTTCTCTTTTTTTTGGTGTTTTTGCAACCATGGAGTTGGTACATATAAATTTAGGAATGGTGGGAGGGTTGATGTTCTTTTGTTCGTTGAGCAGTCGGTTGTGGGGACTGCTTCCTAAAAGAAAACAAAAAGACAAACATATTGTCACCTGACTGAGTTCCTAAAACAATGTACTTAACATTTTGACCCCTCATTCAGTTGAAAAATGGGGACTCAGAGATAAGCTACTATGTCCCTGTACTTTTAAGATATATGCCAATTCTTACATTTATTTATAATATGATAAAGTATAGGTTGTCACTATATTATGAAAGTCACGGGACTGTTCATTTTTTAAACAGACCACACAAAAGAATACAACTAGTAATAATTCAGCATATTATCTGTAGTTATGTACAGTCACTGCATCTAAGAATATATACACATTTGTAATTTGGCTAGCAAACAATGACTGCTCTTGCTACACTGTGAACTGGTTTAGGATTAGACATTTGTGGAAACTATTGAACAAACCCATACTCCATAGAAGACTATGGCTGAAGTTCAACTTTTATGAAACTATGTATGTGGTATGACTTACAACTCTTGGTTAGGCAATATTTCTTTCTTCTGCTGATAGTTATCACTGGGAGCTTTGACTGAAGGAGAATAGGCAAATGCTTCCTGTTTCAACAGTAAATATGCAGATCATTACATTGCTCCAAGTATGATCTTGTGACATCTCAGTCACCATACTTTACATTTGCATGTCACTGGCCAACACATCTTGTCTTATCCTAACCTTTTTCTTTATTCAAAACAGAAAGATTTTTGGCAGTCTGATACTGCCAAAATAGAAATTTTTTTCTGATCTCTATGTTGCAATAATGAAAAGAAAAAGGCAACTGCTTTAAGACAATGACCCATCAGTAAATGAGTGGGCATCAAATGTGTAGATTGCAATGATGCATTCTTACATTCAAGAATGGAAAAGTAGCAGTTAGAAGGTTCTAAGGAACTACACCATGAAAATATTATTTCTGGTCCATTATTCTAAGCATATCTGGGATTTAGAGTGATTTCTTATTTATTTTCAAATATATGGAAATCTTGGTTCACAAATTGCAAACCACTATCTGATATTACTTTTGACATTTTGCCCTTTGCAACACTGGATTTATATGCAGTAGTGACAGATTGATTTGTACTACATAATTACGCTAATTTAAGTTAAAAGTTAAAATGTATTTAGGTGCTTTTTTACAGATAATACTAATGCAAAATATTAGTAATATAAAGAGAATAACATATGACAATTATAGCTGGGCAGGCACTGTGATGCAGTGGATAGTGCTTTCACCTCATAGCAAGAGGTTCTCTGGTTCAATTCTCAGCTGGGTACTTTCTGTGCAGAGTCTGCATGTCCGCTCTGTGTTCGCATGGGTTTCTTCTGGGTGCTTTAGTTTCTTCATACATTCCAATGATGTGCAGTAGATGGACTGGCCACTTTGAATTGACTATAGGTGTGAGTATGCATGTGAGTGTGCAGTGTGGTAGAACAGCCATGGCAGGACTAGCCACACAATGGTATGAACCTTGGCTATAGATGCTTTTCATCATTGAAGTGACACCCAGACCTCATGTGCAAATAGGGGAAAAGGGGTTATGGATGGATAGCTATGACAATTAATAAAAGAATAATCAGTTATATGCATTTATATTCATCCTACATTTTCAAATGCCATATCAAAAAGATATGCCTTAAGAGCCTCCCTGAAGATGGCAAGTGACGGGCACTGTCTGAACCACAGTGACAGAAAGCTCTACAGATGGGGAGACTTGACAGTAAAATGTGCAGTACCCTGATGTCCCAATATTAACCACTGGAACTTCCACCAGCCCCTTCTCCCTGGTGATGGAGAGCAAAAAACTCATATAGCAATAGGGTACAACAAAGCGTTTTAGTTTACTGAGATCTTGGTTGTGAGTAGACAAATTAACTAATTCCAGGATTTTATAGGTTCATAGGTTCATACTAGGTTATCTGCCCTAGGGCATTTACAAGCCTAGTCAGATTGTGTTTGGCTTTCGCCACCCATTTTAAAATGAATTTTGCTATGCCCTTTTTCGAGGTTAGTATACTGTGCCTCTGTCTAACAGTGACACAGAAGTGATACCCGGAGTAAATCTACGATCTCCCATCCACTCATCAAGATTCCTCTTGAAGAGAGTCAATGAGGGACTCTGCCTAACTTGGACTGGGATTTTATTCCAGAGTGAAGGGAGCCTCTGGGTTATGAATCTGTCCCTCCAGCATGTCCTATTTATTTCAGTGCTGAGGTTCAAGTCTCTCAAGCGCATAGGTCGATGGGATTTGGATTTTCTGAGGTGCAGCATGCCCATTAATTCCGGGTTGGACATGGCTTTATACGTCAGGCACAGATCGCCTCTAAGCAGGCGATATTCCACTGAGTAGAGCTGGAGTTTCTTTAACAGGGCAGCATATGGCACCTGTTTGAGCCCTTTGATCCTCTTGGTGAGGTACTTTTGGGGTCTTTCCAGTTGCTGCAGGTGTCTGGTAAGGTACATCCCAAAAGGGGCATTGTACTCAATTATGGGCCTGATGAGGGATGAGTAAAGTGGCACAATGACCTCCCCTGATCTAGATGTGAATCCCTTCATGATTAGGTGGGCTATATAAAATGTTTTTCTAACCACTTTGGCCACATGGTTGTCGAATGAGAGATTGCTATCAACTTGGGTCCCCAGGTCACTAATTACTTCTTCCGTACTTAATGGATTACCATCTATGTGGTAATTTGTGGGCACTTTGTTTTTGCCAAAGGGGATGACTATACACTTTTTGGCGTTTAGTTTGAGTCCATGGCTCTGGCACCAGTTGTCTGTTTCTATGAGGCCCTTTTGTAGAATGCTTGTGTCGGCTGGAGAGTCGATTATGGCACCCAGTTTGCAGTCAACTGCGAACTTGGTCAGCCACAGTCCTTCCATGTTGGCCTGTACCTCCGAGAAATATATACCGAACAAGAGAGGTCCCAGGACTGAGCCTTGTGGGACACCACTTGTAACTGGTTTGGAGTCTGACATGGCTCCAGCAATTCTAACCATGTGGGTTCTGTCTTTTTGCCAGTTTGCAACCCATCTAATGACATAGGGGTTTATATTTAAGCCAGTGAGCTTATCTATAATGCCCGAGTGGGGTATTGTATCAAAGGCTTTTGCAAGGTCCAAGTAGGCTGTGTGGACCACCTTCCCCTCGTCAGTGGCCTTGGTGACTGTTTCAAAGAAATCGACCAGGTTTAAGAGCCAGGATCTGCCCTTAAAAAAGCCGAACTGGGTAGGATCCAGTGTCTGTAGGTCCCCAATATCTTTATTTATGAGGTCCATGATGATCCTTTCCATAGCTTTGCAGACCAAGCTAGTCAGGCTTATGGGGCGATAGTTTCCAGGATCCGTTGAGGCACCACCTTTGTGGAGAGGGACCACTGTTGCTGTACGCCACTCTTTGGATACATATCCTGTAGTAAGGCTGAGATTGAACAGTAGTTTTATGTTTGGGTTTAGTTCTTCTTGGAGTTCATGTAGGATGCAACCCGGGACACTGTCTGGTCCCATTGATGCTGTGTTTTTTGCTTTGGAGAGGGCTGCTCTTACCTGAGCATCTGAGATGTCAGGGGGGCAGCACTCTGCTGGGATAGATATTTGCCCTTTTGGTGGGGAAGGGAGGGGTTTGCGCTGAACCTGTCAGCTAGGATGTTGGCAATGTCTGTGGGTTCGGTGTATTTTTTGTCATTTTGGACTAATTCTGAGCATATCTGGGAATTTTCACCCAGGTTCCTAACATAACTAAAGAAAGCCTTGTGATTATCCTTAGTGTCCTGTGCAATTTTTCTCTCGAAGCTGGCCTGAGACGATTTTATGAGTGCCCGTAGTTTTTTGCTAATGCTGATCAGAGATGCCTTCCCTTTTTGGGATTTTGCTCTATCATGTAGTAGCTTCCTCCTTCTATTGTATAGTTTGTTTATGGCTGGGGTCCACCAGACAGGACGCCTGCCTTTGGAGGATTGGGTCTTGGTTTTGTTTGGGATTGCATGATCCATGCATTCCTGAAGGTGTTCATAGAATGTGTTTATAAAAAATTCTGTGTCCTGGGCCGTATTTTCCACAGGCCCAGGGGCTTTGAAGGATTCCAGCTCAGTTTTGAGGAGTGTAAAATTTGCTTTAGAGAAGATTTTCACTGTGGTTTTCTGGGCAGGGGCTGGGGTCGGGATGTGAATATCTAGTGAGATTAGTTTATGGTCTGATCTTACCAGTGAGGGATACACTTCTGGTCTGGAGCATAGAGTCCCCATGTTGGTGATGATCAGATCCAGTATGTTTTCCCCTCTTGTGGGAGTGGTAACAAGTTGTTCCATAGCATTTGAATTTATAAATTCTAGGAACCTTTGGGCTAGGGTGTTGGAGCTAGAGTAATGCTCCCAGTCTATGTTTGGGTAGTTGAAGTCGCCCAATATAATGGTGTTTGGAGAGACCTTCATATTTTCAAGTGTTCTCGGGAAGGCCGAGTGGAGTTCCTGGGTTTGGGAGGGTGGTCTGTAGCAGGCTATAAACTGGAAGGCAGTTTTACCCACTGTTAGTTGCACATGGATAGTCTCTGATGCTTCGTGCTGTGCCACCAACCTGGAGATGTGGGTATCTTTGATGAATATTGATACTACCCCTCCTTTTGTGGTAGATAATCCTGTAATGAACAGTAAGTCAAAGCAAGCTGCACAAAATTGATGTGATTTGTTGGTAATGTAGCATAGCAGTAAGTGCCCTAGCTGCAGAGTTCTGCACCATCTGTAAGCGACTGAGCTTGCTGTTTAGTAGTCCCAGGTAAAGGGCATTGCAGCAATCCAATGTCAAAGGGACCAATGAATGAACAGCATCTTAGAGCTCAGCTTGAGGTATCAGGTGCTTAATCCTGGATATGTTTCACAGATGGAACAGGAAGATTTTACCATAGATGACATATCTTACTGAACTGTTAGCTGACAGTCAAGTAGAATAGCAAGATTAAACTCTTTAGTGAAAATTCAAGCTTGGTACAACCATACGTTATATAACTAGGCACTGTTTCAGGGAATTTTAAGCACTAGCCAACACATAGGAGAAAATGTGATTCCTTGTATTAAAATAATTGAACATCTACTTTTTAGCAAAGAAAGAAATTAAATAGCAGGAGGTATTAATTTTTACTTTTTGTTTTGGTTCCTGAATGTACAGTGACTCTGGTAGAACTCTCTTCTTAGAAATGGTGATCTTTTTTGTTATGGAATATAAATCTACGTGTATCACAAAGTCCACCCCATAATAAGAGCTAAAGATGAGTTGTAGTCTTCCCTGTGGTTAGGCCTGTCATGACGTATTCATGTAGTGGCTCAATGTTTAGAGCTGCTAATGCTTCCTGTCACCTTGGTAGTCCTCCCAGAATGTGGCTTCCTCTACTATGATTCTGTAATGTGACACTTAGTCAGTCACTCAGGAATATGGCTTGCTCTACTGTGATTCTGTCATGTGACACTTACCTAGTCACCCAGGAATATGGTTTGCTGTACTGTGATTTTGTCATGTGACATATAATTGTCCAGGAATGTGACTTACACTACTATGATTCTGTCATGTGACACCTAGCTACTCATCCAGGAATATGCCTTGCTCTGAAGTGATTCTGTCATATGACATTGACTCTGGTGAGTGCCTCAGACTGAGAAACAATAGCATTTCAAGTATATGTTAGAAAGCAGTAGATTTCCATGGGCTCAGAGCATTTTCATTAATATATTTATACCATTAAAACAGATAGCATACTTTGCTCTTACACCCATTCTCATAGACTCATTGCAGTTTGTAAGTTTGTAGAGAAGGAAAGAAGAGTCAGAAAAGAGATGTCAGCATTCTTGCATTAAGTTATTCTCAGTGTTCAAATATGCATCTGAGCTTTCTAAACTTAAAAAGAAAACAGAGGAGGAAAGCAAAAGTGGCAAGCAAAAATTATTCATCCAGCGTTTCATGACTTCACAACTTGCTACTGTGTTTTCATATGAAGCTGAATTTAATACTTCAGGAAGGAGATTCACAACAGTGGAAAATAAATGATTAATGAATACACATATGCTGGAAAAATTAATACAGAAGGAAAATAATTTTCTGCCTACAAAGACGAA
>NC_056725.1:902801207-902866207 GCF_019279795.1 Protopterus annectens | reverse complement strand
TGTTATGTCATTACCTGGCTCTGAGCAAACACTAAAATATAAAGGCAGCATTGTCCTGATTGTGGGCTGTGGAAGTTATGAAATATGCCAAATATTTTAGTATATGTAATTGTATGATACATAAGCATGTAACTGCTTATCCTTTCATAGAAATAATTTTCTCAAAAATGTGAAAATAAATTGCATAAATTGGAGGAGAATTTGAAATAAAATATATTTATTTACATTTTATCACTAAAAAACAAATAAATAACAAATACATTTTCTAAAGTCACTCTTTCTCAGGAGCTTGTCTAGTTGCTTTTTAAAACACCTTCAAAGAGTTCACTGGTTTGATAGATAAATCATTCCATGTTCTTTTTATCCCTGGAATATTAGAACCTTAGTCTTTGTTTCAAAGATACCTGTTTTGCTCAGACTTCAAATCATGTTATTTATATAAATAATCAAAGGAAGGGCTGAGTTCAGTCCACGTTGAATGAGTCACACTCTGCTCTACCTATCGTAAGTGAGCAACTCTCATGAGAAAAGGCATTCATTGACAATAATGAGGTGTAGACATCCATTTCTGCCTCAGCACATGTAAGCAGATGCCCTAAACAGAAAGGATAACTGGTCTTTAAAGTTACATTAAAGCAAATATTATTCCTCAGACGTCTACATATATAAGAGCTGAGGTCCTACTCTGTCATCTACTTTAATAGAGTGATCCGTTTTCAGGTTTTTCCTCTGGCATCCTAATTGGGTAAGTAAGTAACATGCTTTAGATATTTATATATTCTGTTTCTACTTGTTAACTCTGCAAGTCATTCTGGACTTTCAGTGATATCTTTTTTTTTTTTTTCAAAGATGAGACAAAGTGGAAAGTGATGCAAAAAATTAAGGACATATGCATACTAAATTATAATATGCTATGGATCAAATCATATGGTTGAAGTCTGTGTTTCTTAAACAAGTGCATACATGTAACATATTAGGCATATTTAAGAACAATCACTGGTGAGACTAAGTACTGCCTCTTCCCCATCACCCCTGGGACAGATTTTATGGCAGGCCTTGAATAAGCTTGTCAGGAAAGCCTATGCATGCTAGGTGGCAACATGTTTTTACTTCAGGGCCACTGTCTATCCAAATACTTACAGCCACAGTGCTTCTTAGTTCATCTTTGGACCATGAAAGGAGTACATGTACAGTATCCAAGTACCTTGTTATGAATATGCAGAGTTAATTGTTTCTGCATCTGCTGATGTGAGTTCTGCAGATAACATCGGGTAATAGATATTTAGTTTTACTGCAGTTCTTAAGGCAGTGCCAGCTCAAAAAGTATCCAGCTATGGACGAGCATGTGCTATCATGCAATGTTAACTAGCAGAGCTACATTTAATAAGACTCCTCTAACAGTAGTTTCAACATATTCCTGAGAATTATGAAGGAAACAGAAAATATACCATGTTTGATGGCTAGCTATAATACAAATACAACTTAAGAATCTAATTTGAATACTTTGATCCTTCAGCATTTGATTGGATGGTGCAGTGGTGCAGCAGTAGCATCGCCTTACCACAAAAGGTTTGCTGGTTCATTTCCTGGCTGGTGTGCCTTCTGTGTGGAGTCTGTATATCCTCCCTGCATTTGTGTGGGTTTCCTCCCATGTTACAAAGACATGCATCTAGAGCATTTCTCCCCAGGCCTCTGCTGAAAAATTGGTTTTGTTCCAAGTCGGACTTTCCCAGTTAATAAATAAAATTCATTGCATATGATTTCTTCCTTAAGCTAGTATTGCTTCTATGTCCAGTGCCTGTTTACTTTTACACAGGGAAGACTCTCTAAATTAAAATAATTGATTTGCATGTCTTATCCTCTCTAGGGTCAAGATATATGTCAGTTAGATATCTTAGCGTGAAATTCTTAACAGGCCAGTTATGAATAGTGTACTCTGTTCTATAACACTCACACATAACATGGTGTAGTTGAAGAAGGTACAAAGATTCCTCACAAAAATAAATAAATAAAATCATAATCAAAGGTCTGCAGAGCTCGTCTTATAGCCAAGAGCTACAGCAATGCTCTTGCTTGTCTGTATTATTTTGTCTTCTTAATAGATGCCTATGTCTGTCATACAGAACAGTAAAGACACATTTGTTCCTGAAATAATTTGCTTAAAACACCTATCTAGTCACCTGAACAGAAGAGAACACATGGCCTCAATAAAAGTTAGTATCAACTGTACCATAAAATTTGACAATTTCCTAACATGCATATTGGACAAACTATACCTCACAGTTAAACTCACTCCATCTGTCCATACCCAAATGAAGGACTTGAAACAGACAACCTGTGTTGTTGGGTTTAAATAGCATTGCTTTTTGTTCCTTGTTGGCATGGTCTGCTGTTCACTTGTGATTTACTGACTGTAGTGGTGCACAATTGTGTCTTGTTGCTTTGGTATTCTTACTACTAGCATTATTTAAGATAATACTGGAATTTTGTCTTTTGCTTATACTAGGTATATAAAAACAAATGTACTTATCTCAGTAATGACTGCACTTTTTGATCATTGGTGTTGTTGCATCTCAGCTTGTTACTTATTACTGTAGCATGAACTTTATTCAAAGCTACTGCTCTGTATTACCACAGTAGATAGTACCAGGTTACCTGTGTGATGTACCGTTATTACTTGACTGACTGCTGTACTGTTATTGCACTTGAAACTTCTCATTTATATTACCTGTAGCTGTTACAGTTATTGCATCTGGATCCATTCTGTCAGAACACCCATTGTTCATTGTTTGTATTAACTAGGTAGAAACCACATTAGCCTACTGGTGAAGCTGTTTAGCTGAGTTTTCCACTGTTACTGATTGCCTTCTTGTCACTGCATACCTTGTCTCTTTTACAATTCTTTTTTACACATTGTGATTACTACAATAGTCATAGCACATTATTGTATCCCTTAGCCATATCCCAGTTTGTCACCTTTTCTAGCGCAGTCAGTTATTCTCTTCTTAAGCTGTCCTCTACCCCTTCAGCTATAATGCACAGTATGGAATCTAAGTCAGCTTTTCCCTTTCTGCAGATGGCCTATAGTAATAGGGATTTTGAGGCAGTGTAATAACTACCTCATGCTTACAAACCTCACAATAATTCAGTATGTGAGGGGTATAAGTGTTTACTTAACTTGGAGACTACTTTCTCACTACAGAACAAATTTAGTAAGTACAACACAAATAGATATACATATACGCCACAGAGCACTTCCACTAAACCAGCTTATGCAGAGGTTGTTAACAGAACACTGCCTAAACCTTCCAGGCTAAAAACTAAGAAACCTCAGACATTAATTTACACAGCAACACAGCCTCCTTTACCCAGGCTGCATCATATCATAGTAATGTTTTAGTAATAGGTGACTATTGTAATGCAAGCAGACACCATGCTCACCAGGCTGGATCAGAATAGGAAGGCAGTTCGCTGTCTTTCTGGAACCAGGATTCAGGATGTAATGAGAGCTCTTATCTCCCTCCATCTGGGCAGATATGATTTTGACCTGACTGTGGTCCATATGAGGTTGACCTTAGGTATTCTACCCAGAAGAATATGCACAAGGATATGATTGAGCTTGCTATGTGTGTGTCTGAGGCAGAAAACACACTGCTTTTGAAAGGCATTTTCCCATCACCCTGAATGATACAGAAATTCAAAGACAAGATCACTGGCTTCAATAATCTATGTAGCTGGTGTCATTTTAGCGGGATCCAATATGTGTCAGTGTTTCTTTACCAGGGATGGCCTTGACATCTCTTACCAAGACTTTTGCATGCTGGCTAAAGCCTTTGCTGTACTCATAGTGACCTTTTTAGGCAGAATTCATCTGATGGGCATTCCAGCCTAATAAAGTATAATTTGGGACAGGTTAATGTGGTTCTACTCAATGCTAGGAATCTTAACAAAAAATGCCCGAACGTGAGACTTTCCTGCAACTTGAACACATACATTTACGTATAGTTGCAGAAACATGGTGTCAGAGCAATGACAGTATAACCTCTATTCCTGGGTATAACACCTGTCATGTGTTCAGACCCACTGGCAGTTGTGAGGGGAGTGTCAGTATTTGTCAAAGATATCATCACTTTATGTAAGATTTCTTGGATCATCACATGTGAACTTCTAAAAGTCCAAATCACACTAAACTAGACTAATTATCACTTCATAGCAAGCTATAGAAATCATCTATGTCTCTTTCTAAGAAAGATAGCTGTCTTAACACATTACCTGAAATTCCCATTGATCACAAGATCTTTCTACTGTGGGACTTCAACTATCCACCTTTCTACTGGGGGACTTCAACTATCCATCAATAAACTGGCTGACTCAGCATGCAAAGTACTTCCTTGATATTATAAATGATCACCCTATTTTATAAATGGTTAATCTCCCTGCTAGAGGTTCCCAATATCCTGGACCTAGTCCTCAGAAATATGGCCACTTCTTGCACATTTCCATATGTATCATCATGTATTGTTTAATGACTTTTTCCTTTAAAATGGTGGTACTTCCCCTGTAAATAGCTCTGTGTTAAACTTCTGAAAAGCAAACCTTCTTCATTTACTTGATGACTTACACAAATTCTGCTGCAGTCCTCCTTTAAAGGATCCTATTGCTAAAGCTGCTATCTATGCCTCTGACTTCGACCCCCACTTAAATAGTTGTATTGATAAGGCAGTCCTTATCCACGACAAATATAATGAGAAGTTTAAGAACAAACTCCGTGGTGGAGTAGAGTACCTTTATAAATAAATTATATAACAAGAGAAAGAAACTGATTGATGCTTATATGAGGTCTCATTCTGCCTACCTTAAGAGCACACTTAACAAACTAAGAAAGAGTTTAAGGGAACCACTGGGAAGCTCAAATCTAAATATGAACTTACAATAACATTTAAAACCAAACGTATCTGCAGATCTTTCTTTAACTATATCAAGATTTTAAGAACTAACACCTAACAGTGTTCAGAGCTTGTCCCCAATAATAGTACACTTTGTGACCTAAATGAAATAGCTAATATCCTAGCTTACAAATTTAGTGCAAATGTTATTCCACCTACAATTATAGCTATCTCACAGGTTCCATAAACACAACTATTGCTCCAACACAGCTTATGTCATGTTAACAATTAGTGTAAAGACAATGGTCTCAAATTAAATGCAAAAAAAATGTAGCATAGTTCATCTTGGTAAACGCAACATTTTCACTTGCCATATAGGAAATGCACACATCCAAATCAGACACTGTTTTAAGGAATTTTAGACAGTCTTGTTGATAATTCCTTATCATTTGAACATTATGTCTCCACGATAGTTCAGTAAGCCTTTTATCTGGCCCATTTCATTTCCAAAGGCATTTTCACTAGAACCAAAGAAGTTTTATTTTCCCTTTACTCATATCTTAAAAGAGACCCATTATTGAATATAATGTACCTTTTGGCATGTATTTATCTAAATATATCATGCAGCTTGAGACATCTCAGAGATTCATAAATAAAAAGATCAGTGGTCTCAAAAATCTTAGTTATCAGGAGAAATGGGTAGTCCTTTCTCTGTACTTAGTCTCTTACAGGCTCCTCTGTGGAGGTCTATTTCCAGTCTTTCATGACATGAAAGATCCAACCCTATTTGATGTCTTTTTCCTTTGCAGAACTAACAGCACATCAAGTACTCGGTTGAAGGAGCTAAACCTTAATCATCAGATAAAAGTGACACTTTGGCATGATAGATTCATATCCCAGTGTATCCGTGACCTCTGGAACAAACATCCACTACATGTCAATTGGAGTAGCAGCCTTTTCACCTTCAAGGTAAACCTAGATAATTGGATGGACAGCCTCAAATTCTCTCCTGGTCTATCTTGTCATGCCTTCCTTGAGGCTATAGGAAAATTTTGAATAGGGTTTTTAGCTTGGCTAGAAATGGTTTGCAGACCTGATTCCCTAGTATTTACCTATGAACCTAACATTTTGCTTTGAGGCAAGAACATTACCCAGTGTGCCACAGTGCTACCCTATGATAAAAATTGAAATACCTAACTTTAGTCATATTTTTGCCTATTTTACTTCATTCAGAAAATGCCATGACAGCACTGCTATAGGTGTAAGCAACAATTAGCATAAGTACAGTTTTTTTCTTGAACTCTGTCTGAATTAGTCACTTCAACCCTAGTAATAAGACAATGTAGATATCTGAAAACCTCTAAAACAACATCCATCCATCCTCAACCTCTTTTCCCATTTTGCACATGGGGTCAGGGTGTCACTTTTTCAATGATAATCATCTTGAGCCAAAGTTTACACCACCAGGTGGCTAGCCCTGCCAGAGTTATTCATCCGTACTACTCACTCAAACACACACACACTCTCACCTACAGCCTTTGGAATATGGGAGGAAACCAGACCACCCAGGGGAAATCTATGTGACCGCAGGAAGGACATGCAAACTCCGTACAGAAGGCACCCCAGCTGAGAATCAAACTGGAGAACCTCTTGCTGTCAGGTGACAATGCTAACTGCTGCACCGCCGTGGGCAATGCACTAACGGGAAGCAATGAATGTAGAACAACATAGCCCAGCATAATTCAATAAGAATGGAAGAAGCAGTAAGTGATTCTTCCTTTCAGAGTAGTTGTGGATGTCATCTTTTTTATAAGAAACGTTTTAATCATTCTTCAATACTGGGCTCAGGAGGACAGCGAAGAAAAAAAACGGAAGTCTGGAAGTAGAAGCATTGCTGAAAAAAATATATCAATCAAAAAACTGAATTCATTACATGAAATGCATAACCATAATTGTATTGTATGTTCCTATGGTTATAAAAATGTTATAAGAACCTTAATAGTTATAAGAAACATTTAGAACATAGATGGTTTTATAGAACTTCTTGCTCAAATTAGTCTTGTCAGCCTTACTACCAACAGAAACTGTTTATCTACAAATACTCATGAGAAAACAGATCTTGAAAATAATTTGTTAGCACTGGAAGAGGCGTTTGTGTGGTTAAAATCATCTATTTTAAAGACAGCAGAAGCAAACTGAAGCAGGCAGCCTGAAAATTATTGCATCATCTAGCATGACATGCCGATTGTTATGCATTAATACTGCCATTAAAGGTCTGCTTTGAATGCACTAATGGAAAGCAATGAATTTGTCATGCTAATTGCTTCAGATTTTTTATGGTTGAGACTTAAGCACTTACTGCTTCCAACATTTCTCTGGAAAATCATACTGATTGTCTCTCTGTCTGTCTCATCTGCATATTTCCTACTCCAGACATGTAATGTATGTGTGTTAAACTTTTAAATGTTCAAGCCAGGATGAAATGAGATTGAACAGAAATGGTGGTTAGTTATTTTCACAATGTAAATGATCAAACAACTGACATGCGATGGCATTCATCAAGAGCAGATAGCATTGCAAAATATATGATGGATAGCAAGAACATGTAAAGAGAAGATGATTCAGAAACACAAGCAGTGTGGCCACATTAAGATCCCAGTAACACCATAGGCAGCATATATGAATAACAAGAAAATAATATGGAAAAAAAATTATGTTACAAATGAGGCACAGTATTTACACAAATCATGACATCAAATATGGCAGACAGATTCAATGACATAACAACCTGCTGCTCTGCACCTCTTTTGAATACAGGCAATTCACAATGCTTGGGGTAATGTCAGCAATATAAAAAGAACACAGCTTAGTGAACAGTCTTGGAGCCAGTGCCCATGGTTTGCATGTTATGGCCCTTAGAAGACATTCTTGGACCCAGTGCCCATGGTTTGCATGCCATGGCCCTCCACACAGCTGTCAGCAACTGACTGATCATCAGATCATGAACTACTTCCTTGTGGATGGGGAGACTATATGAGAGATTGTGGAAAAGTTCCATCCACATGCAGAAGCAAAGGGGATGACAGAGTTAACCATCCCGGTCAACACTAAGGCTTCTTCTTTGACAGTGGACCAAAGTATTCCCCTGTGGTTTCTCAGAGGCAAACATGGAAGTTGAGGTGCACTGATAACTGGAAACCTACTATCTTACTGTGGAGCACCTCATGATGTGGCTGGTCGAGTTGCCTCACTGGTAGATACTGATCATCAGGCCACTGATGCCTGGGAGGTTTGGCCTCTGGGCTAGTCTGTTATCTACCATGTACCCTACCCTATTCCCCTGCAGATGATCCACTAACTTATTTGCCATTTTTCCATGTCCTTTTTTGTTGTCTAACCTTCCCCATATCCAGGTGGATGACTACTCTCTCTCTCTCTCTCTCTCTCTCTCTCTGTCTATGCTGATCCATTTCTCTCCCCATCTTCTTGTCAGTACTGCCCACGTCTATCTATGTCTGTGTTTTTATGGTTTTATGTTCATTTTTCTGCCCCTGCTATTTTCTCTTCTCACACTATCCCCCCACAACCATTCCGAGCCTCTTTCCATACCTACTCCTTATCCTCTTATATTACAAATTCAAGTACCTCCCACAAAACTGCCTACTTGCCCACCTTGCCATTCCCCTTACCTTCATGTGCTTTCTAGATCCTCTTTCCATATTTTCCTTTGTTCTCTCTTTTTCCCCATTTTGGATGATAAACTGGATTGACAAACTGCTGTGGGTGTCTAACAGTGTGCAGCAAAGTGGCACTTAATTTCATACCTGAGAATGTGAGGCTTTAGACCAGATGCACTCGCTTGCCTTTTCTGTGGCATTCACATGCACTCTTTGATAGCATGAGTCCTCAGCTGCACCCACCTAACTCAATGCAGCTTATTTACTTCACTATGAAGTATTTTTTCAGACTAACAACACTATGCCAGCCCCACTACATACCCATGCAGCTACAGGCCACTTTGCAAGTGCTTGCCTATGTATCCCAGCCATGGTCGTTAAACTTGCGCATCTAATTATACTATGTGACACAAGTGAATGTTTCTAAAAACATGCCAAATGCCAAATGAAGACTGCATTTGGGAAATGTTAAATACATTTTAAAGTGGGGATTGGAATCAGAGAGCCTTTGATAAGACTTTTAGTATATTCTCTTTACTTTGATAATCTAAAATTATAAGTTGTTCAGCATAGGCTGGTATAACATTCCAATCTGCACCTTTTTTATAACAGAGTGATTGTTACATTTATCAAGCTAATAGCATGGGTAATCTCTTTACAGATAACCCTTCTTTTCAAGTTAGAAAACAATGCAAATTTTTTTTTTTATTTTAAGGTTCATAACAGCCTGCACTATCATTTGATTATATGAATAGTAAACACTGCTAATACATTACATTACGTACCAATATGTGTCAGCTATCCATAGGGGAAATATATGGTCATGTGCAAGTCAGTAACCATGGGGTGCATTAGTTATGATTCCCCAAAGTAAAAATAAAATCACATAATCCAAATTTTCATCACAAGGGTGCATAGGCAACCATATGTGGTAGACCAGAATGTACAACAACATAACTAAGAGCCAACAGTGTACAGCAACATGCAATTTTTGCTAGCAGCACAGCATAACAGTCTCTTGACAAGTTCCAAAGGCAAGGAATGCATCTTGCCATGAAAATTCTGCAATAAAATTGAAACTTATTCAGATGTATATGCCACTAAATACCTGGATTTATCACTGGACACAGCAATGGAGCACCTGCATCCAAATGAACACATTCAGGTTAAGTCCACTTGCAGTCCATGTCACTCAACCTTCAAATGAGATGAAATTACCCATGAGCACCAGTGAGGAAGAATAATATGAATCATGCATACTTCTGTACCACTAGATTCCTTGACCCTTTTGCAATTAGGATTGCACCAAATGGGAAAAAAATCTATAAATAATATATCCATGTATGCAACATCATATGTGAACTTAAGATGAAAGATAGTACAACACATGTAGAAAACACGGCAACCACAGAAATAAAAAGTCAGTACCAATAAAAATAAACAGAGGCTATTTCAGATCTATTGCAAAATTAAATATGTCAGTTATCAAATAGCTATATACAGTTGCATGCCATATTCAAATAATGTTACTTTCTTCTTGGTCACCTTTACACAGGTCTGCATCTTCTCCACTTTTGGGCTCCATGATGTCTGAAGTCCTGTTCAGCTATACTGCCAAGGTACTTGAGGTCATTACCAACAGCAAGAGCCAGCAGAGAATGTCCTGGACCATGCCTAGCATCTTCAGCAGTAGGCAAAGTTGACAGGCTATCACAATCCTTGTTTGTTCCCATCTGTATCTAGTATAGAATCTTCTGCCTGTGCCTGTAGTTAGAGATATTCTGGCACAGGGTGAATATGGAAATGCATGAAGTGAGATGGTCCAAGCCCCATGGAGCAAAGAAGCTGTGCCCCTAGCATATAATACAGCAGATTAAGTAGTTCTTTGAATTGTGGCTAGTCTGAACATCAGCAAAGCCACCTGCCTTCTAGCACTGAAGCTCTCCTAGAGCCCTGGTCAAAGCACAGACAATCCAGGCCATCCCCAAAACTGATGCACTAACATGTCTTATGTACTGGAAGGGCTTTCGCACAAGGTCCTTAAAGTGCACAGTCAGACGATAGAGCTACCAAAACTTCTAATGCAAGGATCAGAGCACTCGTTTAGTGGTGACGTCTATTTCCTGAGTCCGAGCCACAAGGCTTGCCTTCCATTACTTCTTTCTATTGTTTCTGCTGTATATTCTACTGCTGATCAGAGAGAAAAGCAGGTAAAGCACGTCTTTACAATATCATAAACATACTGCACTTATACAGCAATATGCACATCACAAGGCACACAGATGCAATTA
The DNA here is from genome assembly GCF_019279795.1 of Protopterus annectens. Taxonomy (NCBI): domain Eukaryota; kingdom Metazoa; phylum Chordata; order Ceratodontiformes; family Protopteridae; genus Protopterus; species Protopterus annectens. The sequence continues at coordinate 902,855,353 of NC_056725.1, read as the reverse complement.
GGCAGAGCATCAGCACTGATACACGTTGAAACCATGCTCTTCTGGCCATGCATGATCACATCTATATGAGAGGAGGCATATCACTCTAACTGATATGAATAGAACATGCTAAAACAGTGTTTGAAGACTATACGAAGATATATACCTGCCTGTTGATTTATTATTACAGCACAGTGACGTATAAGTTGTACTTACATATCAAAAGCATGCATCTGTCAATAGATTACCATACTGTATAATGTGTAAGTAATGTGCAATACTACCATAAGTAGTGTGCAACAAACCATGGCTACAGAAACATACATATATTCATCTGTGAGATAACAGAATTGCACTGTGCACAATATGCATGCATATCCCCCAAAATACAAAAGCCATGGGAGTAAAGAGTATAAGAACTGCACTTAGGATAGACATGGTGCACATTATATAATCCATAAGGACAGACATAATGTTCACTGCCCAGAAAGATCAGTATGCATGCATCATGGTACATCCAGGTTTAATGTATGCACCAGTAACAATACTATACAGTGTCTTTTGCATGTCATTTTTACAGGTGCTGTAGATGGAACCCAGACCATGTGCAGCTGATGAACATGACATTTGTTACCTTGTTAAAAATATCAGTATAAATGCAGGCAAAGTCTAACATCCATGCACTCACTGTACAACCTCTAAAGTAGGTATCCATGGCCAGAAAGCACTCCAGTTTTAGCAAAACCTCATGCCCTGAAATGATTGTATGGCTTACGTGGTGCATACCAAACTGCAGTGTGTATATACATTTGCATAATGCCATGGAATGGTGGCACTGGGTGAAACTACTCTGTCCATTGCTGATGCAGCTACTTTGTCACCAAGACAGGCAAGATGGTTTATCCAAATGAAGGTTACCATTTGTGGGTATTCCAGCATTGTTATTCTGGTGTCAGAATATCTCAGACCAGATATTAGACCAGGTGTACCCCTAAGAGATGGTCTGTTTCCTAAAAGCAAGAAGTAGCAATATAAGGTACAAGCAGTAATGAACACAGGGGCAGTGAGTTCTTCTGATCTCAGAGACTTCAACCATATTCAGTCTTCTAAAATTCAAAATGACAACTCTAATACCTGGATGAGAGATATGTGTGAGGGCAGATGCTAATGGCTGCATGGATTGTCTCTCATGTCAAACATTTACATGCATCATTCTTTGTGTGTACTGTGCAAATGTGCATTGCATCACTGCTACACATAAATAATGTACTAATAGGGTCTGCAATCTAGATACCATTCCATGTTCTGGAGTCTTCCAAGGGTTTTTGGTACTTGTGTCATAGTGTTGACAGAGTGAATCAAAGATGCCATATACCTCACTGATGCAAACCCTCAGGCAGTGTTTTCAGTTGTTAAACATTGTAGCTGTGTTATGGTGCACCTCTGGCTATGATATTTTCGGTACATGGTAGAGAGCTCTTACTGCACCTAATTCATGTCACAGTATGCAGCACCATGTTACTGCTTATTCTGATGGACTGAAACTTGTTTCAGCTCATTGCGGCATTAGGACACCATAGCAATATCATAGCACACATATGATTATGTATATATTATGCATTTTCTGGAAATAAGCTGCTGGTGGCATCAAAGAACTGATGGCTTGCTGTACATACATCAACTGGTAAACATTGCTGAATTTGTGAATTTTATTAAAATTCTTTCATCTTTTGATTTAGATATGGACAAGAGGAACAGAACAGTTAATTTTACATAGGAATACAATGAGGTGCTTTTGAATGCCTTCTACACAAATGTCATACTTCTCATGTGTCATGGTTGGATTGAACATCTGCATACCTCTCAAGTGTCAGAGGTCAGAGATCATGGCAGATGTTAAAGCTGTGGGTGACCTAGCCTGCCTTGTTACTGAATGCCACTATTGTGTAAAAAATAGGAAACACAAGCTCAAGATAAAAACACAGGATTTATGTTTGCAAGAAGAGAGTAGAAGGTCATTAACCCCTTCCTATCATGCTGGCATGAAATTAATCAACTGCTTATGAGCCCAGTGCCAAATGAGTCGTTTTCCAGTGTTTAGTGCTGTTGTATCTAAGAAAACAGGTTTATAATCCTCATAATGGCTAAATGCATATCTCATTTAGTCACATTTTATATTCTCATGTGTGTCACACATTGACAGTGGCTGAGCTATTGTGTCATCTGTTAGGATGCAGTGTTTCCATGATGCTAGAGACCACATTATCTGCCGAAATACAAGTATTTGGTTTGGTGTGCCTGCTGCTGCCAATTTTGGAGGTGTCCCCTTGTGTGTCTTACACTCTGCTTCTCTTTTAGATGTGTGAGCATCTAGCATATCTGCATTGTCAGAGCAGGCATTTATTTATTTATTTATTTATTTCACATTTGTTAACCGGGTTGGTCCAGCTGGGTAAGAATTTACCCTTTTTCAGTGGAGACTCGAGGGGAAAAGCCCCAAACAGACATACAAATACATATAAATAGAGACAAATTAAAAATATTAAAGAGCAAAACAATCTTATGGATACAATGGATAAGAACATAATGTACTCAATGGAATAGTACATAGCTATATATACAAAAAGTGTAGTAATAGGTTGTAAGAGGAGAAACAACGATAATAAATCCAGCAGGTAAGCAAGAAGGAGGTTAAGGTTGTAGGTAATATAATGAAAAGAAACAAGATATAATTAGATTAGTGACTAGAAGAAGAAATGTGTAAGTGCTGGGGCTTCAGAATTGAGGGAAAGTAGAGTGGGAGTAAAAAGTATAGAGGGGTGACTGCACAAGGGGCCGTAGGTCAGAAGAGGGAATGGTGCAAAAGAAGAGTAGTAGAGGAGGGATGTAGTGAACAAGAGGGAGGGTACAGAAAGAAGAGCAGTTGGATAAAGTAAGTTATAGAAAGAGGAAAAGAGTTTTATAGATCAGACTTAGTGGTGAAGTGGGTATGTGGAGAGGGAGGGGTTAAGTAGGATGATTACAGTTACATAAAGGGTTGTTATGGAGGTACACTATCAGGTCATGTTTGAAGTTAGGAAGGGAGGTATGACTTCTAATATGGAGTGGAAGATTGTTCCAGGTAAGGGAGATGGAGTGTTTATAGAGTATTTTACCTATGTTCTTGTTGGGTTTATAGACTTGTAGTAAGAGTTTATCAGAGCTGTGCAGGGATTGGGGAGGGGTGTACCATGAGCTTTATTTAACAGTGTCTCACAGAGTGAATGTGAACCAGAACCGGTAAACTGTAGGTTTGATATATAGCTGCCTGCAGTGTTGATAGTGCTACAGTTAGTACCAAAATGGCACAGGATCAAAGGTTCAGAGATTAGTACTAGGCTAACTGCTCTTGTGGGTTATTTTAAGCCTAGCCAGTTAGCCCATGTGAGAATCAAACCCTGCATCTTGTGTCTGTAAGGTAAACAGCATTATGCCAAGCACAGGGTGCAATAGCTTCTACGTCTACTCAGCCTTGTTAAAGATCCAGACTTCTCAGTGGCAGTAGAGTAGATAATGCCACTGAGTGGCAGCATCAGGCATCCGGTGCTGTTGTGTCACAGTGTGGTGTGAGCATTCAGCACACCATGTGGATGATAGTATCCATACCCCCTAGCCACTAGTCTGCCTTGGCAGTTAGGTCAAAAGAACGGAATATATGATGAGCACAGCATCAGTTAGGTAAGTCAAAGATTTAACTCCTTGCTTTTAGTCCACTTGATACAGATGATGTTGATGATGCCAATTGTACACCTTTTCCAAATGCTAGAGAAGTTGTTGTGGCATTTTTACACTGGCTTTATGGGTGTGTAAGTACAGCAGTGGGGGCCAGGGGTAATTTTCATGTCGGTAATGCTTTCACAAAGCAAGAATAGATTTCGAGAGGCAGTGCTTGGCCACAGGTCTGGACAACAAGAAAAGGACATGATATTAACCAAAATATAGACAATCTGGAGTTTGAATTCTGTGATCAATCTGAGTAATGGAAATTCTAGAAGGGGCTATTATAACATATCACTATCCTGCAGCTTTGTAGGTAAATAACAGTACTTTATGTTTGTGATGTACCTCTCTGACTCTTAGTGCAAGAAATCTGGACAAAGCCTGACAAAACTGGGACAAAGGCCCAAAAATAGAGACAGGTTTTAAATATTGTTCTTATAAACTTAAAAAAATTGCTAGAGTAACATGGTTTGTGTTAAGATTTGATGTCTGAAATGTAAATGTATGTCATTATTTAGTGGCTTCAGTACTCAGATCATCACACTGATTTGTCAGAAAAAAAACACACATTTTAGACCAAAAATATGAGGTAAAATTCTGGACAGTTAAGAGGTATAGCTGTGAGATGTATGGTCCCACCAATGCTGTATGGAAACTGGCAGAGTGCCAGGTAGCCTTTGTACAAAAACAACAGCTACTTTCTTAAACTCTGTAGTGGGCTGCCAGTGCATTATCATTGCACGGGTCTATATCATACGAGTGAATCACACAAATTGTGAATGCTCATAATATTGAACGTACCAGACCTCAAAGTGCTTTTTCCTGAGATCGTGGTACAGTGAAGAATGGAATATTTGCCCTTTCCCCACTGTAGTCAAATCTCGGAGTTGGAATATATATTTAATGGGGTGTGTGGGGGGCACAGTCCCCCACAATAGGAAGTTCGAGGTCTGGTACGTTTGATATTATGAGCATTCACAATTTGTGCGATTCACTCATATGATATTGACTCCATTGCACAGGGTGTTTGGGTTGCTAACTAAACCAGCATCTTCATATTCTCCCAGGTGCTGATCTATTGTTGAGACACCACCTTCAAAGGTCTTGCAAGATGATGTTGGAAACATGAGTTCTGCAAGTAATTCTTAGCATGGTGGATATGCAGTATCTTCCCAAATATAGTTGCAAGACCTAGGGGACATGGCTGTAGGTGTAATTTGGGGGCAACACAGAAATCTGGAGGTGTCAGTGCCATACAGAGTACAACTGCTGTTGTGTATTAGGATATGGCCTAAACATGGTGACATTTCTGTTCTGATACATGTTTTTCAAGGCTTTGGTTTGGGTTCCAGTGGCATCTTTCCCTTGGCTTCTTATTTACTATACTAGGGTTCCTGTAGCTGTTGTCCTGGATACCTGTGAGTTAAAATGTTAGCTTTATATTCCTCTGGATTGTGTCATTTGTGGTTGCAGGGCCCTGGGTTTAGGCTGCTTGTGTCTACATATGCAGTGTATAGCATACAACAAAAGCTCAACAGATCTTGTCCAGTTTGTCCTTACACATATGTCTAGAATCATAACACCAGTATGATCTGTTTCAGATATGCAACACATCTGTATGACATCGTGAGTAAGTGGTGATTACTGTTAAAAGCTTCCACAGTCATCGATCTGAACCCTGTGGTGGGACTAAAGAGCTAAGGCTTTGGCAGTAAGTGGCATCAACACCAAAGAGGAAAAGTGGGGTTATCTCAAACTCATGGCACAATGAGCTGCAATGCAACAAATGTGTAGCATGTGCCCCCCCCCCCATTCTCCCAGGGAGCTTAGTAGACATGCCCATAACATTTCATTTTTGCTGGACACAAACTGGGATTTTATTGTCTGATAACCATGCTTGTTGAAATAAGCATGAGTGTCATCTGTGCCAGGGACAATGTGGGCAGGGGCATTATATCAGGAATCTGTGATGCCTGAGAGTTTGGTAATTCTATTGATACCTCATATTACTGGTGTTTAGGTTTACATTCCTGCTTGAAGCATTAGTAACTAAAACACTTGATAAAGAGTGTAATCTTTGCTTTAAAATACTGGCTGGACTTACTTTTGACCTCTAAAGTGATCGAGTGGCCAGGATGGTCACAACTCAGATGATTCTGATCTGCAGTGTGGCCGAATTACATGTAGCACTTAATACCTAGTACCTTTCCCTCAGCATAGGTCACACACGAGTTTGGGGTAGAGCTGTCTATTAGCTATCAGTCATTTCTTTTCCTTCATAATGAGGAAGTTATGGTATGACCAAAAGCATCTATATGTGCATCTACATCTGCTTCGGTAGAGGTGATGACCAGGTATCTCATCATGGCTCGTTTGCATTTCACAGTTAATATTGTTGTGCATTTTAATCAGCATTATTTTTTTTGTACTTCTGGTTCACAGTAATTAGCATCTCCATACATATCAAATGTCCTTCAACAACTTGAATTTATGGTTTCAGACTAGTGTCTGTGACGTATATAGTTGATTTACATGCATGTCAAGTGCAGTGTTTTATGCAGTACATCATACATTTGTCTGCCTAATGAGATGATGTGTAAATATTGCTGTTTTTCTGCATGGCATTTGAAATGTACACTGGCCTTTTTTGTTGTGCACCATGTTTATAATTTTCACTATCTGTAAAAGATGTTAAGCTCATGCTTCAACAGAATCCTAAAACTCTTACATAATGTAATGCTGTTTTTGTTGTTACTTGGAAATTACAGCTATCATGCCTTATTACACAGAAAGCAATGAATCAGAAGTAACGGAGTATTTTTAAATGTTAATTCTAGTGTTATTTCTAGAATGAATACTGTTTAATGTTTATCACCTGCTCTAATGTAAATAGAAAATGTTCATACCTGAATGAAAAACAAAATACATCCAGGTACCTCGTCTAATACCTTCTGGTAGGCTGCTGTTCATTTTTATGGTTGTTCTTTTTTCCTTCATACACAAGCCAGAAACATTATTTATTGCACTGCAACAATATTAGCTAAAGAGGAAGATGATGCATTATTGTCATTTAATTAGTATGACAGGAAGCAAGCTACATCATCATGAAAGTGATTTTATTTCAGAATGCTGGTAATATAATGCTGTGTAAAACTTCATTTAACTGAAACAGTAAATAAAAACAAAGAAAGAAAACAAACAAATGCCTAAAATGTGCATCGAAGATCCTACACATTCTTCAAAATGGACTTCCCAAAATTCAGAAACACATACTACCAACAGCATGTCATAAAGACAAAATCACAAATTTTTATTCAAAGCTAATATTTCAGATGGTAATGACGATATGGTCACTGAATTTGTTCTGTTAGCAACAGCTGGTCATTTTTGATGACCTGATCTTCACTGGTGTGTATTTCTGTTTTGTTTTCATTTCATGAACCCTCCAACAAGGCAGTGCAGGATACAGCATTGCCCATTTCTCTCTGAATTGTATTATCTTCCTCAGCATTAATTCCAATCTGCTCCTATCTCCCCATAGCAAATCATTTAATCATTCAGGGAATGAAGCCTTTTATCTGTCAGGTTTACTTTGGAAGTGGGTTTCAAATATTTAACATGGTATGGCATTAATGGGTTGCCTTACTATGGTCTTGTAATGTTTCTATTGCAATTTGTTGTGACTTGTATTTTTTTTTTTTCAAACTACAAGATGTGCATCTAATCATCAGACTAGCTGGGAATGCACAGGTACCACAAAAGCAGGGTTACCACCTGGCCCTCATTTTGCAGGATGGTCTCACAACGGGGCAGCTGTCGTCTATGCAAAAACATAAAAATGTTGACAGTCCTGTGATTTCAGTACAAGGCATATTTTCTAACATTCCACTAACTGTTGCAGAGAAAATAATGATTTGGGATATAAAACACCTTAAAATTATATGAAATAACAGAACCTACAGACATCCAACACTGAGCCTTTAATTTGGCAATAAAGTAAAAACCATTCCCTTTTAATAATGTGGGCAGAATTTGCCCAGAAATTGTAATAATAAAAAAATCTTTCTCTGTGTAGGTCATGAGGTGCTAAGCCCAGCCATAATGTAACACTGCTTTTATATGAAACAGGTTACGTCACAACATGGAAACTGCAAGAAAGCTTGAACTTAAAATATGTAAACAATCTACATTTTCCAGTTATTCCAAATGATTGGATTACTACAGAGCTTGTGTTTTAGTGGCAGAGCTGTCATTAGATTAGACCCCCCTGCTAGTAATCCTGACATTTTTTTTATTTTTCAGAGGTTGCAGAACTGACTTTTTTTCCTCCTTGCTCTGCTGTAGCACTAGTGAGTACAGACCTAATAATGGGCTTTGTTAAAATCACATTTTAGAGAATTAGACCTATCTAAAGCAAGCACTGGAAATGGATTTATCTTTAAACTAAATGGCCTCTGATACCAGACTTTTTTTGTTTACATGCAACAGCACTTCTTTTCAGCCAAGATAACTTTTGTTTTTCTTGCATAATCATACTTATTAGCAGCTATGCAAGTTCTACATGAAACTAAAAAAATGCAAAATTCTTCATGTAGAAAAAGTATTATAAAGCTGTTTAATTCACTTCCCAGTAAACCTCCTTCACTTGATGTCATAACAGGACACAAAAAGTATCTGTAAGACAGCGTTTTGAAACTCATACTCTGAAATCATGAAACCTTTGCACGCTGTAGAATTAAAAAACATGTAATAAGCAGGTCTAGTGTTCCACCTCAGACTCACATCATTACCCTTTAAAATATCGTGGAACTGCTGGTTCATTAGCATTTTGTCAGAATGATGAAGATTAAAAACATATAAACTGCCAAGTATTTGTTTTAAATCATAATGCAAAATAAAAGGAACTGCTAATTACATGGGCTTTGATAGATGAGTGGTCAAAAGTATATTGTGGGTTTTAAGTCAGGCTTCAGACAAAGACAGACTTTTCTTTTCTGTTTACTTTGTATCATGATTAGAAAACAAGTTCTTGCCAGAGGCTTTGATACATCTAAGTTTGAAATCATGCCCTTTTCTTCTTTAACGTTTTTCTCTGTTTAAATCATTTAAAAATATCTTAGAAGGGGTTTCACGTCTAGAGTGCTATACTTTATTTGTCATATTGTTTCTGACCTTTACTCTTCTTTCACTTGCCAAGATTTTGTAATCTTCATGGCATCAGCTTTTTTCCTATCCAGATGCTATGTGTTGACTTGCTTTAGTGTAATTAGATACCAGTTAACATAAACACAGAAGACCTTAGTTATGCTGCCTTTCTGCTGTTTTAAAATTACTATGTGTATCATTAACAATGGAATATTGTGTAATTTACTTACAAAAATGTAGATTTCAGGACAGAATTAATCTCTTGAGTCAGTGGTACAAAATACTAAGCCTAATAATTAAATTATAATCCCTTATAATTATTCTAGTGCTAATTAATAAAAACTGAAGTGCATTCTGTAAAATGCAACAACAGAGTCATTAACAATCCATTTCTTATTCACTGCAATGCATTTTAAGATAACTAAATATTTTCTGAAACCATGCTAACACATAAGGGAGCTTCTATCAATGACCTTTTTTGTTTCTGAGGTAAAGAAACAGATGTCTTCCTTTTTTTCCACTGGAATTTGTAGGTGTCAATTTTGCTTTGATTTGCAACAATGACTTTTGAAAAGAGGCTGACACTGCCAAGGATAATTACAGTTGTGTTAGAATTATTTTCTGAAGCAATATTCAATGGATCCTGGTTCTTCTTAGCATACTGTCAAAACAACATACCACAAACAAAAACAAAACTTACAAACCAAAGAGAAATGGCATACTGATGGAATCTGAGGACACCAGAATGGTGTGTCTTGTTGTCAATATAAATTTATACTCACAATACTTTCCTGAGTTCAACAGCCACATTTGGGGAGAAAGTTATCTATATTTTAGTGTTAGAGTCAGCTCTGCTTAAATTTACAACTGACAACATTTTCACTCTGTAATTATGAATAGCTCTTCTTATAATTTTTTATGTGGTTTGATATGTTTGCAGCTTTAAGCTTTATATTACATTTATGCATCATATATCTAGACACATTTTTCCAAATATGCACACATATATGTATATATGCAAGCAAAAAGAAGACTGGCAAGACAGACAGACAGATAGGTAGACAGAGACATTAAAATGGATAAATAGATATATAAATAGAAAGATAGATAGGTATGCATATAGAGAGACTGCCACTTAGAATTAGAGACAGTTTAGCAAATGAAAAAGGGTTCTTTTATTACTCAAAGATAAAGCAGCCTTTTTGGGCCTTCAAAATATAAAAGAAAAACAAACAAAAGCATTGTAAACATTATTTTATAAAGAGGAAATGTTACTCTTATCCCATAGAGATGGTTTGTGTTTTGTTCACCCCTTGACTCTTAATATAATACTTTATATAATCGTTTCAGATATAATCTTATATAGGAAGTACTGCCTTGTCTCTAAAGTATACCTTTCAGCAACATGCAGGAATAAAAATTCAGGCAGCTGAGATCCCCATACAACATCTCTGATGTGTTTGATTATAGACTGATCAAGCACAGAAGTGTCATCTAATCTAATAAGTACAAAAACAACTTTTCATGCATGGGTGATCAGCAGCCTGCCTGCACTGCTACATATATCTACTAACACTGAGATCACACAATAGTGTTGAAAAGGGTAAATGTCCTGAACCCCAGTATCTGACATTCACAAAGTTTGCTTCCTCAAGTTTGGAATAGTGTGATTCGACCAAAATATTTGGCAAGTCACACTTCAATGTTTGAGCTATGAAACTGCATATGTGTGTGTGGTGCATGTGCGTGTGTGTGTGTGTGTGTGTGTGTGTGTGTGTGTGTGTGTGTGTGTGTGTGTGTGTGTGTGCATGTATGTGTCTGTGTGTATTTTTGTACTATATATAAAATCAAAAATACCGAATGTTGACTGTGAAAACATTAACTTCATAAGGTCAAAAACATCAGTGTTGACATGCCAGTAATCAGCAATCAAAGATAAACACACTAAAATGAACACCCTCTTTTTGGAGGCACTTCTCGGGATCTAAGGACCAGCAAAATCAATCACAACACCCACTTTAGTGTTTTCATTCCACATTATTCAGGAACTTCATCAGAAAATTTTCACATCATTAATTACATAGTATAAATACCTTATACCTAATATGTTATCCAATAGCATAACAGAGTCAATTAACTATAACATCATAGTCTTTAATTAAGAGCAGCAGTAATTTAACCTTCTTGAATTTAAAAACAGCAATCATTCAACCTTCTAAAAACTTGATTACTTTCAATCCCTTCTTTTATTAATTGACAACATTCTATTAGTACTGTACATATACAAATATGTAACAAATACTGGAGCTTTACATATCTGCAAAACATTTATAAACCTAAAAAATGTTCATAGAAATAAAAATAAAACAATTATTTTGTTTATATCATCATCTTGTTCTCATAAAATTCTATACTTTAACAAACTTTTGATGTTAATATGTTCATTCAATCCTGGTTTACGATCATCCCTTAACAAAATCTGCCACCTTAGCTCACAAGTCTCTAATAACTTATTGCATCCATTGGTAAATGGGAATTCATTTATATGTTCCAATACAGAAAAATGGAACTTTCTGAAAATTTCACATACTAAACTATGTTTACTTAGAGCATTTAACATATTTCTATCCTTAATAGCTTTTAAGTGCTCCCTAACTCTAATTTTAAGAGATCTCATACATTTATGTATACAAAAACACTGACAGGTACTACAAAGGCTTACATATACAATATTTCATACTAAAACAGTTGTAGTGGCCTTTGATCTCAATGGGGAACCTGCAGTGGTGGTGCTGCGGTAGCGTTGTCGCCTCACAGTAAGACGCTGTCCAGTTCGATTCTCAGCTAGCGCGTCTTCTGCGTGGAGACATGTGTGAATGGGCATACCTTTGTTGAAGGTTGTGCGTCAGGGCTGGTAACTCGGCATGTAAAAATCAACTGCCAATCATTAGCGGACCACAGTTCCGCTGTGGTGACCCCTAACCGGGAAAAAGCCGAAAGACACAAACAAACCTTTATTTAAATGGGGAAAGTGAACAATATTAGTATTACTCATATATCAACACTGTTTACATGTTCCACAGGCAAAAGTGCCTGCTCTTGGTAAACATAATTTAACATTACTACTGGGATGAAATTCTAGTAATGTTTTAAATTAGTTGTTATTTTAATGACAAACTATGGTTTATCATCTAAAACACTAACTAAATCAGGGTTGCCTATAATCATTTTCCAATTAGTTGTCACTATATTTTTGATTGCTAAGCTATCACTAGAGATAGCTATTGGTAGGGCAAACACCTTTTCATCAGTGTTATTAGTATTTCTCCTAACTTTGTTAACTTCAGTTCTGTTTTTCAAAATGGGGGGAAAGTTTTCATTTTGATGTCTTTTAGCTTCTTTTACAAAACATTTTAAATAACTTGAAGGATATCCTCTCGCTAAAAACAAATTAGCAATGAACTGTACCTCATGATTAAAACATTCATCATCACTTATACTATATCTAGCTCTTATTAATTGGCCTCTAAATGTATTAAGTTTAATATATTTAGGATGACCGCAATGAAAGTGTAAATAATTATTTCTAAAAGTGTCCTTCCAAAATATACAACTATGAAAACAACAATTAATGGGGTCCATTTGAATCAAAATATCTAAGAAATTAACTTTTTCTCACACTCTTTCAGTAGTAAATTTCAACCATTATATCATGTATAAATGCATCAGATTCACTGATCTCCCCACTCCCAATGAAAAACAGATCATCAATAAATTTTGTGTACCAACAAATATACTGATATAATGGACTGAAACACTAAAGGCGGAGGAGTGTCCATATTCACCAAGGATATTCACACCATCAGGCTAGATGCCCAACACAATGCATCTGAAATTCTCCAGGTGCAACTAACATTAGGTAAGACTGCAATCCCAATTGTAGTTTGCTACAGATCCCCCACCATGCCCCAAGATCTCACTACACCTTTCTAAACATACTGGAAAATATTAAGATACAACCAAATACCCTAATACTGGGTAATTTCAACTACCCTGCCATTAACTGGGAAAACTACTCGTGTACCAACACCTTTGCCTAACGGTTCTTGGAATTCATAAATTCCAATGCCCTGGATCAACTAACCCATAGTCCCACCAGGGGCTCCAATATCCTAGACCTGGTCATTACCAACATGGAAAATCGATGCTCCACACCTATGGTCACCCCATCGTTGGTCAGGTCTGACAATAAGCTAATAACCCTTAACATCCACATCCCAAACCCACTCACCAGTAAGGAAACCTCCATAAAAAACTTCTCCAAAGCCAACTTCATGCTACTCAAGTCAGAAGTGACAAACTTAATGACATCCATGCAGATGGGAACTGAAAGTTCAACTGCTGAATCCTACACTAAGGCACTGTACGAGTACATCCACTCATGCATGAATCATGCCATCTCAAATAGTACCGAAATGCTCTCCTCCAAAAAAAGGAAGCCAATCTGGTGGTCACCTGCCATAAACAATCTTTACAACAAAAGGAAGAAACTGTTGCAGAAGAGAGGAAAATCTGAAGATGCAAAAAACTCCCTTGCCAGCCTCAGTAAGAAGCTGAGATCCCTCATAAAATCCTCCAAAGCTAGATACAAAAATAAAATTGTCAAAGATTCCAAAGACAACCACAAGGCATTCTATAACTATGTCAAGAATCTAAATGGCAATGCTCAGATCTGCTCTGAGCTACAACAGAATGGCATTAAATATATTGATCCCAAGGATATTGCCAATATCCTGGCAGATCAATTCAGTACCAACTTCACCCCCCTCTCACCCCCTAAAAGGCCCATCTCAATACCGGAAGATTGCCAAATTCTGGTAATAATGGCCACCCAGGTAAAAAAAACACACTCTCCACAGCTAAGAATACAGTATCCATGGGATGAGATGACATCCTGGGCTGTGTACTACATGAACGGCAAAATGAACTGGCACTTCACCTAAGTGTCTTGTTTAATCATAGCCTCACCTCAGGCCTTGTGTCCACTGATCCCAAGAACTACCACCCCATCAGTCTGACGAGCCTGATCTGCAAGGCCATGGAACGTATTATCATGGAACTTATAAACAAAGACATTGGAAACCTTCAAACACTGGACCTCACCAAGTTTGGGTTTATGTAGGGCCGATCTTGTCTCCTGAACCTGATTGACTTCTTCAAATCAGTCTCCAGAGCTATGGGCAAGGGTAAGGTGGTCAACACAGCCTAGCTGGACCTCGCCAAGGCCTCTGACACCATCCCCCACTCTGGTATCATAGATAGACTTATTAAGCTGGGCATTAATCCCTATGTCACTCGATGGGTTGCCAACTGGCTTACTGACAGAACCCAGACTGTAAAAGTAGACGACTCCAAATCCAACTCCAGACAAGTGACAAGTGGAGTACCTCTGGGTTTAGTCCTGGGACCACTCTTGTTTGGCATCTACTTCTCTGAAGTACAGGCCAACACTAAGGGACTCTGTCTAATGAAGTTAGCAGATGACTGCAAACTGGGAGCCATTATTGAATCCCCAAATGATGTGGATACTCTACAGAAGGGCCTTACAGAAACAGATGCTTGGTGCCAGAGCCATGGGCTCAAGCTCAATGCTAAGAAATGTATAGTTATCCCTTTTGGGAAAAACATGTACCTGTGAATTACCACATAGGTGGCAGTACACTAAACACCAAAAGTGTGATAAGAGACTTAGGGACATAGGTGGACAGTGGTCTGACCTTCAATAACCACATCACCACAACAGTCAGGAAATCCTTCTATGTGGCACACCTCATCACTAAGGGCTTTTCATCCAGAGAAAAGGAGGTCATTGTCCCACTGTACTCATCCGTCATTAGACCCATTATAGAATACAATGCCCCATTTGGTATGTACTTCTCAAGACATCTGCAACAACTGGAGAGGCCACAGAAATACCTCACTAAAAGAATCACAGGCCTAAAGCAGATGCCCTATGCTAATTGCCTTAAAAAACTCCAGCTATACTCTGTTCCATATTGCCTACTTAGAGGCGATCTCTGCTTAACATACAAGGCCATGTCAAACCCAGAGATGTTGGACATGCTACACTTAAAGAAATCCCAATCCCTCAGAGCCACATGCTCCAGGGATCTAATCCTTGTCATCACAATAAACAAAACATGCAGGAGGGATAGGTTCCTGACCCAGGGACTCCCCAGACTCTGGAATAGACTGCCAATACATGTCAAGCAGAGCGCCTCTTTGGCCCTCCTCAAAAGGTACCTTGACAATTGGATGGGAGAAAGGAAATTCACCCTGGGGATCACATCAGTCACCCTGCTAGACATGGGTCCAAGGAAGTAAATAGTGTGGGAAGAAATAGCCAGGGAATTGTTATGGCTAGACTTGTATAGGCCCTAGGGCCAATAGCCCAGTACCAACCTATGAACCTATGTTCCCACCAACATAACACTATGTTGGCAAATGAGGGTGCCAGATGAGCACCCATGGCTACTCCAACTTTCTGTCTATAAATATCAGTTCCAAACAAAAAATAATAATTGTTAACACTAATTTCATAAGCATCTCACACAAATTTCTGGTAATAGTATCTACTTTACTAACTTCTGTAAGATAGGATTTCATGAATTCAACACCATGAATAACATCAATACTAGTGTATATGGAAACACAATCAACAGTACATAGGATCTCTGACAAATTATTTTTTATTTATTTTATTTAACATTTGTTTACTAGGAAAGTCTGACTTGGAACAAAGCCAATTTTCAGCAGAGGCCCAGGGAGAAACTCTCCAGACACATGTCCTTGTAAAGTGGGAGGAAACCACCAGAGTACGTGGAGAAAACCCACACAAATGCAGGGAGGACATGCAGACTCCACGCAGAAGGAACTCCAGCCGAGAATCAAACCAGAGAACCTCTTGCTGTGAGGCAACAATGCTACCGCTGCACCACTGCACCATCCAGTTTTTACACTCTGTAATTATGAATAACTCTTCTTATAATTTTTGACATGGTTTGACGTATTTGCAGCATTAAGCTTTATATTTAATTTATGTATCATATATGTATTCATCTAAATAGATATATTCTCCCAGATATAATAAACTCCAACATGTAGGAATAGTGCAAGCCCTACATGGAGTGTACCATGGCCGTGCCTGCAGCTTCCCCTTAGCAGCGCACCTTGCATATTAATGAACGCACACTACTGAGGGATAGCCATGTACACAGTTACTCAATCTATGTAGGGGGTGTGTTACAGTGCTCAGAGATGTTTAACACACTCCCTGCACTGTCAAAGTGCCAGATGGCACTGAAATAGAAATGTTAATTGTGTTTACTTGGCCAGTTTTTTTTATTTGTATGGGGTGTGTTACAGTGTCCATAACACACCCCTTGTACTGTCATAGTGACAGATGGTACTGAAATATAAATGTTAAAATGTCACTGACCCTTCTTTTTCCTTGTGTTTGTACTGTGCGGTGTGGCACTTAGCAATCAATGTGTGCCAGACATCTAAAAATAGAAACAGGATGCTTTTAATTTTAATAGAAAAGGTCTAGTATAAGCATAGCTGAGTGGGTTTGTGTACTGAGGTGCATTGCTCAACAGTGTTTAAACATAACTGAAAGATATATACAAATGTATAACTGAAATCTTCACAGCCACATTAGCTGAATGGTTAGAGTCATGGTCTTGTGTGCAGTAGGTGCACAGTTTGAATATCCAGACAGGCCATTAAGTTTTTACATCTTATGTACAATTATTTTTTTTAATCCATGTATTTATTGATATTTGTTCACTGGGTTAGTCCAGCTGGTGCAGAAGCCCATCTGCAGTGGAGATACGAGTAGAAATGCTCCAATTGTACTCAAGTGTCCAATACATTACAGTCACACCCCAAGATAATGTAATTAAAATACATAGAGTTAGGTCATGTAAAGTAAAATGCATACACATATCATGAATGAGTAATTAATATCAATAAATGCTCTGTTTATTATTAAAAAATCTGGTTTACCCTTACCTAACCACTGCTAAGCCAAACCAAGCAATGCTTAAACAGGACCTGTTTTAGCAGTACTTAGCAATGTACAGCTCATCTTCGCTTGTTTGGGTACTGCTCAGCAATGCCAATTTAAGGAGTCCTCAGCTCAGCTAAGCGGGTTTGTGCACTGCTAAGCATTGTTAAGCGTTTACCAGTTTAGCATTTTTAAAAATGGTTCAGTGGTGGCAAAGTGCAGGAAAACAGCCTTATTTAAGTTGAACAGGTGGGAATACAGCCAGAACCTGTTGGGGTTTAATCACTGCATGAGCTATGGTTGGAGTTGGAGAGGGTGCGAGAGAGTGGTGAATTAAGATATATTTTTCAATATATAGTACTCTAATTAAGAAAGAGTACAGTAGTAACTGCCAGTAGGTATATTCTGTTGTGAGTGTACTGCAATGAATGTGTTCATAGACCTGGACTGATATAAGTGAGTATTCCCAGGTACAGTTCAGTATAGATGAAAGCAGGAAACATGGTAATGTTAAGGAAAGAAAGTTATCACTGCATTAATAACGTTTGGGAGTAACATGTGTATACTGTATTAATAATACATGGTCTGGTAATAAAGTACACCAGCATAAAAAATGTGAAGGGAGTAAATTAACTGCATTCCTAATGTAAAGGAGATACAGTACAACTGCAGTCAGAATTTTGAAGAAATAAAGGTAGTACTGCATAGATTGTGGAATAATAGCTTTTTTCCAATGCCTGCATAATTCAATGTATAGAACAATAAAGATTGTCAGATGTACACCAATCACTGTGTCGTGTCACCCTCAATAAATCTGTGTTCTGCAAACTGTTTTGTGCAGTCTGGGCTGTTGTTCAAGAAATCGCATATTACAGATGATGTGAAGTAAACACGGGTATAACAGCATGACGTGACTGAAGGCTGACCAATAAAGAACTGTTATGCTAAAGTGTAGATGTGGAGCTGTACTACAAGATATAATGCAATATAATATTTGTTCTGCCCTAAGATCTGAACCTAGAGTAGTACAGTCTAAGGTGTTATAGTGCAATTCTACCAGGATTGTCTTGTGTTAACCTTTGTATTTCAGCTATATGCATTCCTGAATGTAGGTACTCTGGTGCAGGTAAGTATGAAACCTGTAATAGCTGTAGACTGCAAATATACCATCTGGAAATGTATATAGGTCATGTAGGCAACCCAGCACCCCAATATGGTCTGTACAGATCACATATATTCCTATCCACTAGGGGTTAATTATGTAGACCTGCAATCCAAGTATTAATACATAGTTCATCTCCTATCTCTGTCATGCATACATCTCATGCATGTATATTCAACTGTCACTGCACTCTTGTTTGACACTCTACCTATATTAGCAGGTCAGACTTTGTCACCAGGTGAGCTTTAGGTACATATCACTCAGTCACCACACAGGAGTGGCTCAGTAGCTCAGTGTGATAAGCAATATATATGTTGTTCATTTTGCCACACACAGACTGGGGTTTGAATCCCGGGACAGGTAGTAAGATATGTTTATAGTTACAGACAAGTACTACTGACTATTTATAGAAACAGTTATGTATTGTTAACAGATATTCTCCCCACGGGACTTACAGGTAAATAAATGTCTGTAGTAGCATTCCTGCCAATGATGACAGGATAAGTGTAAACTCTCTGCACTGTGCACGATACATGTCTCTCAAGTGTCATACTGTTATGGATAGTGATCATTGCTGCCAAAAATCTTGGTCACAGATATAAACCAAGTTGAAGTATGCCAGGATCACACTCACACAATATCAGTGCAGAGTACACATTGGTAGTCATACATGTTCCCCTGACATGTAATAGTCCCCTGTAGTTATGTACCTGTAGGTGTTACAGCTTGATGAATACCATCTCATCTGGATAGCTTGAGAGGTATGTATGTGCTACAGAAGCTATAGGGCACTTGTAGACATAAAGTAAGGGCAGACCTGTAGAGTATTGAGCAGTACTGTTGTGAAAATTATAACCTATACAGTTGGTAATAGAATGTCTTTCTCTGCTCCCCACCCCTCATCTGCATCACAAATTAATATTCTTATACTGCAGGTATGGTTCCATTTTCACATATGTTCTTGAAACCTAATGTTGGGCCTTGTGTTGTATTATTGGTTATATATCACAATGGTTGCATACTAACATACCTTGTTGAAATACCAATGTTGTTGGCCTTTTGCTGCAACTGTTACTGGCATGCTGTTACAGTAATGACTGTTATTCAATTTATGCCTGTGTTCTGTATGCTATGCAATTATACACATGCATGCTGTTACAACTAACATTGAAATGTTCTGTTCATGACTAACCAATACAAATTGACAAACCTCAACACCATAGCATGATTGAGTAGGTTGGTGCAGGTGGATCCACCTATCCCACCACATCTGGCCATGGCACTGGGTCCCAGCATGTCTGGGACCCAACCTGGAGCTGCTTCCTCCATTAGTCCTGCACCACACACAGGTGGAAGTGCCTAAGGGATTGGGGCCCATCCCCCCATGGGTGTGGGTGCGGAGAGGATGTTGTTAGCCAAAATCAGTTCACAGAGATGGTGTGCAGGGTTATCCAGCAAGATTTGGATGACTGACTGAGCCAGATTGAGGGCAGACTGGTGCACCTGGAGGGGCAGACTGGCCCCAGCACCCAGCCACCAGCACAGCCATCTTCAAGGTTGTGGAGGAGCAGTGGTGACTGCCCATGGGTGGGGAGCTCAGTCTCACTGTTGCCATCTGGAGGCACTTGGTCCTCTGATTCCTAAACACCCTCCCTGTCCAAGGTGTTTATCCCCTCAAGTGTCATACCCCACCCCTGTCTGCTCTCTTGTCTGTTCGCAAATGCAACCTCTCCTACCCAACTTACCTCCCAAAACATACCTATAATCCTTCCCCAACATTCAACTATCTCCTTAAAAAAAGGAGAGAGGGGCATCTGTCCCACAAAAAAAAAAAAAAAAAAAAAAATCACCCCATACATAACTCTCCATGTCACCCTCACGTACACTGTCATCAATCAATCATTCCAGTACTTAATCAACAAAGTTATGTTGCCCACAACCCTCCCTGTGGGATGTGAGGCTTCAAATTTCAAATTGTCCACAACATGCACAGCTGTTGCTGCACAAGAAATAGAGAGCTATGGTCCTTTCCTACACCCATCCTGTACATCCCTACGTGCCTTTCATATTATTCTTCCCCCTGCTTGGCCCCATTTCACTACTTTCCTATCACTCTTTTTTCTTTTCTTGGAAATAGCATGGGTTTAAGTGGGACTAAGTGCTGCTTGGCATCACAGCACATCGCACAAACCTGTACAAACCCGCTTAAAACTGCTTTAATCACCTTATCTAATTCTGACACTGATATGCACATCAATAAAATAAGCACCCTTACCAGGTGTCGAACCCAGGACCCTCTGAACTACAGCATAGTGCATTAGCCAACTAGGCTAATCTATAAATATATCATGCATTACACTGCTGTCACATCAGCAAACATATACACTCCTGCCAAGTTTTGAACCCAGGACCTTCTGAACTACAGCATAGTGCATTAGTCCACTAGGCCAACTCAGCTCTGGCAAATAACTGGAGTTCCTATTAATATATCATGCATCACATTGATGTCACATCAGTAAAAACACACACCACAGCCAAGTATTGAATCTAGCACCTTGTCAACTACAGTGTAGTGCATTAGCCCACTAGGCCACTCCACTGTGAAAAGCAGCTGGTGTTTTTGCAAAGATATCTTGATTGCCAGTGATACACTACTTCTACATATAATGGGATAAATAGCAGCATACACAGCCTGTGATGCAGACACCAGACCAGTACACAGCCAAATATATGTTGATGGATGTACATGAGGCCTATGATATCAAGTAGAGCTGACAACTTGCACAGAATGTTGCAGACTGTCCACAGTCGTACCACCTATTTATGACATGGTTGTCATAAAACCTATTTTATGTGCTGAACTACTGGCAAGTCAGTGCAGAGTGAGGTTACAAAATCAAGACAGATAGGTCAGTGTCACATGTCATACTCATCTGAATGCACATGTTCATGCCAATCCTGTGTAACACTCTGTATGCATGCACATATATCTTGCAAGTACACCTGCCCTAATAATGACTCAGTAGCTCTATCTGTGACATACCTAGCATGTGTGACATCTGGACACCCACTGTCCTGGCTTACAGTCTAGTCTGTTGCATAACAACTATATGCTTGTCAATACAACATAGAAATAACTGAGTCCTGCAATATTCGGCAGAACTGGTTGCTGCTATCACAGTCACTGCCACCCACTGTAACATGTCAAAGGCCTATAGGGTGGGATACGTGTCACACATATAAATATGTGTCTGAAATGGCACCTACCCCTCTCTGGATGGCACTATTACATAACATATGTACCAGAGGCATGTGCCTCACCTGGGCTGTTATGGGTACCCTCACCCTGGCTATGCTGTCAGAACAGAGCTGACACTGATCCCTCACTCACATATAAATCTTGTTGTCCCTGAATGTGGTCACAATCCTTAGTATGATCACTGGCTAGAATGCAGCAGCTGCAGCCTGCTACACATGCATAGTATGTTCAACTACCTGCTACAGACCTAACATACCTCCCAAACACTTAGAACAGGCCATCCACACAACACCCATGCATAAAGGGTTGGGGGAATGTTCAGGTGACAGAGACATGTATCACGGTCTCCACCTACAAACATACACAGCTGATAGACCAGCATCAACTGCAGCAGCATGCACATTCTGATAAAAATGATGGATGACGTTCACATCTGCCTCTCTCCTTACTGACCCCAACACACATGGTTAAACAGCAAACTGCCACATAATCAGAAAGTCTGTTAACAATGACCAAACACAGCATGCAAAACTGTGGGCGTACCACATCAATACAAACAGTGGACAGTATTTCTATCTACCCTCTATGATGCTGTATCTCGCACACCTTGATAATTTCCTCCTCACAGGCCAGGAAAAGGGTCAAGGCCTACATGAAGGCCTTAATTATAGCACTGCATTGCCATGCCATTGGCTATTGAAAATGCAACCCAGCTGCTCTGGATGCTGTTAGCAAGTGTGAGTCACATATTGGTGCATAGGAAATCACCTATTCATGAGCATTAACTGCAAAAGGTAAGCTGCTGCCTATGGTAAACAGGTCTGTGAGTTTCTTCATGAAGACAGACTGCGCTTTCCTAGGAAAACTAGCACTGCATTTCTGCTCACAAAGGAGTACAGCACTATACCAGGTATGCCATAGAATCCCCATATAATGGAATGCAGATGGGGCATGCAGTCATGGGAAACAGGAATTCCAACAGTAGGTCTCAAGAACATATCTTATAATGATATGTTGCTGTTAGTCAGCTGTCAAGCACCTACAGACTTCCCTTTTGGCTCTGTCTGCAGTGACCTAGATCACAGCTCTGACCCCTGAGTCCTCCCAGCAATGGTCAGCTTACATATGACTGCTTCTGGATTGTCTGTTGTACAATAGTGACAGTAACTACTGGGGTATACAGCTGGCATATCACATCATGCACTGTCAGTGAGCCCCTCTCAGTCTGTGAATGTCATACAGGCATAGTTCATCCATGGTCCAGGTGTCACTGACTGTTCCTGATGCACTCTGGCTAGGTCACTGTGTATTCCAAACCTGTATCTCATTGCCTGACAGCTATGACTAGTATATCTGGGACCTCCTGCAGCAGGACAGCACGTTATAGGCAGCAGTAGTGGGGGGACATAGTCTCCACCTCGGCAGCACTGTGTACATATTGAACATACAATGTAAGGGAATGAATACAGTACCAGATATTAATGTACTATGGCTGAGCTCTGAGGGGTTTGCCATGTCACAGACACCCCCACAGTCTGGGTACAACCATCATATATTGTCCAACTGGTTTCCAGACATCCACATTTGTCTAGCAGGGGGTCCACATATATCAAGCACATGTACACATTCTGCAAACATCTGTGTACTGCAGATGACAGACACCTACCAGGAGGAAACCCTACACCACATTTGCACTGCTCTCAGGTATTGTGTAGCACACATGTTGCTGGAATGTCTACATTCACTTGTAGTACCACTTACGTATTTGTCAGATGGTGGCTGTATGACATGGTACTATAACGTTCCCCATAGGGGACACACTACAGTAGATAGCAGTGATGGGTGTGGACACATAACACAGTCTGTCACAGCATACAGGCCATAACTGGTATACCTAGGATCATACAAGGTTCTAGGCTATGGTCCCTGTGCCCCTATAAGTCTAGCCCAGATGATAGCCCATGCGTATGCAAGGCAGCACCTGATGCCACAGTCCAACAGGGACACAGGTGGTATCCCAAGGGTGTATGTGCTATTAACCATCCAGGTACCCAGGTTCTGCTTGCAAAGATGGAAATAGCTACCCTTCCTACCCTTAATGATGTGGAAAGGGTGTCCATTCCACAGGAGGGTGAATGCGTAGGACACACATCTGAGCAGCCAACAAGCCCAGTTGATGTCACACACCAGGTTGAGGGCATGTGTATGGGTTAATAGAATGGAGTTTCAGTTGCACTTGTGCAGCAGTCCTGACAATGTGAAGTCCATGATTGCCTTGTATGCCAGACAGAGGTCACCTCTGAGGAGTAGGTATGAAACTGGGTAGAGGGATGGATTTATAGCCTATGTGTGTATGGTAGATGTTTCAGGCCCTAGTATTCACTGGTGGACAACTTCTGTGATGTCCTCAGTTGCTACATGTGCTGTGTGAGGTGAGTGATGAACAGGGCATTAAACTCAATAATGTCCCTTATTGGGCAGAATGCAGGGATGTTATGACCCCATGTCCCTGAACGACATACCCTTATTTATGAGGTGGGCCATGTAAAAGGTTTACCTTACAACGGAATCAACATGGTGGTGAACTTTCATGTTGCCATCAACCTGTGTGCACATATCCCTCACTACTGATTGTGCGCCTAGGATGTTGTTAGTACTGTGATAATATGTGCGGACATCAATCTCCCTAAAGGTGTTGACACTGCATTTCCTGTTATGCAGCCTGAGGCCATGTTTGTGGAACCTGTCATGTGTCTGTGTGAGACCCTCCTAGGCAGGTGTCCACATCACTAGGGAATCCAGTGACAGCATACAGCATGCAGTCATCTGCAAACATAGCCACCCATAACCCAATGGCTGTGCCCTACATATCAGAAGTATACATTACACATAAGAGAGGCCCAAACACAGAACACCAGGTGGCACCATTAGTTATGGGTCAACCACTTGAGGTGGATTCCCCTGTGTGGATTAGGCAGGTTATGTCAGTGTGCCAGCGTGCTACCCCACTGGTAACATATGGTGTGATGCATACTTGGAAGCGTATATCTGTTATGGCCAAGTGGGTTACATTGTCAAAGTCTTTGTCCAGGTCAAGGTAGGCAGTGTGCACTCTCACCCCCACTGCATGGCTTTGGTGACTGTGTCAAAGAGATCAACTGAGTGTACCAGACATAATCCCTTCCTTGACAAAGCCTACTTGTGCGTGATGGAGTGTGTGGAGGTCACCAATGTCCTTGTTAGTGAGGTTCCCTATAAACTGTGCTATGGCCTTGCAGAGCAGCATAGTTAGGCTGATGGGTGTATAATGTGACATATTAGTGGATGCCCTACTTTAGTGTAAAGGGGTAACCGTGGCTGTCCTTCACACAGCTGGGACAAAGGCAGTAGTCAGGCCTCCTTTGAATACAATGCCTTATGGTGTTGCAAGGTCATGCTTGGGGTCATGTAGGATGCATCCTGTGATGTGATAGGCTCCTATGGTGGCTGCATACCATGACTTTCACATGGCAGTGGTGACCTGTTCACTACATATAGGAGAAGGGGGCAGGTACTGGGAATATCCTGATGTACTGATGAGGTACAGGGGGCAAAGTCTACACGGATTCTGTCAGGCATCAGGTATGCTAGACCTACAGCACTGGTACAGGTGGTGTCATTGTCCACCACAAGTGAGTAGATTCAAGTGCTTCCTCTGATGTTACAGACATGTATGCAGAAGGGGTGCTGACTGTTTGTATGTCAACAATGTGGGCTCTGTGTTTGTTGTGCAGGTTTCCAGGAGTGATCCCATTTGCTTGTTCATGCTAAGGAGACATTGCTCCAAAATGGACACCTGCTCCTACTTTGTCTCGGAAAGTGGTATGTCATCCTTGGTATAGACACTATTTCTTGCAGATGTCCACCATACAGGTGTACCTATTATTGCAGAGAATGATGTAGTCCTGGTGGGTATACCTGACTCTATGCATCTATACAAATGCTCATATAGCCCTTGTGTGTATGCATGGATATTGATGTTAGTTCCTACAAAGGGGTTGGGGGCTTTGAAGCTGTGCATACCATCCCACAGGAGACTGCATTACATGTTGGAGGTGTATATTTGCCTGAGCCTAGCTAGATGAGTATTGTGTGAGGTGGTGATTGCAAACACGACCACATGATGGTTGTTTTGCCTTGGAGGATGAAACTGTTTTGATGTTACAGTGGTAACCTATTTTGTGTAATTTCATCTCCAAAAGAACCTCACCTCATATGTGAGTAGCCACAGTTGCACCAAGGTGTTTGCAATTCCAGTGTTGATGGCTCTCTCATCATTTGTGTGCTGGCATGGGTACATCTTCCAATGTATGTTTAGGTTGTTCAAGTAACCCAGGATCAGGTTACAGACCCGAATCCTACTACAGTTGATGAGGTCCATATAGGCAGAATGGGCTTCTGCTCACATGTGCTGGCCAGTAGATAGCCATGGGTTTGCATAGGTGTGTTGACAGTGGTGAACTGCCCCTGCAGTGTCTCCTGTGCATCTTACTGCCTGTACAGCATGGAGGTGTGTATTTGTCTTATATATATACTGAAACCCCATGTCCCATGGCATTACCACCCAGACATTGGAGTCTGACTGTATGATAGGATGGTTGACCAGGTAAGGCTGGGGTGCTCTCTGCAGCTTTGAACCATGTGTCTATGACTGCACAGATGTCAGCCTTACCCAGGGTTAAGAATGCTTGCACGCAGGGCAGCGTCATGTGCAGACTCCTAATGGTTAGCAGCATAGCCTTCAATGTGTGCTAGACTGACAGTTGTATGTTTGTTGTGATAACCTCACCACTTTTCCTAATGAAGGCACTATGTGGATGGTGAGAACCATTGCCACACATGTGAAGGCCAATTGAGACACACGGAAGCCATCTCTGGCAAAGCATCGTGGTCTGTTGACCATATCATACCAGGATCTCAGGTACTGTAACTCTCTGGAATATCACAAGATAACAGGCCACATGTTAAGGTCAATCATTTCCTGATTGCATTGCAGCATCAGTCTGTGTGACAGTGGAATGCTGCATAAGGCTAGGAACATACCTGCTTGGGACACATAATAAGCATGCTCACTCATGTCTGACTGCATACGTATAGACCAGGGAGGTACATCACAGGTCAGGTGTGCCAGCATAGAATGTGACACACTCATGATGGCACCTGTTGGTGAGAGACAGCAGTAAGTATGCGATATGGTGAATTATGTCACCTCACACACAAGTAACTGTGACCATCCACATATATAGTCTGGTGAGAGGCACATCAGTGTGTCTCACAATGGTGTCTCCTATGTGTAATATGTTTGATATGTGTGACGGCTTTGCGGCTATGGTACACAGGTGTCTGGCTATGTGTGGTATGTGCTGTGTAGGGCTGTGGAGGTCATGTGTGGCTTTGCCTCAGAGATCTCCTTTGTTTGTGGATGTGTATGTTGAGGATCTCTGCATATGTGTGTGTGTGTGTGTGTGTGTGTGTGTGTGTGTGTGTGTGTGTGTGTGTGTGTGTGTGTGTGGTTTGTGTGTGTGTGTGTTGTGTAGGTGTGGGTGGTATGTGAGGTGTAATGATTGTGTTGACTACCTGTTCAGGGACAGATATGTGGACTTGACAGGGAGAGAGCATGGACTGTAGGTTCCTAATGTCATAGAATCTCTCACACAGCATGTTCCTTGGTGGTGTTTGTAGATGGTTGTCCATCCCTGTACATGAGACAGGTGCTACACTGTGCCAAGATGCCCATATCAATAAGACTGGCAGGGGAAACTGTAGGACATTGTCCAGCCATATGTTCCAGAATATGAGGGAGGAATGCCAGGGAGACCTAAGGGGTGGCCCTAGAGCCCAGCTGCTTACTACAACAGTAGGAGGCTGGCACCACTGCATACAATGTAGACAGGATATGAACATGCAGTAATAGGTGCAACAGCAACATGCATTTGAACACCTTATAAGACATGCAGAAAGAAACAGGAAACATCAAGATCAGGAGGGCAATGAATGATGCATTGCCACTATGTTGCCGATAGCTACATACATACTGTGGTGATAGATGGTGGGGTATGAAGTGGGAGTTAGCGATGGATAGTGCTGGCAAATGGGGATGTGCAGGGTGTGTACATAATAGTGAGCAATGTATGTGGCCATGTGATGTGTTCCCCTCTTCAGGTCTGTTAGGAGGGTTGTCCCACTGTAAGACTCCACCTTTCTCAGAAGCAGAGACTGATTCCATAATTGATGCAGTGAGACTCCATCACCAGGTCCTGTTGTCAAGGAGTCACCATAACCAGCAAAACATGCTGCACTGTGGGCAGACCTTATGGCATCGGTTAATCATGTGGGCCACCATGACAGGAGTTATGAGCAGGTCCGACACTGTTCCACTGATATGATACATCAAGCATGGCAAAGTGGTGCAGCTGTGGCCAGGGAGCATGCTGGCACCAGTAGAGGGCCTTTTACTCAATTACTGTTCTTGGCCACAGAGGAGTTCCTGGCAAACCTGGGTCCAGCCACCAGCTCACAAGATATGATCGCACCA
Organism: Protopterus annectens; assembly: GCF_019279795.1. Taxonomy (NCBI): domain Eukaryota; kingdom Metazoa; phylum Chordata; order Ceratodontiformes; family Protopteridae; genus Protopterus; species Protopterus annectens. The sequence goes on along the minus strand of NC_056725.1, from coordinate 902,827,407 downwards.
TATGTCATGGCACAGCTTCCACAGCTGAGGAGTGTCCAGGTAAGCCTCCAGTTGTCATCATGTAATACTGTAGCATTCATAGTGGCAGTCTCTACATACCTGTACACATATGTCAGATTAATCTGCATTTGTGGGGGAGTTTCTAATACACACATATGCACACATATTGTGAATGTCAGCAATGTGGGTAGTATCACAGTTTGTACTGTACATGTTGATATATGCACATATCCAGCACCAATGCCACAGTTGTATCTGCTGACAATACCACTCCTCCACAAATCCATAGGTACCTCTGGTGTGACCGGGGTCCACTCTCCTGTGTCGGTGATTGTGGAACTGTTTTCTTATGGCTCATCTATACCCTAGGCATGTTAAGGACTGCCAGTTTGCCATGGAAACAAGCTTAGCCATCTTGCAATACATGCATATTCACTTGAGGGGTGCACTGCCGTGCATTACATTGGTAATCACAGTAGCATATTTACAGGTGCTGTAACATATGTGCACATATTTTTTGTGAAGGCATAGGCAGTCTGCTATAAAGGGATGCATTACTATTGTGGAAATGGGTGCACTGTTTTGTAGGTGAAGGTCTGTCACATGCACTAATATGTCACTTATCTTACTGGTGTATATTTCTAGCAACATTAACTGGACATAGCTGCACTGCATGTTGTTAAGGGGCTGACTTGTGTGTGTCTGTTGTGGTCTGCTTGTGTGTTGTGCCTGGCATCAGTCATAAGATGTGGTCTGTGCAATGCATTTGTGGCACCTACCTGTATGTGTGTGTGTGTGTGTGTGTGTGTGTGTGTGTGTGTGTGTGTGTTTGTGTGTGTGTGTGTGTGTGTGTGGATTAGCAGACATTATAGTGCAGGAATTAATGTAGTCATTTGTAATGTAGTCTTCCTCTCACAGGTGACCATTGGGTTGGACTGTGTCCCCCTCACAACCTGATGTCGGTGTCTCATCAGTTTCTGATGATGATGATGGCCATAGTAATACACAGGTGAGGTTGCTGGGTGGTGAATCTGTCCCATTAGTTGACATCCCACTTCCTCTCTCAATATCTCCGCACACAGTCAGTATGCCCACACATACCCAGTTCCCAGCTACCACTGATATCAGACAGTCAGAGAGTGGTGGCATCGAACAGGAGATTTTAGCAACTATGGCATCTGTGACTGTAGATACTAGCCAAAGCCAGAGAGCTAGTGAGGTCCCACACAGGCAGATTGACAGGGGTGCTCATTAGAGGACTGCCGGCCAACCGGCAACTGTCAGAGGTGTCACTGCATGTGTCATCTGACACATGTTTCGGTCTGTCATGGAGGCGCAGGCACATTGGAAACAGTACACCAGATGGATGCTCAGGGTCATGGATACCAAACTGCCTGGCATGCATGACTCCATCCATGGCATTGGTGATGCCTTACATCATTTCACTGATGTAGTGGATAGACAGTGAGGTGAGACTGTATCAGTCCTTAACCATGCAATGTCTGTGCTTGAAAATGTGGTGGGAGTAGGGTGTCAGACACATGGATGTAGGCCAGCAACAAAATCACCTGTAAGCCCACGTGGCCGTGCACCGTCACACTCCCATAGTGGCAGTACCACCAGCACTACTGAAAGGAGGGTGCAGTCCACACAACAACATGTCAGGCCATGGGCACTTGGTCCTGGGCAGTCCCATGAGGGACACAGACCCAGCAGACACTGGTCCCCATCAGCAAGTAGTAACGCATGTGGCCCTGGGCATGGCGATGCCAGTGCCACTCCTGTCAGAACCAGTTCTCATATTTGTGGCCAGAGACGGTGAACTGTACATTCTGCCATGTATGGTCCACAGCTGTCCAATATACCCTTGTGTAGGGCTGGTGCATGGCTTGACTGTGTACATGCACATACTCAAACATCACTGTTACATGCAGTTCATCAACACACACACACACACACACACACACACACACACACACACACACACACACACACACACAGCTCCTCTCCTTGGCCCAGCTAACTAGCACCCCTCCATACACACACACACAATGTCAACTATGTTGCACAACCTAGGCCTTTGGCAACCACACGGCACACCCTGTGCATGTGATGATACCTGTGCCACATCCCTTTCATCCATACCATTGATGCACAGACATGCTAATATGTGTTTGATGCACAGGGTGAATATAGTACACTTAATGGTAGTTTGTAGTGCAGTTGTTTTATGCCATGTAAGGTGCTGTCTGCTGTCAATTGTCACGAGTACACATCAAAGTGTATGTATCTTTGTGCCATGATGCTGTATTGCTGTTAGTAATGCCGAGTGACTGTTGTCTCGCAGACATACCTCTCAACCTGGAAACATCAACAATCTGGACAAAGGTCATGAAAAATAGGTACAAATCTGTACGCTAATTAACATAAAATTTGCATGCATAATTATGCAATCCCACCCACTCCAGTGGAATTGTGGGATACCAACTTTCAAATGCAAACTGAAGAACAGACACTCAAAATATGGGAATCTAAGTGGACAGTAATAACCTAACTTTTGACCAACATGTGTCCACTGGTGTAACAGTGAGTCAGCAGCCTCACATTTCAATAAGTAGTCTGTGATTCATGCAATTCCTTTAGTTATAAAAGCAATAAATCTTCAAGGAAGGCAATATGGCCAGAAATAAATGGCTGTTGTTCTTAATATCCCATACATCACCATTATGCATCTCATGTGCTCTGGTGCTATTGACCTCCCAAAGGAGAGAGAAAAAAAGCATATTGTCCTTTTACATAGAGCACCTTATTTGAAACATAATGGACAACCTCCAGTCTCAAATACAATCCACAAAGCAAGCCACCTCTAATACAATCCATACAAGACAAGGTAAACACTTAACAATCCAGTTTTAAATGTGATTTATTTTCAACACAGTAATCAAATTTGATATAAAATGGAAAAAAAAAAACACACAAGCCAAAACCATTTGCAATGCTGAAACTGTCATGACATGCAATGACTCGTAAGAATAAATGCTGTTCACTCTTTCCAACTGTTAAAAAATAAGACTGGTTCTCTGCTTTACACCCAGTGAATAACAGAACAGGTGCTGGTTTCCTGTTGCCACAAAGAGCATAAAACAGGTATCAGAATATGAAAAAATACTCTGAAAGAAAACAATAATCTAAGTATTCAGATGAAAGGGAGCATAAACAGGTAAAGTTGTCTACAAGACATGCAGCCTGAAAAAAAAAAAGTAATTTTGACAAGTTCATACACCCTCTGCCACATACAACAGAAATGAAAATGATCAAAACAAGCAGATCACATGTTAATCTAAAATCATTAACAAATATATTGCATCTTTCATGTGCATATGACACAAGGGCAGACAGGGCAGTCAAAGAATCCACAAGAAAGGAAAGAATAAAGTATTCAAGCCAAACAAAAATGATACAGAATCCATGGCTGTTCCTCATCTCTTTTCTTTCCTGTGTTATATAAACATTCTGACATAATATAAAAAAAGACTTAAATCACAAGGAGCTGCATCACTTCCTACTTACCCTACAGCAGGACGATCCTCACTGACACCTGTTCCCTTTTTTTTGTTTGCGTTGCTTGCTTCTTTTTTCCCTGGCAGCTAGACCCTGGGAAAGAGAAAATGAGAGATTACAGAAAACCGCAGGTCCTCCTCATTACCACTTCAGTTTCCACTTAATCCACACAGTCTTCAGTGACAGACTTCCAATCATGTCCTATTACCCAGCTATCCTTTACTAATTCCGCTCCTGCACCATGTATTCTGCCATCCTCATTACATTTCTTTCACATCCACCCATCTTTCTCTGTTTTACAACCAGTTTTTCCTGCTTATACCATACTCTGTATATAAGCTGTAAATCCTATCTGCTTCTAATAATGCATTAATCAGGAGTAAAAAGTACCTCTTAATAGTCAACTGGCAAACATTATAATGGTATACAAATGTAAGAGACCCCATAGGTTAAAGACAGAAACATAAACAAAGTATCAGTTTTAAAAATTGCTTAATTTAAACAGTGATGTAATTTGTATGAAATGAAATTATTTCAACTAGACCCATATACGCGAGTTAATATTAACATAAATTTTCTTGATCCAGGTAGACTACAGGTTTAACTTCATTCTCTCAACAATGCAACGATTCTAAATCCTTTCCCTTTACATTCATCAGAATCCACTTGATATCTAATGCCTAGGCTACAGTTCCGTACCTCCGTACTCACATTTTACCCAGCAGCCCCATTTTCCCCTCAGCCCATCAAACCTCACCTTTCTTGCTGCTCATTGCTCAGCTGAGATTAGCTAACAGTTCTCGGCGTGCCTCCGCTGTGTCTTCTGCAAGAAGAGATCTTGCGAGCAGCGATGACAGCCTGCTGCTGGACCCAAGGGAATTCTGATAGTGAATCCCAAAAATAAACCCCTTTGCAACATGCACGTAATAAGCTCTTTGTGTTCCTAGTCGTGGTTCTTTTTCTTGATTATTGCAGCAGTTGTCATTTAAAAACTGTAGATTAAATCTTATCTGTTGAGTCGTTAAACTCATATGTAGTCACCATCAGCCACTACGAATCATCCATTATTGTAATTTCTGTTATTATTATTTTTTATAGATATTATTGTCTGCAGTGTAGTTTCTCGGGATAATGTATCCCATGCGTCCAGCTACACTTATGACACTTACAGCAGAAAATGTGAATGGGAATCTTAGGAGCAGTCTGCCCATTCAGCACATTGCAAAAGGCAGCTGTTACTATGGGCTAGTACACTAACAGCAGTCAGTTTTCCTTGAGATATTGAATATTGTGATTTTTCACATATTTACAAATGTGTACATGCATTTAATCTAATATTTTGTGCAGACCAGAAAGAAATGTACTCGAAAGAGCTTTTGTTTGCTTATATTTTGTTGACCATCTTTTCTTTCTGTGTGTCATTTAAGGTTTCAACATCATTTACTTAGAATGACCATATACAGATCTCAACCACTTAGCTAAAGAATCATGAATAAAGCCAAAAAGTAATGAGGGACAATGGCCCAAACCATAACTCTTAACTGTGCGCTGCTTCCTTGAGTACAGGGACAGACTTAATTCCTGAGTTCCACTGCCTGTGCCTGCCTAAATCTAAACTAAATAAAATATTAGCTGAGCTGCAGCCTGGAATAGAAATTAATTTAAAACAAACATACACTTTCTGTGCCTGTCTCTGTCACTCTGACAGACTCTGAGACTTTAACTGCCTGGATCTGACTCCAGAGAGCTGACTGAGGTACTGGCACATGCACGAACATAAACAAACCACTCAGAGTCTCCGACTCAGTCCTCAACTGAAATGACAAATTCCGACAGGCTGGCAGGCTGATCACAATGCTGATATCATCGGGCATGCCTCTGCACGCGATGACATCAGCAAAAAAAAAAAAAAAGGATGAAAAACATTCAAAAAGAAGCCAGGAAAATCGGGAATTAAGGGGGCTACTCAGAAATTCGTGGCACCACATTATGTGGACCTCAAAACTGGTAAATGCTGAGGAATTTGGTATGGTTGAGAGGTCTGCAGACCTTATTCTGTTTGTGTTCCAGATGTCTGTGTGTTTATGCCATGGTGACCTGCGGCCAATACAGCAGCTCAGGATGACACAGTGGCAAAGCAGAAGTGTGACATCAACAAGGTATGGCGTGTATATGTGCATGGTTACCTAAGTGTGTATGTGTGAACAGTGTGTGAGGGACAATGAGGGCAGACAATGTAAACTTGCATGCATACCCCTTGACACAGCATGCTACCCCTGATACGTCACCTGGGATTTATGTAGGATCACAGGTTCATAGTATCATAGAAGGTTAGTAGGGTAATGGCCCTGGGGCCCTTACAAGCCTAGGCAAAAAGGAAAAACTGCAGCAAGCCATGTTTGAGCTTAGATATATCCAAAGAAATAACACGAACAGCAGAAATGTTCAGCTCTTTAATAAAGCAAGGCTAAGCTTTCTGGTTTCCCCTTCTTCAGTGCATATAAAATCATTATCAATTAATACATTTAAATAACTGAAATTAAAGAACACGTGACACAGCCAACCAATCAATTTAAAATATACAGAACCAGCACTAATTAATGTAACATCATTTGTTTCCTGTGCAGTACTGGTTTCAAACTTACTGCATTATTTAAACCAGGGGATGTTTCTGCATTTAATCTTAAAATCCATGTTAATTCTATATTCTCTAGTTTATTATTAATATCACCTCCCCTACTATTCCTCTGTAATGTTTTAATAGCCCTAAATTTAAAACAATAACTTACACCCTTCTCTAATATATCTTTAGCCAAAGCATTATTCTCTGTACTTCTTTTTATTTCTGATTTATGCTCTATAATATGGTCTTTCAGCCTCCTATTACCTTTTCCTCTATAGAAACATGAGCATTGTGTGCATGTGGCCAAATATACTACTTCAGTGGTGTTACAACAGGCATAGCAGTCAAACGTGTATTCGATTTTACTTACTGGATGAATAAAATGTATGTCATTTAAAATATCTCTACAACACCTGCAATTTAGGCAAGGGTATGTGCCTTTTCTTGAACTAACATCTTTACTGCCCTCATACAACTCTTTATAACATAACCTTCTTTTAAGATTTGTTTCATTTCTATATGCAAATAAAGGTTGTTCACTATTTGTTTTATTTTGGGCATAGTTAATAATATAGTCCAATTACTCCTTATTATTCTTTCTACATCTCTAGTTCCATTATTATAAGTCAGCACATACCTTAAGCTAGTCTCCTGTCTACCTGTTGAACTTCAAATTGGTGCATTTTCTTATTTATCACTAAAGAATGGAGCTAAATTATTCTGCCTTTCGACTAAAATTATGTTCATACTTTCATATACCATTCCTTCCTCATATCCTTGGTTAATAAACTCCATTGTTATTTCTTCCATCTGATCCTTATTTTTTACGTCATCAGTGTTTAATCTATTTATTCTTATAAACTGACTTTTCACAATGCCCCTAAACACATGCGGGTTATGCATAATCTTCCTTTGTGTATAGCTGTTCTTTTGTACAGGTTTCTTATATACCAATGTTTTTTATACCATTCCCTTTCTTTTCTAACCTTATGTGCAAATAATTAATAGTCTTTGCTGGGTATTCTAACTTAAATTTTAAAAATTCAGTACTACTCTCTAAATATTCAATGAACTGTTTTAAACTACTTTCATTACCATTCCAAATTAAAAAGCAGTCGTCTACAAATCTCTTTTAAAACAAGAGCTCATTTCTAACATAGGCTTCATCCTTATAAATGTATTTTCTCTCCCACTGGTTAAGTACTGGATTAGCATAGGTATTAGCCATGGGTGTACCCATGGCAACAACTGTTATCTCTAGATAGTCCCCAGGATTCAGCACACTCTGCATGGTGTGCAGGAATAGTGCAAGAGCTGATGCAGGCAATATGGCCAACGTGCGATCCAGGAATGAGTTGCCAGGATGTGCACTAGTGTGCCTGCACTATTCCTGCACGGACACAGCCCCTGTATGCTAATTACCTCATTTGCTGGTGAAAACCATGCAAATGAGGTGAATTAGCAATCCAGGAAGCAGGCAGATGTCCATGCAGGAATAGTGTAGACTGCAGAAATGTATTCAGCCAGTAGCTGAATACATTTTTACAAACTACAAAATGGAGGCATGACAGCTCGTAAAAAGCTTGTATTGTAAAGGGTAGGCATGCCAGTGGCCAAATATATGGCCATAGGCATGGAAACTAGTTTCAAAATTATAAAAAATAACTTTTTTTGGCCGATTATGGATGTTTAAGCGTAGGGCAGCGATGCGCAACGGGATTGGCCCGAAAATAAGAAAAAAAACTGGAAATAAGCTTTTAAACCAAAATCATCATTTTGCCATAATAGTCAATGGCATGCATAACACAACAAGACCATGGAATAGTGGTTGCTAAGGGGGAAGGCTGAGTGTTGGTTTTGTAACCATGCATTAGCAGTCAGTTCTATGCAAATGAGAGGAATGATACAGAATCACAGATTTCACCTCAGTGCTAGTTTGCACCCAACTGTGTAGGTGCAATAACATCATGGTCTAAGCCTAAGAGCTAGATGAACTCATGAGGGGAAGTGTCATGACTGTTGTAAGCTTATTGGAGCACAGTGGTCTGTGTTTGTCCTTAGCTAAACACAGCTAAGAAAGGATGTGTGTCTGAAGCTGCCTAGCAGTACTTACATTGCCTAAATGGGTGTGAGCTCCAAGCACCAGGTTTTAAACAAAACAAAACAAAAACAGGAAATAGCAGCTCTATTCACATCTGAAAACTGGGTTTGCACGGTGCACCTCAGGGCTTAAACAGGAAGGCAATGGGAAGGGAAAACAGCAGTAGGAATGTAATCAAGGAGAACTAGCATAGCTGTCAGATGAGATGTATCAGAATCAGCCAATTCCACAGGCAGCAGCCCAGCCCACCACACGACTATAAACTATGCAAACACCTTTCACTCTGTTTTTTCCCACAAACTCTACACCACTGGTGTACACAGATGGGGAAATTTTACCAGACAAAACTAACAAAATGATAGGGGTTGTGTCACTCTCATACATCAATATGTGGAAGAGGCTGAGGTGGTGAGGATGAGAATGCTGATGACCAACCCACAGTGAGGAGAAGGAGAAGAATGTACAGACCCAGGGTAACCTACCAGGGGCTACATGAGCTGGAGATAGTGGAGAGCTGTAGGGTGGACAGGGACTTCCTACAACAAATTATTGAGCTGTGCCGGCCACACCTCACACACAGAACCAACAGAGGGGAACCCATCCCAGTGGATACCAAGGTATGTGTAGGCTTAAGAATACTAGCCACAGGTACCTTCCAAAGGTCAGTTAGGGACATCATGGGGATCTCACAGGCATCAGCATCCACAGTACTTCACCAGTTCCTGGATGCTATGTCAGTACATACCGGTGAGCACATATATTTCCACAACACCCATGAGGCATTGACCAGCAATATGCATTTGTTCCACCAAACAGCAGAATACCCTGAGGTAGTGGGTGGTATAGACTGCATTCACATGCACATCAAAGCACCACCCGGTGTGCGGGGTAGGGTCTACATAAACCGTAAGGGCTTCCCCTCCATCAACTGCCAGGTCATGTGCAATGACCAGGGCATTATAATGAATGTGTGTGCTGGCAGCCCCTGGTAGCTATCACAACTCCCACATTTGGCATATGACATAGCTGTACCAGAGATTTTCCAGTGGGGACATCTCATATGGCCACCTGGTGGGGGATGCTGGTTACGCACTGGAGCCGTGGCTGATGACACCTATCAGAAATGCACACACACCTGATCAAGAACTCCATAATGAGGCACACGCACAAACCAGAATCATAATAGAGCGTGTGTTTGGGATGCTCAAGTCATGGTTCTGGTGCCTGGACATATCCGGTGGAGCCTTGCAGTACACTCCAGCTACATGTACCCACATTTCCATTGTATGTGCCATGCTACGCAATATGATCCTGTGGAAACAGCTGCAGCAGGAACAGCATAGGATAGGGCCACACAGACCCCCAACATTGCCAAGGCCAGCACAGGCACAGACTGACTCAGAGGAGGAACAACCTGAGCCTGCCACTGTAGGCAGAAGGAGGCATGCCCAGTATGCCCAAGCTTTGGTAAAGAGGCAACGCATAGTACATACACTGACATGGTAGGATCCCTGTGAATGACACCTCTCTCTGACTCGCACATACAGTAAAAGGGATGTCAAACATGACACTACCTGTTCTTAACCATGTATAGGGAGTGTACTATGTGCATCCGACATAGTCAGCCCTCCAGCACCATCGTCAATACTGGTACAGCCACAAGGTAAGTCACTCTCCCTATCAATTGCTGAATGGAGTAGTATGTTCTGCTACTTGTATCTATGGTACGGATGTGAGCATGCAAGGGAATCGGGTGGATGAATGGGATGGCAGCAGATAGTAGATACCTATAGTGGCAGCATGAAATCCATAACAAATACTGGTGTCAACATAGTAGGCAGTACAAGACAAGGTGACAAATCCCACTGCAGGACATGTGGTGGGCCAAATGTGTGTCCATAGAACACACACATGCATGTAGTGAGGCTCACATACCCAACAACAGTCTCAGCCAGCAGGACAGGTGTAGATGACCACAAAGAAAGGCTGTGCTAAGGTCATCGATTGATGGCAATGGAGAACAGCCCCCCTCCAGACCTACACAGACAGACTACAACAGGTCAGGCACTTGGATGTCAGTTCTGTAGAGTAGGAAGTCTGAAACTGAAATGTAGGTCAATAAAACTTAAGATCTGTACATCCCTGATATGCCTCTAGTCTGCATAATAGGTCAGAATACAGAATGAAAGGAAAGCCAACAGAGCACCTGAAATACCAGTACTGTCATAGCAAATGTTTACTGTTGCCAGGTGTGCCCCCCAACAGTCCTACATAGAAATGTAGTAACATGTACGTGTGGATATAGTAACAGTGGAGCACAGATTACCTGAGCTGGATAAATTAGCAGGATAGATTGTTGCATGTGTACAATATGCAGTGCTCTGTGTGTTAGGTTGTTGTGTGTTGTATATTGTGTGGAAGTGGTCAGCATGTAGGCATGGAGGGTTGTGTCCCAGTGGCCTATGGCCAGTACTGTTAATGACAGGGCCAAGTTCTGACAACTGCAGTGCTAAACACAATGCATCCCAGCAAGACCCAATTCAGCAGTAATCCATATTAATTGTTCGGATGTAATATCTGCCACCATCTGAAAGATGGACATGACATGAATGTGGGCCCAGACATACACACAGTACACAGGTGGGAGTACCCTAGACAGAGTACATAAAATGTAACTGTCAACTGCACACACCTTTGGAATTGTACATATAGGTTAGCAGCACATTAGTTGTCTGTGTAGTATGGAATACTGATGTAGTCTGGCCAAGCATTGGAAGACCACAAAAGGCATAGTTATGAAGTACTGAGAAACTGCTGATGTCCACGCACAAGCCAGCTTAAGGGGAATGCCCCAAGTATATCTGTGAGTAAGCTGCAAGAAGCTTCCATAGCATACATGCACTCAGCTCACCCCACCATCAACCACAGGTTCATCACAGGTCATATCCCTGCTGTTGGGAATGAGCACAGTATGACCCCCACTTCTGTATGGGAATACCCACAGAATGTAGCATGCTGAAGAGGTGTCCAATGCAGGTGTGACCCTAGCTGTAGGCAGCACCCTGCCAGCATCCACACCAATGGATTAATAAGGACAGCAACTATTGCCATTAACACCTTGCACACCTACCCAGTTACCCCAGTGGAATCCAGTGGCTTGCAGCCTGGGACTGTAGGAGTTTCAGAATGCACTGGCCTGCTACAGATGGCCTGCATCACTACCAAATGCCCTACAGTCCTCTGTCAAAGGCCTGTGCCTTACCCATACTGCCAATGTATGTTATCTCATGGAGTCCCAAATAATGACATAACACAGTCCACAGAACACAAATGCAAGGCCATGTCAACAAATCCCAGTAGCATGCCCACCATGTCTTACTGCATGAACTGTGGACCAACAACTAAATACCACTGGGATGAGGGGATAACTATAGGGATACTTAACAGATATCACTTGCATAATATTAGGAAGATGATAGAATAACAGAGGGGAGGGAGAAGCATGGATGCCATGGAGTGTGTGAAGTCTGAAACTCTGATGTATGCCCATACTATCTCTGTCTGCAAACCCAGGAATGGGTGGCTATGAACCTGCTCGTAAACCACAATGTCAAGGGGAACTGACCAGATATATGAGCCTGCCTCTGGGTAACCTGTGTGAATCTGTACAGCTGAGAGGTATGGCCACAGCAGGATATGGCCATTCTGTCACATCAATAGATGTACAAGCAGGGGATCCTCAGCCACCATAGTACCAAGGTGCTGAACCATTTACACAGACCCATCAGCAAGTGTCTGCAGCTCCCCCTCCAGAATGGCATGAGTGTGCAAGAATATGTACGCGGCAGACCTCAATACTGGACACAGCTTCATTCATCATGTATTCTCCAGGAAATTACTGCGAGTAAATAAGTATATCTATCAGTAGTTGATGACATAATACATGACAGTGTAAAACAGTATGTATACACCAAAACCATGTAGCACAAGCAGCACAGGCTTGATTAGTTACAGTATCCCACTATCCTTTGCCCATTGTGACTCCATATTGTCAACCTATCTACAGATATCCTGCAGAAACAGGTTGCTAGCTGCAGGTGTAGAGCACAAATGCCTGCACTGGAGTACAACCTACCTGTAATGGATTCACACATTCAATACAGAAGGTCATACTGGGCATGCTCCCACAATTAGAGAAACAAAGCCCATGTCTGACAACAAAATACAGAAGGGTCATAATGGGCATGCTCCCACATTTACAGACATGAAGTCCATGTCTGACAACAACAGTGGACTATACCTATCTGTCAGTCGCAGATTTCTCTACACACACACCACATTGCACACCATTCAGGCTTTGCACACACATTGGATAGGAATATCCATAGGAAGCTCCATGGCACATGTGATAACTGCATAATGATGTAGTGTAACATACTAGTTAGGTAGTAGTTCTAATCACAGACAAGGAAACTGTGCATGTGTGTAGGGATCAATGCTTTTGAGGCCATTCACAGAAACTACACCTCCCATTGCCCTACTTTAGCAAGCCTGCTGATGTCATTCATCTTGAAATACCTCCTTGGACAAGGACAAGCTCTAAAAGCTCCATGGTGTGTGCAATAACTGCATAATGCTATAGTGTAATGTACTAGTTAGGTAGGAATTCTAATCCCAGACATGGCAACTGTGAAACTTTGTGTGTGTGTGTGTGTGTGTGTGTGTGTGTGTGTGTGTGTGTGTGTGTGTGTGTGAGTGTGTGTGTAGAAAGAGTAATGCTTTTTAGGCCATTCACAGTCACTACACCTCCCATTGCCCTACTTTAGCAAGCCTGCTGATGTCAGTCACCTTGAAATACCTCCTTGGACAAGATTCAGCCTTGTAAGTTCTGTGGCGCATGCAATAACTGTGTAATGCTATAGTGCGATGCACTTATTAGGTAGTGGGCTCTAATCCCAGATATGGCAACTGTGAAACTCTGTGTGTGTGTGTGTGTGTGTGTAGAAAGAGTACTGTTTTTTAGGCCATTCACAGTCACTACACCTCCCATTGCCCTACTTTAGCAAGCCTGCTGATGTCAGTCACCTTGAAATACCTCCTTGGACAACATTCAGCCCCAAAAGCTCTATTACACATGTAATAACTGTGTAATGCTGTAGTGTGAAGTACTAGTTAGGTAGGAGTTCTAATCCCAGACATGGCAACTGTGAAACTGTCTGCATGTGTGTAGACAGTAATGCTTTTGAGGCCATTCACAGTCACTACACCTCCCATTGCCCTACTTTAGCAAGCCTGCTGATGTCAGTCACCTTGAAATAGCTTCTTGGACAAATTTCAATCCTGTAAGCTCCATGGTGTCTGCAATAACTGAGTAATGCTATAGTGTGATGTACAAGTTAAGTAAGAGTTCTAATCCCAGACATGGCAACTGTAAATCTCTCTTTGTGTGTGTGTGTGTGTGTGTGTGTGTGTGTGTGTGTGTGTGTGTGTGTGTGTGTGTGTGTGTGTGTGTGTGTGTGTGTGTGTGTGTGTGTGTGTGTAGAGTAATGCTTTTGAGGCCATTCACAGTCACTACACCTCCCATTGCTCTACTTTAGCAAGCCTGCTGATGTCATCTACCTTGAAATACACTTTTGGAGAAAGGCTAGCCCTGTTAGCTCCGTGGTGCATGCAACAAATGCAGAACAATGTAGTAGCAGCAACTACACAGCTATGGGTTTGAAGCTCATCTGTGGCAAGGGTTTATGTACCTCAAAGATTTTGTCCCTAATTACAGCCAGTACACATGTCAGAGCATGACATTAGCAGTCCTGCAGATAACATCCACCTTGCAAGTATCTGTTGTGAAGCTTAAACCATGTCAGGTCAGTGATGCATGTGGTAAATATGTAACAAAATGGTCTGTAACAGTTGTTAGATAGAGGTTTGAACCTCACCTCTGGCAAATGTAAATGTGTGATTAGGGTAAAATTACTTTTGGGATCTCTCACCCACTACCTCACCCAGTGCCAGTATTTACAAGGGCTGGTGATGTTCCTCACCTTAGAAGAACCTTGGGACAACATCTATCCAATAAGCTCCATGGCATGTGTGATAAATGCGGTACACTGTAGTAACAATACATAGCTAGGTAGAGGTTTGAATCTCAGTACTGCCATGTGAATGTGTGTCTGTCTGTCTGTCATCAGTATCCTGTGTGGAGGTTACTGGGATTGTGTAATGACAGGATGCACTGGGGGGCAGGTTTTGCTAAATTATTATATTGAGGACCTACTATATGTCACAATGTCCACCTTACAAGGACAACAGATGTCAAACAGTAGAGAGGCTGGTGTAGGCAATCCATAGCCCTACATGTGACATTATGGATCAGGAACAATATAGGCAACCCTTGTATTACTCAGAGAACACTCTCCATCCATGTCTCATACACAAACACACTTGGCTAGGCAACAACCACTATGTTGGTAGTTCCCTGCATATTGCATCTACACCTGCATCTGGTGATGTGTAGCATCTCCTGAGTGAGTATGTGTTATCCAGCAAGTAAAAGGACATGGCAGCCTGTTCCATCCCTGTAACAGGCAAATAAATGCTTACAGTGGTCCTTTGCTATGTTCCCCACTGGACGCCTGCAACAACTGTAGAGTCTGCAAATGTAACCCACAAATGGAATACCATGCCTTATACACATGCCCTGTATGGACAGATGCCACTAACTCCACTGAATACTTGTATCATGCTGTCAATGTAGGTGCAGGCACGACGACCTCAGGTCCATAGCCAGGTCTCACCACATGAGGTCAGGAATGTCACATCAGATGATAACAATCTGGACACACAACATGCCCCAGAGACCCCAAGTACACTTCCACACATCACAGAACATGCATGTGTGACATGTGCACAACCCAGACACTGTCCATGCTATGAAATATAGATCACATACATGGCAAGAATTTCATAGCACTGGACACCCACAATAGTAACCCAGATGAGTGGATGATGAATACAATACCCACCTGTGTGGGCCAATCCAAGGCCTACACCCCTGACTCACACTGGTGACTATTGTCATGCAGCCTGATGTCAAGGTATTCCCTTTGCCTAGCCTTGTACAGCCTTCTGGCGCAGTCAAATACTACACAGCTGTGAAGCAATGAATGCATGCCTGTCAGTACTGCAAGTGTGTGTGTGTGTGTGTGTGTGTGTGTGTGTGTGTATGTGGGGAGATTAATGATTTTGAAGCCATTCACACTCACTACATCTCCCATTGCCCTACTGTAGCACGCCTGCTGTCAGTCACCTTGAAATAACCCTTTGGCCATATAACAGTCTGAGAAGCTCTGTGGTGTGTGTGATAACTGCGTAATACTGTAGTCTAGTAAACTAATTAGGTAGGAGATCTAATCCTGACCCTGCCAACTGTGATAATGTGTGTGATTCCCTGAGAGAGTGTGGTTGTTTCTTCCTTGACACTTGCTTTTGTGGACAGTCACATGTACTACACTTCCCTTATCCCTCCTTTATCACTGTTGCTGATGTCACTCACCTTCAAAGTTACCTTCGGACAGCTCTCCAACATATAATCTCTGTGGCGTGTGCAGTAATTGCATAACCATGTAATAGTAATACATAGTCAGGTAGGGGTTTGAAACTCAGTGCTGGAAAGTGTGTTTGTATGTGTGTTATCATTGTTCTGTTGGGATTATTGTGTAATGACAGGGTCCACTGTAGTGTGGGTTTTGCCACATCATTATATTGAGGAGCTACATGTCCCATTGTCAACATTACAAGGCCAACATTTTCCAAACATTGTAGAGATTGTTGTTGACAAGCCTCAGCCATAAATGTGTAAAGCCAGGTAAAATTACCATGTGACAGTATGGATCAGTACACAATATAGGCAACCGTCATCATGCCCAGATACCACTTTCCAACCATGGATCATACACAAACATGCTTGGCTCTTACTCTCCTACTCCCTTCCTTACTTACTTTGTCTTTGTCTCACTCACTCCCTCTCTGGTGGATTTGAAAAAGTACAGCTGCTTTGCATAGGCAGCATCTTGAGTTTTGTAAGTGATGCTCATGATCAGATGATGGTCTGTGCATAAATTGCAGTCGCCCACTAGCTAATTGCATGTTGAACAGTTGTGGTATCTGTATGGAAACACACTCCTATAACTAAGCACTTCATGTAGGTGTTGGCTGTTTTCCTTCAGTGTGAGCAGGACTTCATGTGGGTGTTTGACAAATAGCATCACAGAGGGTAGTTGGATATACCTCTTACAACATACACTGTGGAGACAGGCCAACAAACAGGAGGAGGATGTTTCAGACATGAGGACAGAATGTAAGTATTGCTCTTCTACATTTGAAGTAATGTTGGTTTAACAAGGTTTGTCTGGATATGGTTGGTCTACATGATTTAATATCTGGCATGACAGTGTTATGTGGTTGGCAAAAGTCACACCTGTAGGGCTATCTGCAAACTTGCCAGTGTTTGGAGTCTTGCACGTGTTGTGTTACTCACACATGTCCTATCATTAGAAATGCAGTAGCATACTCTGAGGATTGCAGTCAGTACATGGTGACAGCCGTGGTGGGTTACTGACTTCATATCCCTTAGAAGACATATGTCACAAGAAACCCTGTTACACCAGTAAATGTATGAGTTTATCACAGCAACATGTCAATATTGTCCCTGTATTTGTGCCTCCTGCCACAAGTCTGTCAACCTTTGTACATATGTCATGCAGTCAGAGGTGCATATGTTCAGCACATCATTATTTGCTGACATCATACTTGATAACAAGCCAGTGAGATATCAGACTGCTAGACATGTTATGTATAGTAGGCCTTATATTTGAGGACAAAACCTGGACATTCTGTTGTAATGTGTACAGTAGTAACGTCTGTGTACTTATGGTGATTGTTGACAGAGTGTGTATTGTGAATATGTACCTTGGCCTGTGCACAGATTGTGGTAGATGTCATAGTTCTTGGTCCTTTTCTATCTGATGTTGCATGCTGCTCCAGTGTATGATACCCTATTGGCATACATGTTTGTAGGTCCAGACCAACACATGTCCCATACCACAGTCAGGCATTGGAATACACTGTGTATTGGCCCAGTATATGTAGGGTTAGTGTGTGAGTGACACATATGAGGATGGTGTTGTTCACACAGTCCATATACTGTAATATTAATTATGCTTACCATATGTGACTGTGGCTCTGATCAGATTGGTTATGGATATGCACTTTCACACAGGTGTCTGTTACTCCATGCTGTTACATCCCTGTAGGGCCTTCTATATTTGCAAGTACATGTGTATTCCCCCATAACAAATGTAGGCCAGTGTTTTTGCAGTCTGCCTGTAGTTTGCACAGTGCTTTGTGACATGCCTAGCAGCTCAGTGTATTTACCCAGTGTGATGTCATGTCCAGATATTTGTCAGACGTACTGTTGCTGGGCCACCATAACTGTTGTGTATTTTTGACAAAGCAGTGGGATGCTGTACAGATGTATGTCACTAACTAGTGGGTAGTATGTGGGCTTGTGATCTCTGCTCCTCCAGTTATTATGTGTCAGGACAGACAGGAGTGTGTTAATGCATAAACTGTGTGAGCTTATCTAGTCCAGTATTTTCATGATATCCCCATTTAAACATCCACTTTGTCAGGCTTGGTCCACACATCTTACACTAAGATGTTCTGCGTATACCTCTGGACTGAAGAGAGTGTGTCAGACTGCACACATTTATTGGTCATATCCCTACTGCATTCCACAGGATCATTACTGTGATTTGTTTGGTACTGCACTATGATGATCTTATGATGTCTGTCAGTAGCTGATGACGCACATGACAGTATCAGATGTGACTTCCCACACAGCATTTTTGTTAAGACAACTCCTGCTACAGTAGCAACATTTTACATTTGTACCTGCAATACATACATGACATCCCTTTGCACTAAGAGGTTGTGACTATTGGTGCTGAGGTATGACTCCACTATATGTTATGGACATATGTTATACATATATGTGTGTATGTATATATATATATATATATATATATATATATATGTATATATATATATATATATATATATATATATCTATATATATATATATATATATATATATATATATATATATACATATATATATACACATATATATACATATATATGTATATATATATATATATATATATATATATATATATATATATATATATATATATATATATATTTATACACACATATAGATATATACACATATACACACACATATCTATATATATATATATATATCTATATATATATATATATATATATATATATATATATATATATATATATGAGATCCGTCAATATGTTTGAAGTTTCAGTACTTCGAACCCCACTTCACCAAGTCCACTTGTTTGAAGTAGTGAAACTTCGAACATTGACTTCGGCAGTCACACTGTAGTGCAATCTCAGAGTTGATATATTTAAGTAGAGGGGAGTGTGGGGGGAACAGACCCTCACATGGGGGGGGGGTGCATGCAAAAACATGCAGTTAGTATAGTCTATATATAGGGTAGGTTAATGCACATATGTAGCAATATGGGTTTTTTTCCTATGTATATAATATTTATATTGCATATTGTTGCAAATATCTTTCTGCATTTAGCTATTTATGTGTACCACATCCATGTTAATAAGGGTATATTTGTTTAGAAGTAAATTGTCATATTGGTGTTTTGCTGAATTATATGATTCTGTTGGGGGTTATGTTACTTTAAATGTAACTATTGGTGTTGTTATTTAAATCAGGACACAAATGTGGTTAAGCACACACTGATGACACTTTTAAGCAAAACCAGTCTAAGAGGCAGAATGTGCTGGCAATAAATGCTTTATACCATCGTGTTGCCTCCTGCTTTGCTGAGTGCTGGATGTTTTTTGGGACTTACATATTGTTTTTTCCATACACCAGGTCTGGTTTCCATGCACCTTGCGGTTTGGATGTGTATATATATATATATATATATATATATATATATATATATATATATATATGTGTGTATATATATATATATATATATATATATATATATATATATATATATATATATATAGATATAGATATATATCCATATCCTTATGTGTACACATGAGTGTTGTATTTACCTTCCCCGACGTATACCACCATATTTATCTGATATGTGTTTAAACAGATATAACAACATACTGATTCGATGATGTTTCCACAAACAAGTACTACCCAATTGCAGGAGTCAAAGCAGCTGTTCACTACTATTCAGTATGCCTACTGACAGATATATTGGGAAAAAAACAACAGATGTAATAGCTGTGATGGCTTAGTGGTTAACTGCTCTGACCTATAGTGTACAGGGTCCTGGGTTCAAGTGCTGTATGTTTTGTTGCTAGGCAGAACAAAGACTGTTGTATACAGAGTGGTTAGGGCACTTTTGAGCAGCTTTAAGTTGGTTTACATGGGTTTGCATGATAGTAAGCGGTGCTAATGTACGGTTAAATGAACAGGTGCTTACACTGTGTTGGCTTCACTTACCAGTACGCAAATCTGCTTAGCATTTATATTGCAGCAATGTTGAAACTTGCTAAGCATGGTTCAGCCCTGGTAACCAGTGATCACATTCCAGTCTGATAAAATAGCAGGTAATGACATCTTTAATACGTGTATTTAATTCCATTTACACAACATGCATCTATGTGCTATCATTACAGTAGCAAGGGGTGTGAGCCTACTGTCTGGGACACCTGAGTATATATGGCTTGTACAACACTCTTTTCCATTTGAATGCGTTTCATACATGGGTAGTATCCCAGGTTATATGAAGTTATATGCACGCTGGCATGTAGTGTATCATTACATTACTACTGTTAACAGTGCTTTCCCTAGTAAGAGTAGATTGCAGATTGTAGTACTGGAACCAAACACTGCTGCATGCAAAGATGGAGTCTGAGTCCTGACTGTCATGTTCTTGGCATGTGAGCTGTGTGTCATTAAGTATTTGCTACTAGATATTTATCTGACATGTGGATATTAAGTGTAGACTACTGTGTGTATAGGACATGTCTTTGAAGGCTGCTATCATGTAGTAATGGCATACCTATCAGTGCCAGATGTCTGTCTGTCAAAGCATTCATTTTAATGCATAACCAGTAGGCTAGCTGATGTCTGCCTGTCTTCTGTACAGATGTGCAGATGTCAGGTATTCATCTTGGCTACTTACAGGCAATGTATGCTTGACTGACACTGACATGTCTGCCCAGCTGTGTTATGAATGCCACAGCTAAGAAACTCCACCCTGTACACACCACATGCCATGAATACCTCAACTATACTACCACAGTCAACAGAAAAAGCTTGGGTACAGGTCTCCAAGACAGACACTGACCATGTTATGTAATATATGTTACATACATGTCAATTGGAGCACCTCACTGGCCCTCCGCAAGATGCAACCAGATGATTGATTGCTGAATTTAACTCTCACCCTGAGGATCACTCACATTGCATCAATTGATAGATGGCCTGCTGACAAATTTCAGGTGGCATGATACCACTGTACCACATACCCTACTCTTCTCATCTCTCTATGGACAATATCCTGGTACACACCTAGGAACATCTGTACCTATGTACCCCAGTACTGGCAAATGTGTCAGTGTGCATTACTGAGAACAACGGTGTCTGTGTGTTTGTAAACCTATAGTTGATAATACCCTGAGGGCCTTCACACCCACTACACCCCCATTGCCATAGTTAGATATGGCTGCTGCTGTAATGGACATTACATGTACCTTGTTACACTCTTCACCCAATGGGCTACCTGGAGCTTGCAGTACAAGCGCAACACTGTTGTACAAATGGGTAGATATGCATGGGTTACAATCTGAGTCCTGGCAAGAGTGTGTATGTGTGCAAGTGTGTATATTTGTCGGATACAGCATTCTAAAGCCACATTCTCCTACTACAATACACCTTGCCATACAATATAAGGAATAGTGATGTTGATGACCATAGGGGAACCATGACAAAGCATCACCATACTATCCCTGTGGCATGTGCAATAGATGCATATCCCTGTAGTAGCACTCTTGAAATAGACAAGGGGTTGTATTGCAGTCCTGGTCAATGTGTGATTGTGGGTAAGTCAGAGTTTTATCATGGGTTTCAGTGAGTACAATATCTAATGTGGGGTATGGGTGCTGGGTATACTGTCTTTACACCATGGTACCCCAGTACATGTCCCACAGTCCGCTGTATGAGGACCACTGTCACCATCAACCATACAGGTAACTGATTACACTATCCAGCCCAATGATGCATGTGCTGTGTGCAAATTATCTGTAACAGAATGGACTCACTGACAAGCTAGTTAGCACTAATAAACCCAGGTCTCTCAGATGTGTGTATGACTGTGTTGTGTTTGTCAATGTGTATATGACAGTATGTCACACTATGTATTGTTCATAAACAACCAGTACATCCCCCATTATCATACTGTACAAGGCCTGGTGATGTTCTTCACTTAACAAGTAACCTGGGACACACCTCATCCTAAAAGCTGTGTGGTGTCTGCAATTAAGGCCACACATATTAGTAGCAATAAGTACCTAGATATAGGTTCTACTCTCAGTGTTGCCAAGTAAGAGTGTGTGTGTATGTGAAAGGATCTACTTCAGTTTGCAGACAATACATGTCCCAGAAGGTCATCTGTCCAAGTACTGACTGGCAAATGCTAACATTTCATATGTATCTTCTTGTGGAAATTCATTCCATCAAAACTAGTAGTAGATGTGTAAAGGCCCTCTTCCCCACTGTATAGCTGTACAGTGATACTGGGGTTGGTATATATATATATATATATATATATATATATATATATATATATATATATATATATATATATATATATATACATACATGCATATATCTGGGTGTGCATCTTTTGGACACAGCCACCATCATTGCAGTTATTGTTGTGTGCATCCCCCACTTAGTTGTAATACTGTACAGTTTATGTTAACAGGTTAAGTAGTTGTCAATCACACTATCTGCAGTTCTACACCATCCCACACCCTTCAAAGTGCAGGGCTGTGCCACCTACACCAGCACATCTATGTTTTCCAAATCGAGGATTGCACTACATTGGGGAAGGGGACATATACCTGCCAGTACCATTGGCAATGACATTGATCTAGCAGACTGATTATTTCCCAATGTGATGTTGTGCCTATTCTGTCTTGGTGGAATTACATAGGCTAAAATGAGTTCCCTGCAAAAGTACATCCATCCATGTGTACAGTATTGTCTGTGTATTGCATCAACTCCAAAGTCTCTGTATGTGTGTGTTATACACAAACATGTGGTGTGTACTATGCAGTACACTTATCATTGTCCACTGTAGAAGGGCTGCTGACATCAGCCACCACGGATTCACCTGTATACACCCCTCAAACCTATCAGGCATGTGACACATGCAGTAACTGTTATACAGACCTGTGACTTGTGTTCAGCTCTACCCAGAATATGGCACAGTCAAGGTGTCAGCACAGTGCCATAACCCTTGTAGGAAACAGCAGCAAACCAACATCCTGCTGACACATAGACACCTACAACAAAAACAGAATACATTATGGAGACCACAATCAGTCAGTCTTAATAACAACTATAATGCATCATGGCTGGACAGCTACACATCCTAATATGTAAGCATTTACCTTTCGTGCTGAAATCATGTTACACAGCATTACATTGGTACACCTTAGTGCAATCACCCTGTGCATCAGAACCATATTAGCTTGTCCCTGCATTGATGTTATGGATGACAGGGATGTGGCACAGGTATCATCATATGCACAGGGTGTGTTGTGGGTTTGCCAGAGACCTAGGTTGAGCCATTTGGTTGACACAATGTGTGTGTGTTAGGGGGTTTCATTATTAATTGGGCTGTGAAGATGTGGTGTGTGTAGGTAAGGGGTTGCTCTAGCTGTATTGGTGATGTGTGTGTATATGCATGTACACAGTTCTGCCATGTGACTGCCCTATACAGGGGTTTGTTGGACAGCTGCAGACCATACATGGCAGGGTGTGCAGTTCACCATCTCTGGCCATGGACATGGGAATTGTGCCTGCCAGGGGTTCCACGGGCACTACCAGGTACAAGTCCAGATATGGTACTCTCCCCTGATGATGACATATGTCCACTGGATCTGGGTCCCTCTTTTGACCGGCCAGGGCCAGGTGCACGTGGTCTGCTATGTTGTGGTATGGACAGTGCCCCCTGCAGTGCTGGTGCACTACAGGAGCTGCTCTGACTTGTTGCATGTCCACGTAGACCTCCACCTGTTGGTGTTGCTGATCTATGTCCACATTGTTGTTGCACTACTCCCGCCATATGCTCAAGCACAGACATTGCATGGTCAAGGATTCCCACCATCTCACCCATCTGTCTATGCAGGACCTCTGGAAAATAATGGTGGGCACCTGCAAGATCACGGATGTTGTCAATAACAACAGAATGAGTAGCCTTCTGGAGCCTCAGACCCTATCTGGTATAATGTTCCATACATGCCTGTACCTCCATGATGGCCTGAAACATGCATCTGGTGACACCAGCTGCGACACTTCTGCCAGGGGCATGATGACCAGCAGCCCTCCTATGAGCACCCCTGTACATCTTCCTGTGTGATACCTCACCAGGCATCTGGCTATGGCTGCTGTGTCCAGACACACTTGCCATAGGCACCACACTGTCCTGTTCCATGCCACCACCCACCAACTGTCCTTCATCTATGGCCACTGGTGATGAGGTATGTATAGGCAATGTGACTGTGTGCAGTGATGGGGTTGATAATAGTGGGATGTCAACCAATGGCACAGCTTCAGCCCATGACAACCCTTCCTGTGCCTCACCATACCTATCATCATTGTCAGAGTCTGTATTGACACTAAAATCAGTTTGCCTGCAGCAGGGTCCCTGACCCACCTCGCCACCTGTGAGGGGAAAACAAGAAACGCATTTTAAGACCTGTACGTCATTGCTTAACTGTACACACACACACACACACACACACACACACACACACACACACACACACACACACACACACACAGACACACATCCACTTACAGGTGAGATTGCACAAGGATATTACACACAGACCTCTCATTACCCATCTGTCAACATGCATGACATATGGCACTCAACAGCATGCACTACAGCTACAGTAAATTACTGTTGCCAACATTATGCATCTCTGTGATGCATGAGTTGTGTTAGTAGGTGATGCCCCTTCCCCTGGAACACACTGCACCCATGTACACAGTATTGCTGTGCTCCTGTTCAGCACCCTGGCATGTACTGTGCACCATACCTCACAGGTGTACATGCCATTGCTGAATGTGTATATGTGTGTCAGTTATGTTTGCTCTGCTGCTCACAGCTCCTATATGTTTGTCCGACACATACCTGGGATGATATGTGGACAGATTTTAATAGTGAATGCCTGATGTCTTATTTGCAGATCTCATCATCAGTGGTGCATGTATGAGCAATAAAATACAATTACACTGACAACCTTCAAAGCTCACTGTGGCTATGAGGAGTGCACACACCCTTATTGACATGGCACCCTTTCCCTGATATGCCATGGGGCCACAATACTGCATATGTTAACATTACACAGACCTGATATGTGACATATGTGCAATCAAATGCAGTATCAAACAAATGTGTTAATTGAGCAGATGCTGATTGAGATACATACAATATGTGGGTGCATAAGTGTGCATAATATGATGGTTTGTCGCATCAACTTTTAAGTGTACTACAGCAGTCACTATTCCTGGAAGGGGTATACTAGCATTGCCCTTCTGCACTTGCCAGTATTTGGTCACGCTGCCCTTAAAATGTCCCCAACTATGCAAGATTGCATGGTCAACTCATGTGCACAGCCCTTGGAGATCACGCAGTGCCTTCGCTATTGCTGTGGAGTCAGGCTTATGTTTGCCACAATTCATGACCTTGACTGTGTGCAGATACAGCCATTCTTAGTGAGCTTTGGATGTCTGCTTCAATTCACTGTTGTGTTTCAGGATAACACCCCTGCCCATCCTCAGCCTTTTTGCAGATGTTTGACAACTATGGGCCACACATGATTGTCATTTTGCAGTATCCCAAATTCAGAACACCATGTGTACTGACCTAGTCCCTGCTAATGAACGGTAAACATACAGGTGTACACTGACAGCAGCAAGGTACAGATGGGGATGGTGGGCCTGAGGTGGAGTGAGGTGTTGTTTGTGTAGCACATGTATCTTAATTGATACTTTCTCTAGGTTTCAAACTTGGTCTTGGTACACCATTACACATTGCAACACATGCCTTTGGGGGACATTTGATGTTATGCATATGCTACCTGTAGAGACCCCTGGCTAATGTTTCCTGTGGAACAACTGTCCCATCTGATTACCCTAACCCATAGGCCACACTTATACAGAGTCCAGGCAATTGTTGACACAGGTACTACACAGCCAGTACTTGCTAGACATTCCTGCAACTCCCTCAGTGCTGCAGTATGTTTCTAGGCAGCCTCTGTGACCAGTTTGCAACGTGTCATCATCTGTCTTGGATGGCCATCTGTTTATTTTCTACATTAATGTTGTCCCATACTTCCTCATCACATACATGACTGTCTGCACTGTTTTCCATGGTATATGTAATGGTGAGGTAAGGCTACATGTCTCACTCCTGCATACTACCTGTTGGATATAGGATCCATTCCATGGCTTGTAAGATATGTGCAAGCCACGGCTGCCTCTGTTGCAGGTGAGTGGGCAAATGTGATGGACATACGTCTTGGACAGC
>NC_056725.1:902781207-902796207 GCF_019279795.1 Protopterus annectens | reverse complement strand
CATCCTACTGAGCCTTTTATATATATATATATATATATATATATATATATATATATATATATATATATATATATACATACATATATATATATATATATATATATACACACACACACACACACACACACACACACACACACACACATATACATACATACATACACATATATACATACATACATACATCTACATATATAAATACATTTCCCCTACTGTTGAATGACTGTGCTGGATGATATATTTGAGAAAACAGCAAATTTATTTACATCTGAAATGGGTTAGTGGTAAATCACTTTGGCTATAATGTGCAAAGTCCTGGGTTTGAGACTTGCAAACTGGCTGATTAATTTGTTGCTGGGCAGAACAGGGCTGTTGGAGACAGAATGTTTACGGCACTTTAAAGCAGTTGTAAGTGGGTTTGCATGGAGCTAAGTGACAGTTACGTGAGCTGAGCTTAGCTTACGCCTGCTTATGGCCTCTTAAACCCATGCTAATTTCAAATTAAGAAAAGAAAAAAGGGAGATAGGAAAGTGGTGAAATTGGGGCAATCAGGTGGACAAACCAGAGGAGAATCAGGTAGGGATGTGCAGGACAGGTATAAGAAACTACCATAACTCTGCATTTCTTTGGCAGCAATAGCTGCTTTTAATGTGGGCAATTTAGAATTTGAAGCCTCACACCCTAAAGGGAGGTGTGTGGGTATCATACAATACAGATGACTGGTAGGGTTAGATTGTGTGATGGGTACATCTCTGGGTGAAATGCAGAGCTATGTATGGGACGTGATTTGTTTGTAGGACAAATGCCCCCCCCCTTTTTTTAATGTGAGAGTGGGATGTTAAGGATGGATTACAGGTAAGTGTGGCGAAGGAGATTTGGTAGGCGAGGTTCCATTTGCAGACAGACAAGACAGACAAGGCAGCAGACAGGGGCAGTGTATGAGACACATGGTGTGGGTAAACACCTTGACAGGTGGGAATCCGAAGCTCATGAGCCCTCCAGATGGTAGTAGTGGCATGATGTCCCCACCCAATGGCAGTCACTGCTACTCCTTCACAGCCCCGCAAGTAGCTGTGCTGGGAGCTGGGCTGGATGGGCCACTTGCACCTCTAGCTGCACCAGCCTACCCTCCACCTGGCGGACACTGCGAACCATGCCACAGACTTTGTCTCGGGTGACAACATCCTTACCGCACCCACTTGCAGGGGGGAATGAGCCCCATCCCCTGCAGCAGTTCCACCCGAGGGTGGTGCAGGACCAGCAGATGATGGAGGACTGGGTTGGCTCTCAGAAGTGCCGGGACCCGGTGCCTCAGCCAAGTGTGGTGGGACAGGCGGATCTACTCGGATCTGCCTTTCCATATATGCTATTGTGTGGAAATTAACAATGAATATTGGTTAGTCATGCACAACACATTGCAACATTAGTCAAAATAGCATGCATGGATATTCCCATTTACCCAATACAGTCCAAGTATAACAGTGCCATAGCAAACAGAACCAATACATATATGGAATGGCATTCAGGGTTGCAAAAGCATGTGAGTTAGTGGTATGTCGGGCAGGCAATAAAATGATTATTCAACAGGGAATATTAGTATGCACACAGTTTAAACAATGATAAACCAAATGGAACAACAGTTCCAACAGTAGAGTTTGGTTTAGGAACATACCCATGTTGGTTCCAGTGGGAATGTTGGATCAGTTGAGTGGTGGGGGAAGGGAAAAGATTCAATTGACAACTGCTATCAAGTATATTTGTCAGTACATTGCTATTCACTACTCTACATTCTGACCACACTTACACTCTACCTGGGCCATGAGGCTGCTACAGCATACCAATAGCTGTAGATATCAACAGAGCAGTTGTACCCTTATTTTAGTTATACACATCAGACCTGTTTCTATACCAATTTCTTTACCTGTGGACCCTGAGCAGATAAACTGTGTGCACATTACATTGCTGTTTCTATACATATTTCAGATTCACATATTAGTTGCAGGCCCTGTAGTGTGTATTGTGCCTTTCACATACATCTACTGTGACTTTCTCTGTGTGCAGGTTTCTTGGCAACTGGGGAAACTATCTGTGAGACAGTGACACTTGAGGGGCTTCTCTGGGCCAGACTGCAGAGTGTGGATGTCTAGCTTATATCTATTTGTAGAACTGGGGCTGATCAACACAGCAATTGTACACCTTTCATATTTATACATGTCATACTAGTGTTTCTATTCGGATTTCTTTACCTGTGTGCCCTGTATGGAAAATGTTAGGTGTTGCTGTACATTACTTTTTCTATTCAGATTGCAGTTTACAACTGTAGAACCAAACTGAGATGTTAGTGGTGGTCCCTGGATTCCAACCATGGTGTGTGTGCAAAATTGAACTACAAGCCTAGTCCTTATCAGACTGAGCTACTGGGGAGGTGTTGTGTGTTGCTTGTGACATTTCTATCTAGTACATATTGTTGTGCACAGTGCTTTTATTATGATATGTTGCATTATTTGTTTCCCATTTTTAGTACAAATTATGCATACACAACATACATTGGTGTCACTGTTTGTGAAACGTGCACATTAGCTGGATTGCACATTCGACTATTTTACAACTGCATACTGCAATTTAGATTCCTGAGTCCACAGTGTAGGTTTTAAGTCTGCACCTGTTAGCCTTATACATTTTTCAGTACAATCACAGCTACATACAGCTGAAATTGAAAGGTTAACACAAGACACTACTGGCAGACAAGTAAAACACATTCTGATGGAAATATGTACTGTTGCTTTTTTCAGTTATTTGACATGGCCATTTTAAACTATGCAGACAAGCAGTGCTAACTCAGTTCACCTGTTAATGCATTCTGCAGGACATACACATTTCTATTTTTCAGAGATGACACATAACAGTGTTTGGGATCACCTTTATTAGTTTTGACATACATGTCTGTGTACAACTCAGAAATCCACAATTACTATTCCTGCATGATCTGCACAGGGGAATGCTTTTCATTTCTAACTCTTACAGTAGCCCTGACATGGCACTTTCTTGGCAGGTTCACTCAGGCGCACTCTTACATATTGTAATATTCGTCTCCTGCATGTTTTACATTGTTTGCTACTGACATCTGTATTACACCACAGCTGGGAATACTCCATTGTAACGCTGGCAGCCTGACACAGGCATTTATTCCTGACTTTTACAGCACAATTATATATGCATACAATACTAGCATTACTATAATTTTGATTTCTTACAGCTAATAGTAAGGGGTATTCTGTATTCACCATACTGCAGATGCAGCTGGGCCAGTCATTGGGCATGAGCCTCAACATTGTGGGACCTCTTCATAGCAGCTGTATGGGGAGACATCACACATTAATCACACCTGCACAGTCATAAGTTGAACTTTTTCCATACTTAGTTAGAGATACGTAAGACTGCATACTTACAGACAGGTGGGACAGTCTGCGCTCAGGCTTCTTGGATCTACTAGACCAAGAGTGCACCCCTCCTCCACTTCAGGTCATTATGGTGGTGACCTACCTGCTTACCAGTCTGGGGTATGCCAGTGGCACTGCTGAGATTGCATGTAAGCTGGTCCCAGGCCTCCACTTTGTACTGCAAGCCCTGGTACTGGCCCTGCAGCAGCCTGCCATCATGTTTTTTTCTAGAAGCCCAACCATGACCCTGTACTCCTGGATGCCCCAATGTTGCACTCGGAAGCAAACACCTTCACCGACACCAAGCATTTTGGTCCTGCTGTGAGCAATCCCAAATAGTTATAGCAGTATTCCTGCCTGTGCAGTTTAAATAGGGCAGTTTTCCCCACACTTTTTCTTGATTGGCCAGTTTTAATATGCTGAACTATGCTTAGCTCCAGGCAAATCTGCATAGAAATACTTAAACCAGGCGAGCATAGCTGAAAGCCGGTAAGCAATGCTTACACTAGCAAAGCATTGCTTAAATTTATTTTTTTTCATTAAATTTATAAATTATTTTTTACATTTATATTTGACATATTCCCACCCTACTGTGCTATACGTGAGCCATATGATTGACATATATCATTCAAATTCCTTAAAAGTTTATTAAATAATTTGACAGACGAGGATTCAAACCGAGCATGTTCTATATGCTAAAATCATGGCAGTACCACTATGCTACAGCAGCTTGATGGTTTATCACAGTAGCATTTGTCTGTCATTTTCAGGATTTCAGCCAGGATAAGCATAGCTGTATGCCATGCAAACAAGCTGCATACCGCTTAAAATTCAGATTTATTTAATGAAAAAAATATGTATTTTTAATTTTTATTGTTTTCCTCTTGCCCTAATGCTTCCATGCATGTAGGGCAAGAGTGCATATATTTGGAGGTGTGCACTTGAGGGCTGCTGCCTTCTAGGTGTTTGTGTTTTTTTTTTTTTTTCAGCATCTGCGGATACTGAAATGTTAGCTACTTACATTTCAGTGTCTGTGGACACTCGTTTACTATATAATATTAGAGCCAGGCTCTAATATTATATAACTTGACACTCATCTGTGTCACAAACTGCCATATGGCACTTTCTGAGTGAAGGGGGCATGTTACATGTGCAGGCACTGCAGGCACATGCCCCCTGCACTCGCTCCTGGTTTGTGTCCGTTTAGATTAAATAGTAGTGCGCCTTCATGCATATGCAAGGCATGCTGCTATTCTAAATGGACACAAACCACTCTGTGCAAGAATAGTCTTATTTTTGCATGGAGATTGTGAATCCTGGGGAGTGTTTCTCATTAAATAAGAAGATGCTATTACTTAAAATGATTTCTATTAATAAACACATATTTTCATTCTTCTTATGTGCCATACTTGTTTCCATGTTTAGGAATTCCCTTATCATACTAACACCATAATTATTGGGAATAACCATGAATAAAAAATTTATGTCTAAACATACAAATAAAAAATCATCACACTCATTTTTACAATACCATTCATATAATTTGTGTAAAAAGTCAGCTGAATCTTTAATATAGCTATTACACATCGGCAGATATTCACATATTATTTGTTGCATATACATTGATAGCGGCTCTGTTATCCTTCCCCTCCCTGAGACTATAGGTCTCAGTGGAGGAGATGTTACAGACTTGTGTATTTTAGGGAGGCCGTAGATGCAGGCTGTAAAAGGACAGGGTACCGTAAAGAAATTAAACAATTCCAGTGAGATATCATCTTGTAGCTGCATATCATATATCAGCATATTTACATTTGAAATACATTTCTTCACATAACTATATTCAACCTCTTTAAATGTCCCTCCATGTCATAAAAAATCACACATAAGTTGTACATAATGATTCTTATCAAATAAAACCACTGCACCTCCCTTAACTGCTTGTATTATAATCAGATCTTTTCCATTCTCTATTTTTTTCAAGGCTAGACTCTCATTATATGACATATTATAAAACTTCTTTGTTTTTTTATTTTCATACAGATATTTAAGTTCAGTCTCACACAATTCAAAAAATGCTGTTATAACAGGCATACTATACGGAATAAAAGTTCCACTCCTTTTGCAACGTTTGACATTCTCCACAGTGGTATCATTAAATATCATTTTTAAATTCAAATTTCTAGTAAATAGCATTAAATCTATTAGCTTTTGTGAGATATTATCGCTTCCACTAGGTATGAATTGAAGTACTTTATCAAAGACTTTCATATCTTCTTCTGTTAACACATAATTAGAAAGATTTACAATATTGTTTTTTGCAGTACCTATTCTGTGTGTGCTGCTTTGTTTTGGACCTGAGGGCTGTCACTTTTTCATTTCAGTGATTGAGGACACTGCTCTGGTCTCCCTCTGGATGCTGATCTTGGTTTTACCTTGATTTTCTCCAGTAGTTTCACTACAACTGGCTTGAACAGCTTGGTAAAATCCTCTTTCGTTTTTGCGTTCACATTCACCATAGTACTTCTCCCATCAGTTTTATCAGTTGTTACCACTCTGCTCGCCTTAAGGCATTCTACATTTAGTGACTACTGGCTCATCTGATTGGTTGAACCCTCACTATTTGATGCCCTTGCTTCCGGCATCGATGATTCATTCATTCTCGCTGCTGCTTTCTCACTATTGGTTATTTCCATTCTAGCTGCTCCTTCCTGGTCAAACAATGGTGGTAAAACTTGACTTAAAGTTACAGTAATTTCTTTGGGAACACAAACAATATCTAGTATATTCCATCCACTGGTAGTTTTTTTTACAATCTGAAGCATTTGTTGTTCCTGAATATACTTTGTGAATAATTTCTTTACTAACATTGTTGAATCAATATTATTCCAGTCTGTTTCTGGTAAATTTAAATCCCCAGGTAATATTATTCTTCCCTCCTGTGTACATGTAAGAAATGTATGAATTCCTTTAGGTCATCTGCACTTAACTTTGGTGGTCTGTACACTCCAACAATCGTTATATGTTCCAGGGTTGTCTGTTTGAGGGCAGTACAGATGTTAGTTCAAGAAAAGGCACATACCATTGCCTAAATTGCAGTTGTTGTAGAGATATAGAATACACCTTTGACTGCTATGCCTGTTGTAACACCACTCAAGTAGTATATTTGGCCACATGCACACAATGCTCATTTTTCTATATAGGAAAAAGTAATAGGAGGCTGAAAGACCGTATTATAGAGCACAAATCAGAAATAAAAAGAAGTATAGAGAATAATGCTTTGGCTAAACATATATTAGAGAAGGGTGTAAGTCATTGTTTTAAATTTAGGGTTATTAAAACATTACAGAGGAATAGTAGGGGAGGTGATATTAATAATAAACTGGAGAATATAGAATTAACATGGATTTTAATATGAAATGCAGAAACATCCTCTGGTTTAAATAATGCAATAACTTTGAAAACAGTACTGCATAGGAAACAAATGATGTTACATTAATTAGTGTTGTTTCTGTATATTTTAAATTGATTGGTTGGCTGTGTCACATGCTTTTTAATTTCAGTTATTTAAATGTATTAATTGATAATGATTTTGTATGCACTGAAGAAGGGGGAAAGCTGAACATTTCTACTGTTTGTGTTATTTCTTTGGATATCCCTTACAAGCCTAGCCATTACTTTATCCCTGACACAATCATCAATCAGCACCTGTTGTCCCTTCATTGAGAGAAACAGGTGCAACCCCTGGGATGGATTTGTGGTTCCCCACCCACTCATCACAGCTGCACTTGAGAGTCTGCATGGTACTCTGACATGTCTGGGAAGTGAATTCCTGAGGCAGGGCAGCCTCTGGGAGACAAACCTGTCTCTCCAGCATGTTTTGTTGATGTCGCATATCAGATTCAGACCTGATGTGCTGGGAATGTGCAAAGAGTTAGACTCACATATATGGGCCAGCTGTGGAAGGGCTGGGTATAACATTGACATCTAGGCATGTCACAGTCCACCTGTGGGCAACCTGTCCAATACCAAGGGGGGGGGCACTACTGATTCAAGGCTGTCTAAATGGATCAGCTGTTGGAGGCAATGGATTACCTTTGTGAGTATTACTATGGCCTTTCCACTTGCTTCAGATGTCTGGACAGGTACATACCAAACATCAGTACTACATTATTGTTGTACTGACTGAGGACTATACAGATGTAATGTTCACCTTTTATCTGGATGCACTCCCTTTACCTATGTGGTGAACCACGTACAAGGCTTTCCTGACCACTGATACTACTTGATGGCTAAATGCAGCAGTGTTATTAACCTGAGTACCCAGGTCTCTCCACGCAGGTTGTGAGTTTATGGGGTTTCCATTGATGTGGGAAATAGTGGGGACATGTCCTTGCCGTATGTTATGATGGTGCTGTTTTCTGCATTCAGCTAGAGGCCAGGACCCTGCCACCATTCCTTACCCTATATAAGACCCGTTGCTGTGTGTTAACATCAATTGGTGGTTCAATGACAGACAGAACACAGCTTACAGTCACCACAGCCTTATGCAGTACCTTCAAATATGGGTGGTGGCAGTTAGTATTCATGCCTAGATATACATGAGTCGGTGGGTGCAGCAGCTCCTCACAGGGCCTCCACATGTCTACATATTGCACAGACATAGTCAACACAGAGTAGGGTTGCCTGCTTATGAAATGTGCAATAAGGGACACATCTTGTAGTATCGTGAGAGTTGGCATGACAAACCATACCCATGGCAAGTGCAATGGACAGGACTTCTCTTGGTCTTCCAATATGGCAGCTTATTTTTGTCATATTTCCATACCTTATGCTATTTTCCATAACATTAAGGTGTTTCTGATATACAATAACTGCTTTATGCAAATATTACACAACTTTAGGAAGTATTTATTGTCCTACACTCTTGGGACCTCTGCATTGTTTTAGTTGTTTGCACAGGTCACACCTGACCAAACATGGACTGCAACCTCCAGGGTGGAACAGGTGGTGGCCATACCTCTCACCTGTACAGATTTCTGCAGAATTTCCTGATGTTTGCCACATACTTTTCATTGATTTTTCATAACATTGTGGTTTTCTGGAAAATTAGTGGAAAATCATTATAGACTGAAGTTAGACAATAATGTCAGATATTTTATTTTCAGACTTCATACCCTTCCAAAAATTAATGCTAATGCACAACCTGTTATGCTAATAACTTTCTATGTTTGTAAGAGCAATATTTAAAAATTGCGCAGATTATTTGTCCTTTGTCCTACTTTTCTGTATGGCTTAATCCAGATGTTTTGCTGGGGGTTGAGAGGTATGATGGTGGGCATAACACAGCCACACTGTTGTAAGAGGATGCATTCACACATGCATAACCTCACAAACTTCCTTGTTTAGGGAATAGAACCCCTACCTATCTAGGTATATACACTGTAGTACTACATAAATATCGCATGTAGCACAGAACTTATGTGCCTGGAAAGTGTCTAACAGTACATTTAAGGTGAATGACAGCAGCAGGCCCTGTAAAGGGATCCAATGGGGGGTAGACAGGGTGGAACAGGCCCTCAAAATTGTATAACCTTCGCACACAAAAGGCAGCCACACTGCTACAGGAATATGCCTCACACACACACACACACACACACACACACACACACACACACACACACACACACACACACACAGTTGCCAATTGTGAGATTAGAGCCCCTACCTATCTAGTTGTATCTACTACAGTGCTACATAGGTAGCATATGTGCCACAGAGCTTATGTGCCTGGGGAGTGTCTAAGGGTACATGTAAGGTGACTGACAGCAGCAGGCCCTGTAAAGTAATCCAAAGAGGGGTTAACAGGGAGGAACAGGACTTAAATGTATTGGCATTACACACACACAGTCAACACCACTGCAGGGGGATATAGTTACACACACAGTGAGTTGCCATTGTTGGGATTAGAACCCCTACCTATTGAGCTGTTTATACTACAGTACTACCTACTTATCATATGCACCACAGCCTTTATGAGTTTGTTGAGTGTCCAATAGTGCATCTAAGGTTGATGACATTAGCAGGCCCTGTAAAGTAGGCCAGTGGGGGTGGGCTCGCAATTAGGCACAGGCCTTAAAAGGTATTGGCATTACACATACAAAGGCAGAAACTACACACAGCTGTAAGGAGATACATTTATACACACACATCCACACTCACTGAGTTGCCGTTGATGGGATTAGAACCACTACTATCTAGCTGTTTACACTATCATGCTAAGTAGTTAATAGCATTTTGATAGTGTCTGCCACTGCTGCTTGGGTGGATGACATTATTAGTTGCTTACAGGGAGGCAACTGTTGTGGAGGACAGCAGTTACAGGTCCATAAAATGAGTGACCATTGCATAGACATAGGCCTGCTGTGCATGTGCATTCTGCTGTATGTGGAATATATACACAGGCACACACAAACACAAGGTGGCCGATGGGAGATTAAAACCACTACCTACTGTTACACACTACTGCTCACCAAACTATTTGCACTCGGCACTGGTTACAAGTGGCATACGAGTTGCTGCAGCACTACATGACCCTATGCCAGACTGGGTCTCTCTGCCTCTCTTCCCCTCTGTCTGCCTCTCTATATATGATATATGTATATGTGACATATATATATATATATATATATATATATATATATATATATATATATATATATACATATATATATATATATATATATATATATATATATATATATATATATATATATGTGTGTGTGTGTGTGTGTGTGTGTGTCTATACTGAACCCAACAGATTCAGATATCTATGTGCCACATATAGATAGATAAGGGTAATCATGCCTGATGGGGATAGGGAAAGAGTTGAGGTATACATAGCTGTCTGCATGCACAGAGATATATGGACATCACAGTTATATAGTCAAATGTGGGTTTAGACATGGGCTGAAATGAGCTAAGTGTAGGAGCATGCTCAGTATGACCATCATTAATTACAATGGGACTCCAGGCCAGAACAACCTATACTCCAGTCCAGGATTTTTTGTGCTGCAGACAATTGTCTGCTGGACTGGCTGGAACAGTCCAGCACCTCCCTGTTATACTGCCTGAGGGATTTTGTGGCTGTGTGCTGTGTGCAATTTCTTACCCATATTAAGGGTGTGCACAGTGTGTATTGGACTGAACAGAGTTTTGCATACTATACCTGGTACATTTTACATAGCTCTGTGATTTCTTGGTACGTCAGTGGCAGATCAGTAGAGATTGATGTGAGGAAACATTGACAGGCATTTGGGTTACTGACTTCATACACTGCAGGGAGCCTATACTACTACACAAACTGTTGTATTCTGCACTTTCTACATTAGTCTGTCCAGTATTTCATCCTTCTCCTTATATGTGGACCTTTGTCCTGCCCTGCTCCAGTTCCTAGCTTTGTCCACAGTTGCTGTTCTGTGTAGTTGTAGGTATGCTGTGACTGTTGTAAGAGATGTAACACCACACACAGAGTTACGGACTTCGCACCTCTGACTGTACCTGTTTTGTAGGTGTTCCAGCATAGTGCCCCATACATCTGCTCTATTCCTCTGACATTTTGTCTTGTACTGTTATTATAAGGCTACATGTTGCCCAAACCTCTTATACCCTTACAGCCATTAATGTGCACAGGCCATATGTAACAGTGGGGCATAGGCCCAAACATGGGGACAGGATTTTAATATCGCTGTTACAAACCTAGAGAGTTGCTGGAATGGTTTTCCATTACCGTGCATTTTCCAATGGGTATGAAGTCTGCATCTCACCTGTCTGCTATTAGTTGCTCACAGCAACCTTTAGTCATTTGCCAATAGTCTGCCAGGAAACTGCAAATGTTATGACAAACAGAAAAGATGCATGAGCCATAAATGTGGACTTTCTGTTAAATGCTGTACATTTGTGGGATATGGATGGTGCCTACTGACTTGTTGTAGGTACTGACACAGTTATGTGACAGCCTTTATATCCAGCTGCTACACTGACTTGTAACAACCTGCTGCTCTACTAGCCACCATCTAGGTTACTGAGAGCTGTGTACTGTCCATATCCATGGCCCCTTGATCCTCCATTGTGTCTGTCTATGTCCAGATTTCTTGCAGTAAGAAATACTGACATATGGACAGTCTGTGGAACTCCTACCATATCTGTAGTTCACATGCAAAACAGTTGGTGCAGCCAGTCTTGAACCAAGTACCCCATCAACCATGGTAATGAACTTACCCATTAAGCTATAACAGACACATGACAGTGCAGTTTAGTTGCTGACAGTATCAACCACAGACAAACCTAGTACTTTGACCCCTGCATATTGGGGAAATGGTACACATTAGTAGGTTGATTGGGACAGCCCAGGGATTGTCTGGTGTGCTGCTATTACTTTTCAAACATACTGTGACTGCAGTTGCATGGGGACATGAGTGTGTTGTGGTTAAGGGACAGTCAGACATCTGTCCTCTGACCCTACTGTATGTCGTTCCCTCACATAGTACATTGGGTTTTGCTGGCTTGGGGCCAACTGCATATTAAAGGTTGGTCAGTATTGGATGGATTGTTAATGTTGTCCACACAGCTGTCAGTTGTCTGCAGCTATCCCGGTAGCCCACTCTGTTCCCTTGCATACATGTGGCAGGATCATACATATGCTACCACAGTCTACTACCTCATTCATTTCTTGTAAAGAAGAGGAACTTACCTTGTGCCTTCAGGAGTTGAGATAGTGCTTCAGGTCTGTCTCTGTCTGATGCAGGCCATACACAGCCAATAGATGGTAAGGTACAGATTGTGAGTCAGAGTGAGGTGTCAGTCCCTAGGTTGTCGATGCATGTGCTATGCGTTACCTCTTTGCCAAAGCCAGGGCATACTGGGCACGTCTACATCTGCCTACAGGGATAGGCTCAGGGGGGTTCCTCTACTGAGTCCACCTATGGCTGTGGGGACCTTGACACTGGTGGGGGATTGCATGTCCCTTCCCTGTGATGTTCATGCTACAGCTGTTTCCACAGGATCAGATTGTGTAGCATGGCACATACTGTGAACATGTGTGTACATGTGGCTGGAAAGTAGTACAGGGCTCCAACAGATATATCAAGGCAGAGGAACTGTGACTTGAGCAGACCAAACACAAGCTCTATGATGTTCCTAGTTCATGTGTGTGCCTCATTATGGCATTCTTCAGTAGGCTTGTGTGCATTTCTGATGGGTGTTATCATCCACAGTTCTAGTGCATAGCCAGCATCACCCAGTAGATGGCTGTATGTGATGTCCCCCCTGGCAAACATCTGGTACAGCTGTAAGCTGTGCCAGATGTGGGAGATGTGATAGCTGCCAGGGCTGCCAGCATGCATACATTCATGATAATGCCCTGGGCATTGCACATGACTTGGCAGTTGATGGACTAATACCCCTTGCGGTTATTGTAGATCCTACCCTTTTCACTGGGTGGTGCTTTGATGTGCACATGAGTGCAGTCTATAGCACTCAGTTCCTCAGGGTAGTGTGCTACATGGTGGAAGAAATACATATTGCTGATGCTCTCCTCAGTGGTGTGGGGTAAATAAATGTGCTCACTGGCATGTGCTTGCATGGCATCCAGGAACTGGTGGGGTACCCTGGATGCAGATGCCTGTGAAATTCCCATTATGTCCCCAGTTGGTCTTTGAAAAGTACCTGTAGCAAATATTCTAAGGGCTACACATACCTTTGTTTCCACTGGGATGGGTTCCCATCTATTGGCTTTGGGTCTGAGTTAAGGGTGGCAGAGCTCATTGAATTCTTGTAGTATGTCCCTGTACACCTTGTAGAGCTCTACAATCTCCAACTCATGTAGCCCCTGGATGGTCACCTTGGGACTGAACACTCTTCTCCTCCTCAGTCTGGGCCTATTGTCAGCATCATCATCTTCACTGACCTCAGCCTCAAGCACATAAAGATGTAGCAGAGCAGCAGCAGCCCCTAGCATTTTATCAGTTAAAATCCCCAAGTGTGTGCATAGTATGTGGGAAAATCAGATTGTAGGGTGTATGAATACTTTATAATGGTGTGCTGCAGCTGCATCCTGTGTGATTGCATTCCACCTGATTGGTATATCATTGGGGGAGTTAAATGGGACAGTGTCTGTTGAACAGGGTTATCAGTCATTTCTACCTGAATGGCTTTCCCAAGCAATTTATTTATTTATTTTGTCTTATTTCTTTCACTGCTAAGCAGTGCTGTGCACTGCGCAAACCCACAGTGCTAGTGTAAACAGTGCTCAGCAGTTTTGACCCTCAAACAACCACATCCACACTTAGCTTTTCTTAAACTAGCTAAAACATGCTCAGCAGCATCAGACACATCCCCCTACTTAACTGTGATTAGCTGAGGGCAAACAGGTACCACTAAGCTCCAATCTGCTTTAACAGAGTGTGACAAACCTGTTCGTCCTACACCAACACTGTTCTAGCCCTACGATAGTTTGTACCTGTGGACACGGTGGCCCTTTTTGCTATTCAATAACCCTGGCTCTTTTACATACACGTAATTGCATATAACCTGGATACTGCAGAATACCAGGGCCTGTCTCCTTAACAACAACTGCAACCTGTCATTGTATGACTCTGCCTGCTGGGCACTATAATGCAATACATTTGCAAGTGTCTAATTTTCAGTTTATAAACTTTTTTTGTTTTGCAAAATGGCATGTTTGCACGTTGCTGGGTGCCACTTAAACGTGATTGATATATATATATATATATATATATATATATATATATATATATATATATATATATATTATTACATTGCATTGCTTTTTGGAATTGCTGGCCATAATTTGGCTATTTGCATTCCTACTATGCACTGCCCACCCCTTTTTGGGGCTTTTTCAGCCCCTGTTTAACTTTTACAATTCTGTACAAGGTTTCTCACCACATAAATTTCCTACACTGACATGGCACCTACATGGGTGCCTTTGTGCTTGCTGAATCACAAATTCATATCATTTGCATTATTTTCACCAGGTTATGAGGTGATTTGCATTCCAAAGACACTTCTATGTCCACACGGTGTCTACACCCTCATGCAAGCCCCCAGCCCTGTTTCCTGATCATTTGGGGGCCATATTCCATGTTTGGGACGCAACATTATTCCTACATAAAGAATTGCTCAGTGTAGGGTTTATTGAATTCCACCCATGTTTTTCCAAATATGCACATATATACATATATATGTATATATATATATATATATATATATATATATATACAAGCAAACAGAAGACTGGAGAGACAGACTGACAGACAGACAGACAGATATGTAGACAGAGAGATTAAAATGGATAAATAGACAGATAAATAGAAAGATAGATAGCTAGATATGCAGATAGAGAGACTGCGACTTAGAATTAGAGACGGTTTAGCAAATGAAAAAGGGTTCTTTTATTAACTAGAGATAAAGCAGACTTTTGGGGCTTCAAAATATAAATGAAAAACAAAAGAAGGCATTGTAAACATTATTTTATAAAGAG
>NC_056725.1:902653707-902778707 GCF_019279795.1 Protopterus annectens | reverse complement strand
ACATAATAAGTGACCTGCAGCAACCTAATTTAAAACCATTTTGATAGTAACACAATAAATTACTAATATGCTAAATTAAACTAGCTAAATAAAAAGTCTGGGCATTTCTCAATAAAATGTTTGGGAATGAAAAAAGGTGAATACTGCTATATAAACCATGGCGCAGACACACTTCATTATTATAGAACTAAGTGCTTTCATCCTTCTACCAACAGGATTTCTTCAGAATATCAGTTCTATGCCATACTATATACAGCAGTGGCTGCATTTTTTGATTCCCAGGCATCTGGCTAAATGGTTTGTTCTAGTAGCAGTGTTTTGATTTTCATAGGGGCTATGCCAACACTCCTCCATTATATGAACTAACTTCATAGTTGCACAGCTGTGATCATAAAAGCCAAGACACAGTTAATGAATTATTATTGTCAGTCTAATAGAAACTGTCTCTGCAGCAATTAACATACATATCATTGCATTACATCTGAATCCCATAGTAAACAAAACAAAATCTGACAATAGCATACAATGGTAAGTAGTACACTGACTGTCATTGCATCTATACAACTTTGACAAATTGATACTTGACACTGTTCAGAAGTCCCATATAACAAGGTGCAATAAATCCATTTATATAATTTTAATATAACATTTTAAATGTTGTAATCTGTATGAGAATCAACAAAATATTAATCACAGCCTATGCATCTTTTCAGCTCTTCATTCAGGCATGCTACATTAAAATCCTTTTTGAGCCACAGTTAACAAAATATACCTAAACAATCCTAGGTTGGTTTGTGATTTACTGTGGTGTTGACTGGTAAGAAAAGTTTTTTTTCACTTTATATTGTATTTGTTATCACTGTTTTCAACTGTTTGTAGGTAGGAAGGGATAGCATGTTAACATTTACTTTGATTCATATTTTGTTGTTTTACCTTTAATTTCACTGCTGGTTGTTAGAAAGGGAGAAGTTTTAGACAGGCAAGCTCTAGTCACCCCAAGGGGCCTAGACAGCTATAACATCACATAGACTGCAGAGAAGAAAATCCTGAGCATATCTAAACAATCCTACCTTGGTTTGGGATTTATTGATCTTTACTGTTATAACAAAGTGTGACTGCCAGCAATAGGGAGCAGAAGCTATTGTGTGCAATGTAAAGGAATTACAACTTTTGTCTAGCTTTCAGAACTTGTATTGTCAATACAATTTTACTGTACTTA
Organism: Protopterus annectens; assembly: GCF_019279795.1. Taxonomy (NCBI): domain Eukaryota; kingdom Metazoa; phylum Chordata; order Ceratodontiformes; family Protopteridae; genus Protopterus; species Protopterus annectens. The sequence continues at coordinate 902,777,488 of NC_056725.1, read as the reverse complement.
ATTTGTTGTTTAGTTGTATATTGCTGGTGTGATTTTTTTTGTCATAGAAGTTGATTTAAGTTCTCTTTGAATTGGTTACTGTTTTTGATGATTCTTTTCTTTTACAATATTTTATTCATTTATAGTTGAATTTGTGTTCCTTAAAAGAATATGCAATTAATGATTTGCTAAGGCACAAATATCTGTTACGGTGTAATAAATGCTATGCATATTTAAAGGTAACAGATGATAACACTGGTGATCTGTGTTCCTCATGTCAAAAGTTGGATGATTTGCTTACAATTGTTAAAAGAAAATCTAGACTTAATGATAATGATTGCACTTGTGCAATTGGCATGGTTTGGAGAACTGTTGTTTCATATATTAATGACTGGACTGATTAAATAAATAATGTTAGTCACAGAACAAATAGAACACATGTAGGAAATGATGCATCTATTGTCTGCAAATATCATTCAACCCTTATGAAACAAGACAATGCCCCTGACAACTTTGGAATTCTGGATGCAGGTATTAAGCAATCTGAGGATCCAGTTTGTTTAAAAGGAAACAAAAAAAAAAAAAAAAGAAAAAAATTCACAACAAAGAACAAGGAATAAAAAGAAACTAATTGACTGTAAAGGAAAGAGAATACATAGTAAAAAGGACATTGCTTTGTTATGTAGCACACAGGTTATGGGGAATGATGATATTTTCTATCAGAAAATTTTCAGTCTACAGAAAAAGGCATCATTTTTCTAACAGAGTAGGTAGAAAAAAAGAGGCAAGGGGCAGGTGAAAAGGAAGAAATCAAAACTGAATGTGGAAGGATTGAAGAAGATTACCATAAAAAAAAAAAAGAGAGAAGAGAAAGACAGATGTTGACTACATAGCTCAATCTGTGGATTTACAATGCCAGCTGGATGAGAATTTAAAACACAATGAAAACAGTGGGATTAATAAGACTAATAGTGATGAAAATCTATTCTTTGTAACAATTGATAGAGCAGATATTACTATATTAGAAGCAGTAGATTCTTCAGAATTGACTAGCAAATATATTCTTGTAATTGGAAATTCAATTATTAGAGGAACTGATACTTATATTTGCAGAGAAGATCATGAACATCGAATAGTTTTATGCTTGACAGGAGCAAGAATAGAAGATGTCAGACAAGCCTTGAAATGCCTTAATGTAAGGAAGTACGGATCCATTTTTATTAGTAGGGAACTGACAGCCCTCTTAGACAGTATAGCTTGTACTGGGGTTAGGACGTATTTTTCACAAAAAAAAAGAAGTATAGAAAGGATAATCAGGTCATTGTGAATGAGAAGACTCTGGGGTGAATGCCTACATGGAAAAAATGTCCCGTTTTAAAAAGTGAAGTGTGTAGAGCATCCAAGCCTAGTTTTGGGAATATGTGCTCAGACAGGACGGCATACATTTGTCAAGATCTGAGAAGAGAATTTTTGCAGCAGATATTTTGCAATATTTGACAAACATTAGGCAGGATTTTTACCAGGTTGAAAATGTAACAGTTCACAGATAGCAATATTTGATGCATCTCTGATGGCTGTTAATGCTAGAAGCATTAATAATAAAGTTTTTTTATTGGAAAATTTGCTGCAATCCCACAAAATTGATGTTGTTATTGTTTGTGAAACATGGTTAAAGAACAATGACTGGAAACCAGTTCTGTCAGGGTATAAATGCTTTTACTGTAACAGACATTCGGACAAATAATTAGGTTGAGGTGTTTATGATAGGGATTAAAGAGAATTATGAGACCTGTGATTATTACATGTTCAGTGATAACACCAACACTACAGACTGTGTAACTGTGACAATAAAGACAACCTTGGAACAGATAACAATTGTTGGAGTATATAGACCACCAAAGTCAAGTGCAGTTGACCTATAGGAATTCATTTATTTCTTGCATGAAACACAGGAGGGAAGACTAATATTAGCTGGGGACTTAAATTTACTGGAAACAGACTGGAATAATATTAATTCAACAACCATAGTAATGAAATTATTCACAACGATTATTCAGGAACAAAAATTGCTTCAGACTGTGAAAAAAAAAAAACTACCAGAGGACAGAACATACTAAACATTGAGTTCCTAAAGAAATTACTGTTACTTCAAGTCAAGTTTTACCATCACTGATGTGCAGTGATCATGGGGTCATAAAAGTTAATTTGTTGCTAGATAATTCTACCAAACTGAAATCTAAACAAATGCACCGAATGTTAATTGCAGATTATACGGAAGCAAAACAGTCACTATATAAAACTAACTGGAGTGAGGTGTTCAGTGGAAAAACTGCAGACGTAATGTGGAAAGTTTTGAAAGAGAAATTGCGTGCAAAAAAATAAAAAAAAAAAGTTTAACATCAGGATCTAGGCATATAACATCAGGGGGATATATTTCCATAAGAACAAGATATCTGATTAAGGTGAGAGACAAAAAATATAAGAAATGGAAGACAGGTCGAACTACAACTTTAAAAAACAAAATAAACAAGTTGGACAAACAGATTAAGCATAGTGTGAGACCAGATCAAGAAAAACTTGAAGAAAATGTATTTAAATATATTGAACATAATAGGAAACCTTTTTATAGATATATAAAATGTGGAAGGACTAAAGACATAAATTGATAAGCCGTGTGCAGATTCTAAAATGTATTCTTAATCACAACAGATTATAGACATATTTGCAAAATCTTATGCAAAACAGTTTGGCTCCACAAAAAAGGGTGATAAATTGCCCTAGTGACATCCAGGTAACACCAGATACTGGAATCAAATTAGATTCTGGCTGCAACAACAAATAAAATGTCCCAAACTCTTACGACAAAAGAACAAGAAGATGCCAGTGAATAACAGCTCTACTTTCTACCAAAGACTTTTTAATGTACAATTTACAGAGTAAAAAACTTTTCCTTCTAAAAATCTTCCATTATAAACCCTCCTTAACACATTCCATTTCAATTAATTAATTATATTACAACTTGATAAAATACTCTTCAATCATTATTTAAAGTAAAAACATCACTACTTAAAACTTTGCCAATTACACTCCTTATTCAACCCTCTTGGTTGCAAGGTATCATATTTCATTATAAGAATTGATTCCTTTCTCCTCAGTGCATACTTTGACATATCTGCATTCCCATACTGATATACTACTTGTTCTAAAACTGTCACCTTCATTCCCTTTATTTCCCCTCCGTGCACTCTGTTAAAATGTTCCTCTATTGGACTTATCATTTTTTGTTCCTCACATTCCTCACATCTCTTTTATGTTCCTTTATTCTTTCTGCTAAACTTCTCTTTGTTTCCCTATGTAACATTTACCACATGGACAACTGATAATGTAAATTACACCTTTACTTAAACAGGAATATGTTCCCAAAGTATCAAATATTTTCCCTCTTATTTTCTCTACTTTAGTTATTATATGCTGACAAACGGAACATTTTCCACATGGAAAAGTCCCCCTTGTTATACCACTGTTCTTAATTTTCTCTGTTGGTCTTATATATTTCCCACGTACCAAAAAACCTTTGAGATTCTGTCCCCTTTGTTAAGAAATTCTCAGTTCTATTTTTGACAATGAGGGCATCTCTTTTTAATTTATTTCCAGTAACCCTTAACTAATTCATTAAGTTTTTTAGAAAAAATAGTGTATTTAGTAACAAAGAACATTTTAGAACTCCCCATCTCTTCTGCATTTTCCTTAAATTCATTCTGTATTATGCCTTCTCCTGGCATCCTTATTTGTTTACTCTTGTAAATTTTAGTGTAACCTCTATATACTTCTTCTGGGTCATAACCCCTATCAATAAAGTTAGATACTATTCCTTTTGCTTCTTCACACACCTCATTTATATTACTACACGGTCTTTTTATCCTCAGCATTTCTCCAAAAGGAATGGATTTCAGAGTATGACTCGGATGGCAGCTGGTAGCATGCAACATTCTATTAATTTGATTAAATTTTCTATATATAGTAGTGTGAATTCTTTCTCGTGTTTTTCCTCTTAATGTTATATCTAAAAAATTCATTTCTAAACCTATTTGAACACCATCAAATTTAATCTTATATCCACTGGTATTCAAATATTCTATAAATGTAGATGCCACATTATATCCCCTTTACAGATGAAAACTAAATCATCTATAAAGCGGAAGTATCTAATCACGTATTTTCTGAAAAATTCACTCCTGTAAATATATTCATTTTCTACTAGCCCCATGAATAAATTGGTATATACTGGGGTAAAAGCCACTCCCATTGCTGTACCTGTATTTTGCCTGTATAATTTTCCATCAAACTCAAAAATATTATTCACTAGGCAAAAATGTATTAATTCTTTTATATACTGTGTCCTGGGGCTATCATCTAAAAAATATTGTACAGCTTCCAACCCCAAGTCATGTGATATATTGGTGTATAAACTCACCACATCTGCTGTTATAAAAAACATATCTTCAGTCCATATTATCTCCTTTATTTTCTCCAAAAAATCATAAGAGTCTTTTATGTAGGATGATAACTTTACTACTTCTTTCACCAAAATCTCATGCAAAAGGCAGCTCAGGTTATATGTAAAATCTCCTGTAGCTGACACTATTGGACGACCAGGAGGTTGCAATAAACTCTTGTGTATCTTAGGTGCACAAAAGAACTTTGCCACTGTACTGTTCTTCATATTTAATTTGTGTGTTACATCACTAGCCATGAAATAATACAATCTTACTCCCTTCTTTAATAGACTTTGTAATTCTTGTTGTGCCTGTACTAAACATGCTTCATCTGCTCTACTGTAAACATTTTCATTATTCAAATGCTGCATGCACATCTTTAAGTAGTCTGTAGAATTCATTACTACCAGCTTGCCTCCTTTATCTGAAGGTTTAAATATTAAATCCTGATTCTTACTCATCTGTTGTAATTTAATCCATCCATTCTTGGTTAAATTATATTCCTTTTTTAAACTCCCAAAATCATATAACTCTTTCTCTATTATTAAATTAAGTGCATTATTAAAATGCTGTATATATGTGTTCTTACTCGGTGGCATGACAGTGCTTTTCGTTTTTATTTTACTCGTATCTAACAAAGTATACACATTATTTTCTGTTTCTGACTTACAGGAGTAAACATTGTCACTACTTTCAGAGTCAGTCTCCATATTAGAGATAATTGCTTTTTTATGTTAATTTTAATCAAATTAAATAATTAGATAATCGTAAACAAGCAGTTCTCTGGCAGAATCATCTTTCTGAACTCCTTCCTACTTTCTTAGGTGTCCCGCAGGGCTCAATCTTAGGCCCACTTTTATTCTCCATTTTTATCAATGACCTTCATCTCTCTATTCCCTTCTCTACCTGCATTTAATACGCCAACGACTCTACAATTATTTGTTCAGCATCATCCCAAACTGAACTGCATTCTTGCACACAAAAATCTTTCTCCACAATAGAAAAATGGTTCTCTAACCATTGTCTTCTCCTTAACCCAAAAAAAAACAAATTATTGCTGTTTACACCCTCACACTCATCTCCCCCTCTTCATTTTACATTGGAATCAAACAATGGTACCATTATTTCTCCCGACACTACTACCAAACTCTTAGGAATCACAATAGATAATCAACTTAAATTTAACACTCACATAAACACCACAATAAAATCTACCAACAAAAAACTTGGATCCTTGTATAGAATTAAACAATTTCTAACACCTTTAGCCAGAACTACAATAGCAAGAACTCACTTAATCTCTACCCTATTATATGCCTCCCCCATCTATACAAACTTGTCCCAAAACAATCTTAACAGACTTGCTAGATCTTATAATAACATTGCCAGATTTGACACTAACTCACCATATAGAACTCATCACTGTCAAAACCTAAAACAACTAGGCTGGCTTGAGTTACCTCACCTTCTACAATTCAACCAACTTATTATTGCCCATAAGGTCCTTTATCAACCAAACAATACCCCTATTCTCTCTACCCTCATAACACCATATTGTAACCTGAAAAAGCTACGCTCAATAAACAAAATGATAATGCAAACTTCTTTATCTAATAACTCAGCAGGAGACTCTCTATTTACTAACTTTGTTGGGAAAATATGGAATCTCCTACCAATTGACCTTACAGCTCTTACATCTCTCCCACTATTCAAAACTAACATTAAACATTTCCTCTCCAACCACTGGTTATGCTCTTGTAATAACCCTGACTAATTGCTTTTCTCTTGCTTTTTTTTCCTCTGTACTACCCTGTCTCCTTCTAAATATCTCTTTTAATCTTGATTCTTTGAACTTTTTCACTCACTGGCCTTTCTACTCTAAGCTGCTCTACCTAACCCATCTACCTACCAATCCTATTTTTCAAATACTGTCTTATCCTGTAGATGTCCTAAGTATCCTTTATATAAATATCTTCTCTCTATTTACTGACTTACTTGTTTGGAAGATAGTGAAATCCCTTTTATACTATGTACTAATCTTTGTTTTTATTAATGTTTTTGTTTTTATTAATGTTTTGTTATACATTTTCTTAATGTTGTTTCTATTTTACTTGTGATATTAAATATTGTGTAATCTTGGAGCTTTTCTCCTCGGGCCTCCACTGAAAATGGACATGTATCCAGTTGGACTAGCCCGGTTAACAAATGTAAAATAAAAAATAAAAAAAAATTATATTGAAAAACAACTGCGCAAACTGGATCCAAACAAAGCACAGGGAGGAGATGGAATTAGTAACAATGACTTGAAAACATTGTTTTTGGTTTATTTGCAAGCTAGAAGGGCATTAATGCCCATGCTTGAAATATTTGTATGTATGTATGCATTAAACTACACACTCTGAGTGCATTTGAAATAAACACAACACACCCAATTAACTCCATATAAATCAAATCCTTAAAACTCAAATATTACCTTACATTAAAATGATAACTGGACATAGCAGAAACATAATAAAAGTAGAAACAAAGCTAGCTATTAGAATATAGCATTACTAGCAAATAGCCCACATCCTATAAAACTAAACTAAATAAGATTCATTGATGTTAAATTATGACCAACTTTCAAAGTACCATATCTTCTTACCGATAGAAGAAACAGTTCAACAAACACACTCAAAAGCTACGCAGTATTCCAATAGAGGCTGTGCTTTGTACAAACCAGAAATAATTTCTTTTCAAGCCACCAGCAATTTGCTTTGTAGATTTATATTAACACATAAAGCTCAGTAAACTAAAGGATTAAGCGCTTTCATCTCATAAACCAGAGACTTCATGAGAATCAATGAATGAAAGGTTAAAACTCATTTAAATATTCATCACCATTTAAATAAATAATTGTTTATTATGCAAATATGTTGGTGAAAAAATCTTAATGATACATTTCTACCCTTTTTGGGTCTGCTGCCTTCAGTTTAAGAACCAGGGTAATGGATAAATGGTCATTGAGACCAGGATAGTTAACAGCATCCAGCATAAGTTGCCAAATCAACTCACAAAATTCTAGTTTTGTTTCCCAATCACCTCCCCTCTCATTTGGTTTCACTTCTTCCAACACCCAAAACTTAAATTCTGCTTTGTGGCATGCTAAACTATGTCTGTATAGGGCATTGTGTTAGTTTTTTCTTATTGAGATCCCCAATATGTTCATATATACGTTGCCTAAGGCATCATTCTGTCTTACCTATGTAGTATGCCCAGCATAATGTACAATAAGCCAGGTATACTACCCCTTTGGTATAGCAACTAACTTATTTTTAGCTTTTAGCATATATTTGATGCCAAGAATATATAATTCTTTTCTACAGGCAATGTGTGAACATTGTGCGCCTCTACCACATTTGAATGTACCAGTTCTAGTAGTGGTTCCTAGGGCTATCTCTCCCCTCTTCTGTTTGTAAATGTCTTTGAGGTTTTGATTCCTCCTGAAGCTAATTCTTAGGGGTTTAGAGAAACATTCAACTTAAGAGGGTGTTCTTTTAAATATATTCCATACAGTATTGATACACCTTTTTACCCATCCAATATTAATATGGTGAGTCAAAATCAGATAGGGATTGGGCTCTATTTGCTGTTCCTTACCTTCACTAATACTTTCTCCCCTCTGACTGTGAATCCACTCACTATTAAGTAGTGGCTTGTAGGTGTTACCTCAACCTTGTATAATACTATTTTTAATAGGAATAATAACACTATCAGGGTATCCACTTTCCTTAAAGAACTGATGTACAAAATCAATTTCTTTCAAAAAGTCACCTCTGTCAGATGTCATGCTAGCTATGCATATCATCTGACCTTTAGCAATATTACTTTTTAAAAAAGGTGGATGATCACTGTCATAATGTAGGTATGAGATAGAAAAACATTTCTTTTGAAATATACTTGACTTATATATCTTATTCTGTCTATCCTTAGATATCCCAACAGCTAAATAATGGGCCTCTTTGGTATAAATAACATGAGTAAATTCCTAGAATTCCATAGTATGATTCAAATAATCCATAAATTCTGGTATCAAGTCTCTACTCCCTCTCCAAACAATGAGAATATCATCCAAAAATCTATAGTATTGTCGAATGTGACCTAAATAATGAGATTGGAATGGATTGGTTTGAACATATGATTTCAGAATTTGGCCTCTTAACAGCTGATGAATATAGCTTAGTGCTGGAGAATATGGAAGCAGTGTTAAAATACAATTACATTTACTTCCAGGGAGATATTTACCATCAACTACACGGGGTTGCCATGGGTTCCTCATGTGCACCCATATACGCTAATATAGCTATGTTGCACTGGGAGAAACTTTTTGTTTTTGGATCCCATTACTTAAGTCAAATTCAACAATACTATAGATTTTTGGATGGTATTCTCATTGTTTGGGGAGGGAGTAGAGACTTGATACCAGAATTTATGGATTATTTGAATCATACTACGGAATTCATGAAATTTACTCATGTTATTGATACCCAGGAGGCCCATTATTTAGATGTTAGGATATCTAAGGATAGACAGAATAAGGTATATAAGTCAAGTGTATTTTGAAATAAATGTTTTTCCAACTCATACCTATATTATGACAGTGATCATACACCTTTTTTAAAAAGTAATATTGTTAAAGGTCAGATGGTACACATAGATCGCATGACATCTGACAGATGCGACTTTTGAAATAAATGGATTTTGTACATCAGTTGTTTAAGGAAAGAGGATACCCTGACAATGTTATTATTCCTATTAAAAATAGTATTATACATGGTTGAGGTAACACCTACAAGCCACTACTTAATAGTAAGTGGATTCACAGGCAGAGGGGAGAAAGTATTAGTGAAGGTAAGGAAAAGCAAATAGAGCCCAATCACTATCTGATTTTGACTCACCATATTAATATTGGATGGGTAAAAAGGTGTATCAATACTGTATGGAATATATTTAAAAGAACACCCTCTTAAGTTGAATGTTTCTGTAAACCCCTGAGAATTAGCTTCAGGAGGAATCAAAACCTCAAAGAAATTTACGAACAGAAGAGGGGAGAGGTAGCCCTTGGAACCACTACTAGAACTGGTACATTCAAAAGTGGTAGATGCACACAATGTTGATATATTGCCTGTAGAAAAGAATTATATATTCTTGGCATCAAATATATGCTAAAAGCTAAAAAATATGCTAGTTGCTATACCAAAGGGGTAGTATACCTGGCTTATTGTACATTATGCTGGGCATACTACATAGGTAAGACAGAACGATGCCTTAGGCAACGTATATATGAACATATGAGGGATCTCAATAAGAAAAATAAACACAATTCCCTGTATAGACATAGTTTAGCATGCCACAAATCAGAATTTAAGTTTTGGGTGTTGGAAGAAGTGAAACCAAATGAGAGGGGAGGTGATTGGGAAACAAAACTGGACTTTCTTGAGTTGATTTGGCAACTTAGGCTGGATGCCATTAACTATCCTGGTCTCAAAGACCATTTATACATTACCCCGGTTCTTAAACTGTAGGCAGCAGACCCAAAAAGGGTAGAAATGTATCAAGATTTTTTCAACAAAATATTTGCATAATAGCCAAAAATATAAAAACAAAAACAAGTTCATATATAGTTTTATGTTTGTATATTCTTGTATATATTTTTATACATATTTATAAAATTACATATAACTAACTATATTTTAACAGTGTTTTTAAAATATGGGTTTTTATGCATTTCATATTATACAATATTATATGAAATGAATGAGGTGCACTGTATGCAGGATGGAATTATTGCATTATAGTACTTTAATTTTTGGCGGTTAGGTAATTATTTTATTAACTGCATATCCAATGAGCTATGTTTTTAGATGGTGATGAATATTTAAATGAGTTTTAACCTTTCATTCATTGATTCTGATGAAGTCTCTGGTTTATGAGATGAAAACTCTTAATCCTTTAGTTTACTGAGCTTTATGTGTTAATAAAAATCTAAGAATCAAATTGCTGGTGGCTTGAAAATAAATTATTTCTGGTTTGTACAATGGACAGCATCTATTGGAATACTGCCTAGCTTTTGACCATATCTTCTTACATCCTTAGCTACAAAAACTTACCAGCTCCCTTAAAATAATGTAAGTTTACAGGATTTACAGCAGTACTAGAAAAGACGAGCCATGAAGCAGGATGTTTGTATGCAGCTTTCACAGTGTTTTCAAATGAATAGGAAAAAGATTTGAAAGCTAAAAAAAAAACAAAAAACAAACAAAAAAAAAAAAAACAAGGAAAACAAGTATGAATAAATATGTATGGTCTCATTCATGTGATTCATGAAATATCCTTTACTGTAGTCTTTAAACGTGTTCCCTAATCTTACAGTACAAGATATTTTTGGACTAACACTCCTAACCGCACACACACAAACGCACACACACACACACACACACACACGCACACGCACATGCACACAGCACACACACACAGACACACACATACACACACACTCACACACACACACACACACACACACACACACACACACACACACACACGTGAGGACACTCAGAAAAATAACCGTGCCATATATATTTTATAGATAAACAGGCATAACACATGTATTAACTGATCTCTTGTGCTGTAGCAGCATGTTTACGCCCCTTGCTCTGGTCACATGACCATATTGCTGCAGGATGCCACTATACCCAACCTTGCCACTATTACATGTACAGTACATATGCACACATGAATGTGTGGTAACAGAAGCAGGCACTTAGAGTATTAAACTAAATTAAACTATTAAACTAAATCTTCAGCTTCTGAAGGCTAATTAAGAAAACTATTAGGTGCTATTTATTTTCATGTATATTTTATTACATTTTAAGGCAAAGATGGTTGCTTAGCTTTATGAAAGAGATAGCTGCACAATTCCATATAAACACTGATACTTTTTATTTAAAAGTGTAACAATACATTGTTTCACTTCTAAAGCAACCAAGTCATGGCAACTTTTCTTTTTTTTTCAGATATCTTTATTTGCATTTCAAACTTTTATAACAGTAACAAAAAACTTACTAATGATTATAAATCTTTCAGGAAAAATAATAATATAAATGAAGAGAAAAGGAAAAAAAATGTTATATACAAACAGTAACACAAACTATATACATATATATATATATATATATATATATATATATATATATATATATATATATATATATATACACACACACACACACAGAAACTATATACACAGTAAATGCCAAATGTCAGACTGAGTCATGCATATGGAAGAGTTTTTAGAGAATGGCAATAGAGTACAAAAAGGGAGGGAAAAACAGTAAGTAAATAATCCGAATAAAAAGGTTGGAAAATTTGATGGATAAAAGTGATTAAAATTAAATTAAACTGGTTTAATTCTCGGCTGGGTGCCTTCTGTATGCAGTCTGCATGTCCTCTCTGCATCAATGTGGGTTTTCTTTGGGTGCTCCAGTTTCTTCCCACATTACAAAGATATGCACCTGGAGTGTTTCTCCCTGGGCCTCCGCTGAAAATTGGCTTCATTTTAAGTTGGACTTTCCCGGTAAGCAAATGTTAAATAAATAAACAATAAATAAAAGTGTTGACATCAATAGGCTTGTTATATTATACAATCAAAATGTATTCCAGTAGTTATCATAATAGAAATGTCTAGCATTATTTATTAAAAATAATTTATGTATTGTTATAAATTTAATTGCAGCATGTTTAAATCCATCCAATGATATTTTGGATCAATGAAGCCAGTTTTGGGCAATGAAAAGTTTAATCTATGAAAATAATGTAATTAGAATATGGTTGCCTTGTTGTGTTAAAACAGGCTGGACAAAGTGTAATATTGCAAATTCCCAAGATAAGGTGGATTTCTCATAACTAATTTTTTTGTAGTTTAACTTTCAGTGAACACCACAATTTTTGGAAATTTGCAGTTCCATAACATATGTAGTAAGTCAGCTCTTTGAAATTTACAGAAAGTACAATTTGTTGATGTAGGGTAAAATTTATTAAAGAGTGACAGGAGACAAATGTGAGTTATTCACTATCATGAGCTGAGTACAGATAATTTTTTTCATAGGTAATAGTTTTGAAGTTAAATGAATAGATTGGATTTGTTGATTGCATGCATTTAATGTTTTTAGATTGGTCCAATATTTAGAAAAGATAATAGAATGGTGGTATTTGAGATGTAATTAATTTGTATGTATTAGATAACATTTTCTTCAAAGTGAAAGCCTTCTATAATTGTCTGCATAATATAATATTGTAATCATTAATATCAGATTAATTTAGAACTGTTGAAATTAATTATTTTGCCTTAATATACCAGTGTAATGTTTTGGAAAGTTTAGAGCCTTTCTTAAGTCACAAGTTTTCTATATGTATAAAAGCCCATAACACATTTGTCTTTAAGAGGAGAACAATTAAAAAGATTACATTAGATTAGGGTTTGAATGAATTGGTTGCAATAACATAAATGTTTTATTTTTTTAATCAATCGAATCATCTAGGCTTTGAAGAATTCATATCTTATGTGTTATAAATGTATGTATGTTGAGAGCTTTAATATTTTCTTTATTAAAAAAGGGTAATGCTTTAGGGTTATTTTGGATTTTACATATATGATTGTACCATATTTTAACCCAAACAAGACTCCATTTATACAACTTAGGGTTAAATTCTGGTATTATCTATTACAAATTATTATATCATGATAAATTATAATGTCGAGAAGACTCAATCCAACACAGTTCTTTGGATAAATTAATTTTTGATATCCATTCCTGACAGATTTTGGAGACCATAAAAAATTAGATGGGTGTATATCATAAAATCGAAAGTTGACAAGTTCGAAGCTCAAAACTTTGAACTTGCAACCTCGAAAATGGAAAACATTGAATCATAAAGCGGAGATCGCCATAGAGTGCAGGAAGGGAAGATTTCCCTTTATTGCACTGTAGTACAATCTCGGAGTTGGTATATTTGAGTAGCGGGGTATGTAGGGGTGCAGGAGGGCATTGCCCCCCCTGCATAGACTGTTTTTTGTCTTGTTTTGGGTGTTTAGTGGGTTTTTTTTTCAAGTTTGATGTTTTCCGTTTTCGAGGTTGCCAGTTCAAAGTTTTGAGCTTCGATATTGTCAGCTTTTGATCATGTGATATAAACCCAAATTAGACAATTTAGTATTAATATTATGAAAAAAATGTATAATGTACTATAAAATTAGATGAGTTACACTGAAACAACATCCTAGATAAAATATTTGTTTTATTATTTACTATAGTAAACTGCACCAACTCCAAACTGACAAGCAGAATGAAGCAGGAACCAAAACTGGAAATTACCACAGCAAACAACTTTATTAAGCACTTTCATTGGCCTTAAGCTATTGACTTCATCAGAAGCAATAGGCACATAGTATACAATGCTTAAATAGTCACCCCATCACATGATCACGTTAACAACTCCCATAGGCTCATATGGGAATGAATACTTGAAGTAATCTATGCACCTGTTAAATAAATAAATATATATCTAATCTAACACCATTAAAATCAAACACATTGATACACAACATAATATACAAGCTAAAACAAATTTTTAACGTGAATAGTATAATAAATATAATATAATAAATATGTATATAATATATAATTAGATAAATAGATAAATATATAAATAGATAGATGGATTCCTATTACCTGTGTGTGCATGTGTTTATGTATTAAAAATGTAACTAAATGAAGGCCATCAGTAAGTAATTAAATTAATATATTGTATTCTAGATATGGAATTCAGACCTTAATTTTAATAAGCTTGCAATAGAGACTGTCTCATTAAGTCCTGGTGAAACTGTGGCATTGCACCTAAGCTGCCATAGTAACTCTCTATATTCCAAAAACATCTGTTTTGGCCCTTCCGTACCGTCCTTGTTGACGATTTTCCCCAACCCAGCAAATTTAAAGGAATGGCCACTACATTCAAAAATATGCCTTGCTAAGGCATTGTTTAAATTGCTTCTGTGTATGCCATAGACATGCTGATAAATACGCTTATTTAGGGCATTCTTTGTTTTTCCTATATAAAACTGTCCATATTCCTGACAGATTGCTATATACACCAGACATTTACTGCGACAACTGAGTTTTTGTCTCAACTTTACTACTCCGTAACCCATTATGCGGATGCTATCATTTTCCAAAATATAACCACATTGTGAACATCGCCCACATTTTCTCATCCACCCCTGGCTCTTATTGGAAGTACTCCTTTCTAATAAGTTCTTGATATTGGAATTCCTTTTATATATAACTAGTGGTTTTTCACCCACCTTCTCTCTGTGTTCCAGTTCGTTGGTCAAAATGCACCAATTGTTGTTAATGACTTCTTTTATGTCATAAAATAGGGGGCTAAAGGTTAATGTCATAGCCCCTGCAAACACATCTCGTTTTTTAACTACCATGTTTGCGTTTAATACTCTCTCGATATGCCTATTGGGGTCATTTACATTTGCCCCTAGCAATGGCATAAAATACCCTTCCATTCTTTTATCACATTCTGCAATATAGGCTCAAAAAACTCGTGGGTGTACCCTCTTCTTAATAACATTCCCCTAAGTTTCTGTATTTCTTCAATGAAAATTCCACTTCACTTACCATCCTAGCTAACCTCATACCCTGCCCCTTCACCAAAGATCTTTTTTGATGTGAAGGGTGACAACTGTCAAAATGCTGGAGAGTGTTGGAGTACGTGGGTTTTCTATACAATGTCGAACTGAAACACTTATTATTTTTATCCTTACTTATCGTTCTATCCAAAAAATGAGTAGTGTCCACAGCAGTCTTCATAGTAAATGATAGAAAAGTTGTGCTAACATTTAAATATTCAAAAAAACTGTCAAGTAACTCTTGTGTGCCATCCAAAAATATTAAAATGTCATCCACGAATCATCCGTAGAATTTGCAATACTTAACTCACTACTAAAAACATGCATCATTTCCCACTGGGTTAATACAATGTTAGCAACAAGGGAGC
This sequence comes from Protopterus annectens, assembly GCF_019279795.1. Taxonomy (NCBI): domain Eukaryota; kingdom Metazoa; phylum Chordata; order Ceratodontiformes; family Protopteridae; genus Protopterus; species Protopterus annectens. Next base: position 902,761,913 of record NC_056725.1, on the reverse strand, counting down.
GCATGCCGTCCCCCTTGCAACTCCAGTATTTTGATTAAAAAATTGATTATCAAACACAATAAAGTTGTTTTTCTAGAATTAAATCCATCAATGTCCTAAACATTAATATCCTTGGGTGACAGAAAAGTGTATTGGGACATAACTAGTCATAAAACCAACTAATCCCTATATCATGGGGAAAGACGGTAAAAAGATCTTTGATGTCAATGGTTGCACATATCAGATTATCACTGTGTAGATTCCTATTAATTTTACTCAAACAGTCCCATGAATCCTTCAACACATGCTGTTGTTTATCTAGAACATTTTTGAGGTGAAAATCAACAAATGTTGCCAAACTGAAGGTCTTAGATGCCTTAATTATTTAAGCATTGTATACTATGTGCCTATTGTTTCTGATGAAGTCAATGGCATAAGGCCGATGAAAGTGCTTAATAATATTATATACTATAGTTAATAGTTATACTGGTAAATCGAAATAGGGTTGTGCTGGAAAAATATACTTAGGTATTTTAATGAATTCTTTTTCTGAATTTCTGATTTAGGAAAGAAACTGGAAAACCATAGTTAGGATTAAGAGGAAAGATGGAAGGTTTAGATAGGTTTAATTTGTAATTAGAACATTTTGAAAAAATACTGATGTTATATAACATTTTTTGGTAAATGCATGTGAGGTAGAGTAAAATAGAGATTTAGGTCATCAACAAAGGCTGTCAAAGATTAAGGTATATTATAGATTTCTGGTATAAAATGGTATGTCTTTTGTATTATGGGAAGAAGCAATAGTTCAATATATAGATTAAATAGATATGATCAGAGAAGACAAACCTTTCTTATACCATTAATTATTCTGATTATGTGGGGAAATAATTTTGTTAATGTAAAGAGATGTGTGGGCATTAGTGTAAAGATTTTTAATTAGACTGACAAAAGAATGAGGACGTCCAAAGAATGGCCTAATTGTTCATAGGTAGGTTCATAGGTTCATAGGTAGATACTAAACTATTGGCCCTAGGGTCTATATAAGCCTAGTCAAATGGTACCCTGGCTTTCACCATCCAAGAAAATTATTTTCCTGTGCCCCTGTTGAGCAGAGCCACAGAAGTGATCCCTGCGGTGAATTTCCTATCTCCCATCCAATCATCAAGATTTTTCTTGAAGATTGGTAATGAGTATGGGAAGTCTCTGGGACAGGAATCTATCCCTCTGGCATGTTCTGTTTATTGCGGAGATAAGGTTTAGGTCCTTAGACCATGTAGCTCAGAGGGATTGGAATTTCTTTAAGTGGAGCATGTCCAACAGCTCTGGGTTTCACATAGCTTTGTATGATAGGCAGAGACCACCTCTGAGTAGGCAATATGTGACGGAGTATAGCTGGAGTTTTTTGAGACGGTCTGCATAGGGCATCTGTTTGAGGCTGGTAATCCTCTTTGTGAGGTATTTCTGTGGCTTTTCCAGTTAATGTAGATGTCTTGTAAGGTACATACCAAAAGGGGCATTGGACTCTATAATGAGTTTAATGAGTGATGAGTAGAGGGGAACAATGACCTCTTTTTTCCTGGATGAGAAACCTTTTCTGATGAGGTGTGCCACGTAGAAGGATTTCCTGACTACTGTAGCAATGTTATTATCAAAGGAGAGACTACAGTCCACCTGTGTCACAAGGTCTCTTATCACATATTCAGTGTTAAGTAGACTTCCACCTATATGGTAGTTCATGGGTACAGAGTTTTTACCAAAAGGGATGACAATGCACTTTTTGGTATTGAGCTTGAGGCCATGGCTTTGACACTGGGCATCTGTCTCAGTGAGGCCCTTTTGTAGGATGTCCACATCATTAGTAGTTTTGATTATGGCTCCTAGTTTGCAGTCATCTGCTAACTTTGTTAACCAAAGACCTTCTGTTTTAACTTGTACTTCAGAGAAATAGATACCAAACAGGAAAGGACCCAGGACTGAACCCTGTGGTACTCTACTTGTCACTGGTCTAAAGTTGGATTTGGAGTCTGCTACTTTCACAATGTGGGTTCTGTCAGTGAGCCAGTTGGCAACCCATCTTGTGACATAAGGATTTATACCTAGTTTAGTGAGTTTATCTATAATTCCAGAGTGGAGGATGGTGTTGAAAGCCTTGGCGAGATCTAGATAGGCTGTGTGAACCACCTTACCCTCATCTACGGCTTTGGTGACTACTTCAAAGAAGTCTGTCAGGTTTAGGAGACATGATCTGCCTTTTACAAACCAAAACTGGGTAGGATCCAGAGTTTGGAGATTACCAATGTCATTGCTTATAAGTTCCATGATGATACGTTCCATAGCCTTGCAGACCAGGCTCATCAGGCTAATGGAGTGGTAGTTCCCAGAGTCCATGGTGGCTCCCCCTTTATAGGAGTGGTATAACTGTTGCTGTGCACCATTCGGTGGGCACAAATCCTGAGGTGAGGCTATGACTGAACATACTACCACATAGAATTGTAAAAAGGAAATCTAAATTCAATGCATCAAAAGCTTTTTAGTATCAAGTGTAAGTGAAAAAAAATGATAAATTATAGCATTTAAAGAATAAAATTAAGGTAACTAAAGTTAACGTGTGATCACAAGTCTGCCTATATTGATAAGAAGCAATTATATGTGGTAGTAAAGATTGTACTCTATTAGCAAAGACCAAAGCAAATATCTTAATATCAACATTTATAAGGGATATTGATGTTTAAGACCTGAATTGGGTTTGGGGATAAAAATAGTTTTAGAGTTGTTAAGATACAGATCTGAGATATCATTGTTGCATATATAATGAAATACATGCAGTAAAATTTTGAAGATAATTTGAGCAAAAGTTTTTTAGAACTCCACTACAAGGCCATCTGATCCAGGTGATTTACCAGATTAAAGATTTTTAATTACTTGTAAAATTTCTTGATTAAACAGTGCCATAAGAATATTTTGTTGACCTTAGTTAAATTTCGGAAATGTTAGACTATTTACAAGCTGGTCAGACTCTTGTGGAGAGAAAATAAGATTATCTTCACCATATAAGGTTGTATAATATTGAAAAAAAGTTTCTATAGTCTCCTCTCTAGTCTTATTGGATTTGTCCTGGTATATAATTTCAGTTTTTTAAAGGAGAAGCCTTGTAGATATTTATGAGTCTTGCTAAACATTTAGAGGAGTTTGTCCTCACTCTGCATATCTAGCTAAAGTTTTCGTTTCATAGAATGACTGCTGTTTTATGCCTAATAAGTAATGTTCTTTAGTGAGAATCAGCTAGACATTTTGCAGCATCATCTCTATAGTTTAGATAAAGATCTTGTTCTAACTTGCTAATTTTATCTTTTAACACCTATTCTCTTAATTTATAACATTGTTATGATATGTAACCTTTTAAAGGTGCCTCTAATTTGAGTTTTGCTAGCAGTTCATTGAATATCAAGTGGAATAATGGAATTTGAAAATTAGAGGCAGTGTATAGTAAGTAATTAATTTCATTTTAATGTCTTCTTTTTTGAAGTAAATTAAGATTTAAATTGCTTAATAATTAATTTTTTGTTTTGCCAATCCTAGCCCAATTAATAGTAAGAGTCATTTTAGAGTGGTCCAAAAAGAAGTCTAGCCCAAGATTTATGTCAATGAGACTAGTATGTAAATTTTAATGATGGGTGTTGTTTCTTTGAAAATTGACTGGATCAAATAAATTAAAGTCTGATTTTTAAATCTGCTATTGTGTTGGAAGCATAGTAATGACAAAATTTACTCTTACTAATTCTAGCCACATAGACTTTGCAACTGCATTCCAGTCCCCCAACAATGTAATAATAATTAGGAAAATGACTTAATATTTTATATATTGTCATAACAAACTGATGCTGCTTAGTACAGGGTGCATAACAGGTTTGTCAGGAAACATATTTTTTAATAATTAGATAACAACATCTTCCTTTAGAGTCTGAGTTATGATACGATATTGTATCTTTGAATGATTTTTTTAAATTATAATGGCAACACCAGAGCTGTTTTTTATTACCTGATTCAACAATAACACTGATCATTTTTTTTCTGTGACTTGAGACCATTGTTTGAACATCATGTTTGATTCCTGCACAAGTATAATTTATGCTTTTGATTTGTAGAATAAATGAAAAAATATTTTTTTGCTTGTTTGGATTTCATTAATGTTCTATGAATCGATTATCCACATTTCAAGTATTTTGTTTCAGTGATTAATAATATAGTAAAGTGCATTTGTCATAAAGTATAGAATAAGTTCAGGTTTAATAATGAAGGTATGTGGCATTTAACTCTTCTTGTCAAGTAACCATGCTTAACCACTACCATCCAACATTAGGAAGAGACTAAGATAAAGCTGTATAAAGAATAAAAAAAAAATAGAAATAAAACTGGAATAAAACTGGAACAGTGAACTATTATGTACCCTTTATATGCAAATATATTTACATTAAAGGTCAAAACAAAAATTTCCTTCACGTGGGATAAGTAAAACATGTCTCTGCTACAACACTGTCCCTCACAGCACTCAGCTACCACATTACAAAGTGCGGCTAAAACAGAAAACATGCCTAATGACAGAAATTAAAAATCTTGACTAGGCAACGCAGCACGGTTTAAGAGTTCTGTTAACTATGTAATTGCTGAAAGGTAAAGTATAATGAAAAAATTAAACATTTAGTTTTAAAATGTAAACTAAAAGCTTAAAATATATATTCATTTCCTTTAAAAACATCTTAAGGTTGATTAGTGAACCTTTACGGAAGTGCTTCCTTAACTGAAAAGCAGGAAGTGCTTAAGTCCATTATTTCCAAGTCCAACCTGCTGTGAGAGGAAGAATGGGACATGCAGCAGAACCATGATGCTGCCAAAATGGAAGATTAGTTACAATTAAATCTTAAACATGTTAAAGTAATGTCAATTCAGTATTATGTTTGCATGTCCAACCATCCAAACTTCACACCTATTGCTCTCTGTTTAAGTTAAGAGACAGAGAAAGTAATTTGTAAATATACCTGTTCGGAGCATATCATAATATCTCTACAGAGGAAGAGTTAAATGCAATACTAAAGTCTGTTTAGCTTCTTTAAGTGGTCCAATTGTGTACCCTTAAACTAGAAAATCAAAGACGAGGGGTTTCTCATTTGGAATTTAATTTTGTTAAGAGATTAGATATGGATAATTTGGTGCTAGGTTGTGGTGTGCTTGCTTAATCTGGATAGGGAGATCCTGAGCAAAGATAGTTTTGTTACTATTCCAGTTATGAACATTTTCATTTTTAGCAGCAGCAAGTATTTTAACTCATTCACTCTAATGGAGCTTAGGAAGTTTGCACTGTAACTTCCAATGGACATAGCCTAAGCCTTTTGACAAGAATTAAATTATGTCTTCACATTTCAAACAAATGCCCATATCTCTGGAACCATAGGGGTTATGAAAGAAGTATAAATGGCAAACTTCAGCACAAACTATTTGTATACTGGTAGTATTCTTTTGGTTCCAGGTCTTAAACTAAAATAAGTCAATGTAAACACAATACCTATTACATTTGTAATATTTTGTAAACAACTTATAGAATCTCAGTAACCACTCAAGTTACACACATGCTGTCAGCAGCATTTTATTCATCTAGTTGAGAGCTTTAATATGAAGGTATGGAGTTGTGTCTGTGGTACTTGGTTGTTGTGATACTTATAAAAAGTGAAAATTATATCCATATAAATTAATATAATACAAACATTTCATATCTCATTACATGCACTAGACAGAGGTCAAATATTAATGAAGTTGAGTTTGCCATTATGTAATCTTTATGATGAAATCTTTTAAAAACTTGTGCATAGCATGGCTTTGGAATTATTGATGTAAATTTGAACCAGCAATATTTGATGCCTAGAGGTGTCAGTAGGAGTTAACTGCAGATGCACCTGGGGGCATCGCCCAGATGTAATGAGTTAAATACATCCTGGTAGTTTAAATGTTTAGCACAGATCTGCCGCAGTCTATCAAGGATGAAAGCCATTTGGACTGTCTGGTGCACTCTTTTTATAATAATTTGGTTGGCTTCAGCTTGATTTTCCAGGAGATATATGAAAATTTGCTGTGAGGTTTCAGTAGTTTTGATTGCTTGTATTTTTCTGATAATTTGCCCACAACTATATTCTTATGTGTGCTTCTTCCTTCTAGATCCAAACGCTTATTCTGTATATCCTGTATGTTTTTGACATTGGCTTGACAATCTTTACAAAGATGTTCAATTTTTATATCATTTTGATGGTTTTTACTTCTGTTGCATCAAGTCTGCTGGCAGTTTGACTTATTGTGGTACCAAATGCTTGTACCTGGTCAGAAAATTGTTGAATGATAGACTATAGTGGTTGAAGTGTTGCTTTTAGGTCTTCGAGAGCAAATAATTGGTCAGTTCTGGTTTTACTTAATGGCTTCTTATGCTGTTTGGTAGTTCAGGCATGCTTGAACATGATCTCTTTATTTGGATTTGACACTGCCAATAATTTAGTTTTAGAAGTTTGCATTTCCATCTGTTCTGATTCGGTTGACATCTTTGACTATAACAGAGTATTTTTGTATGTTGCGTGTTTTTGGATGTTTAGTTTGTTTTTAGCAGCAATTTATGTAGAAGCAGTTTTCATTTTAATATTTTAACCTTGTTGTGTTGTTTTTTCCCCTCATAGACAGGAAGTACAGGATCAGACCCATATGACTCAATTTGCCGTTCTCAGGTAAGTTTGATGATGTTTGTATGGATCTACCCAAAAAGAGCCACTTAATGAAGTTCCGAATGAAAGGTAAGAAGGATTGAATCCTAAAATATAGTACATTAGTACCAAAGGGATTAAATACTGAATGTTGTTGGAAAAGTGTTATATGAAATGGGACATTGACACTTTAAAAAAGTTTTAACTGAAATTTGAGTGATGTTTTTTAATTTATTGTTTAATTGTTCATTGATTGAAGCTGCTGGCATTATATAAAGTGTGATTCATTTTGTGTATTTTACTCCTTGAAGGCTGTTTGTAGCCGAGGCGCTAGAGAAATAAAATACTTTTTGTGGCTTTGGTGGTATCGTTTGTGTTGAAGCACATACTCTTTGGTGTTGCAGAGCTGTTTCATTTCGATTAGATGGCCAGTGATCCAGCAGCAAATATTCCAGGAATCTTCAGAGAGGAGAGTTTGGGTTCCTCTCAGCGAACAATTGATGGATTTCTGAGTTCCAATATGGATCGTGAAAGTGATCAAGATGAGAGAATAATGGGCAGTGATGAAGATCCTCGATGCCTGTATGGGAAAGAATTTTAGCTGAGACAAGAAACAAAGTGTCGCTAATCCTTTTGCTGACATTGGTAAACGATCTATGGACTTTCCACCTGAGGTAAAAACTTTAATCAACAAATTAAGTAATTTGATGAACAAAGAGATGGCTACTTATTATAACCAGACAAGTCTGCATTGATATTTGGACTTGGATATAGTCCCTCGGGGATTGAGGGCAGTTAAATATCCATCTTTGCCTTTTGATTTGACTAGACCCAAAGAGAAAGTGTTTAAAAAGTGTTGGGAAAAATCAGCACATCTCTGCTCAATGGAATGTACTAACATCCTTTTAGAACGGGATGTGATAAAATTAAGTATAATTAAGAAAGACATTTCTAATGTGTGTAATAATTTAGTGACATTATTAGGGAGAACTCGTTTTGAATCTTGTTTGTGTGAAATTCAGGATAAATTAAACACATATGAAAAAAGCTATTAGAACAGAAAATGCATAAAATTCAAAGAGACCTCCGAGACTAAGAAAGAGGCACTGCCTTTTTTCGACCAACCAATCATTGTTCTTGGTCATGGGTCCGTTTCTAGGACGGGGTGGGTGTAGCAAGAGAGAGAAGTGAAAATGATACCAGTATGGAAGGATCTTCGAGTGAAAACATCAGGTACTACAGTGATGGTGAAGATGTTAGAGACTGTCCACCCTTACCTATGTCTATGAATGGACAGTTCATGCAGGATAATTTTCGCCCTTATGTCGAGAATAATAGGCATCAAAACAGGAGCTATTCGGAACGTGAGCCTCAGAGAGGGGGCCTTCAACGGCAATGGCGTGAAAACAAAAGAACTAAATGGTACTGATTGTTTGTCTAATAATGCTAATATTATTGTGAATTTATCTGGTTGTTCCTTGGATGAACATTTTTGTAATGTATTGAGTTATGATTTAAAGTTTGTGCCGACTGTAATACCAAAAGAATATGAATGCAAAATTGAATTGTATAAGTTGGTTAGAAAATTGCATTTATGGTATTATTTTAATGTGCATTGCTTGATGCCTGTGAATAATGACAACGATCATAATAGCATATGTGATACTGATGAGAGTATGCTTGAAATTGATTTATTTGATTCATATATGTCTTGTAATAGTGAGATGAATGCATATTGTTTGATAGACACTTCTGCTGTTATTAGTAAAAGTAAGTTTATGCCACCTTGCATTCATGAAGGCATTAAACAAGTTTACTCAATATTTGATTTTGAATTAGATATGTTATTTAAAAATATTAACAAAAAGAATGTTGAGTATAATTTGTCAAAACAGGAGTGGTTAGCTTTGTTGAATTTTTCCAAGCAAAGGGAATTGATTGTTAAACCCTCAGATAAAGTTAATACAATAGTAATAATGTATTATGAGCAATATTTAAAAATGTGTTTAGAATTGCTAGATGATAGAACAGTATATCAAATAGTAAATGAAATTAAAATAGAGGAAGCAAAGAAAAGCTATGCACATTTGATTCAGAAAGATTTGAGTCTAGGTTACTGGACCGATAGTGATGTTGCCAACAGATTAATATGTGAAGGAACAGGGCCTGCTTATTTTTATTGCTTGCCCAAAATCCACAAAGGTATAAGAAATCCTCTAGGTAGACCGATAGTTTCGACTACTAAGTATTTTTTCACAATGTGGGTGTTATATTACATAAAGTGGTATTAAAAGAAGCAATGTAACTCCCTTCCTATATTAAAGATTCTTTTGATTTTTTAGAAAAGGTTAAAAATGTTAAATGGAAGGAAGGTATGTATTGGATAACACTGGATGTGAAGAGCCTTTACACGAACATCAGACATAATTTTGGGCTTGAAGCCCTCAGACTTCAAATGGGTAGCAGCCCCCTTTCATATTATGTTTTAGAGTTAATTCAATTTTGTTTGGAAATAATTTTTTTTTTATTTTGAAGATCAGATTTACCATCAAGTACGAGGAACAGCGATGGACTCTCCCGTTGCCCCCATGTACACCAATCTTTTTATGGGCATGATGGAAAAAGAATATATATATAATAATTTCTTTTTTAAAAAATATGTTAGATTTTATTTTAGGTTTATTGATGATTTAGTTTTTTTGTGTGAGGGTGGTGTACATTTAGTACCACATTTTGTGGGAGAAATACAGCAGAATAGATTTCAGATAGCTTTTGATGGTTTACAATATGGACACAAAGTTTCATTTTTAGATATAAATTTGTGTGGAATAGTGGGTGAATGTATAAAAATGAGCATACATAGGAAATTTAATGAGGCAAATCAATTTCTAATAGGCACTAGTTGTCATCCTAGACATACTCTGGAATCATTGTCGTTCGTGGAATTTTTAAGAATATCAAGATTGTACAATGATGAGAGTAATTTTAGGAAAGAATTAGAACAGACCGCAGCAATGTTTCAGAATAGAAGGTATGATGTAAAAATTATTGAAAGAGATGTGAGGAAGGTATTGCATATTAGACATGGAACAGATAATAAAACAAAAAGGTATGTGAGAGAATATGGTAGTGAAAGGAATAAAAGTGATACAGATAGCTTATTTTTTTGTCCTAGGATATAATTTATTGAGTGAGAATATTAAACAAATTATGTTCCATTATTGGGAATTTTTGAAAAATTTTGATGAGTTAAATGGGCTGGTTAATAAAAAGTTAGTATTTTCTTATAAGAGAGGTAGAAACATACGAGATATAGTGGTGCATACTAAATTTCACAGGCCAGACATCAATTTGTCTGTGCAGATTTGGAATAAAGGGATGAGACCCTGCAACAAGTGTAGGGGCTGTCCCTATATAATAAATACTTTTCAGACTATAAATGGCATCCCATTTAGTGTGAATGGAGTTTATAATTGTAGAACAGAAGGGGAAGTATATGCCATTAGATGTACGTGTAATATGTTCTATATTGGACAAACCAAAAGAATGTTCAAGGTTAGATTGTTAGAGCATTTGACGGACATTAGGATAGGTAGGACAGAAAGTCCTTTGGCCCAACATTTTAGAAATTGCCATGATGGAAATCCTGAAGGACTTGAATCAACTATTTTAGAACAGATTTGTTTAAATAATAATGATAGGGAAAAACATTGATATAATCTTTTAAAAAAAGAAACAATATTTATTTTAAAATATAATACATTAGTGCCAAAGGGATTAAATACTGAATGTTGTTGGAAAAGTGTTATATGAAGTAGTACATTGACACTTTAAAAAAGTTTTAACTGAAATTTGAGTGATGTTTTTTATTTTATTGTTTAATTATTTAATTGTTCATTGATTGAGGCTGCTGGCATTATATAAAGTGTGATTCATTTTGTGTATTTTACTCCTTGAAGGCTGTTTGTAGCTGAGGCGCTAGAGAAATAAAATACTTTTTGTGGCTTTGGTGGTACTGTTTGTGTTGAAGCACATACTGTTTGGTGTTGCAGAGCTATTTTTGTATGTTGCATGTTTTTGGATGTTTAGTTTGTTTTTAGTAGCAATTTATGTAGAAGTAGTTTTCATTTTAATATTTTAACCTTGTTGTGTTGTGTTTTTCCCTCATAGACAGGAAATACAGGCTCAGACCCATATGGCTCGATTTGCCGTTCTCAGGTAAGTTTGATGATGTTTGTATGGATTTCCCCAAAAGGAGCCACTTAATGAAGTTCCGAATGAAAGGTAAGAAGGATTGAATCCTTCAGATATTTTTGACCAAAAAGCCATGTTGCATAGAAGTCCGTACTAAACAAAGTTGAGTGATATGGAGCTAAGTCAGTGCGGTGCTTATAGGTCAGCTGTTGTCTTTATTCCCAACTTTTCTCTTTTCTTGAGAACTTACAAATATACATGGTATAAAACTTGAACTTTCACTTACATGAAATGTTCGTACAGCCAAGTGCTACAGATTATACGCATTACAGAAGGCCACTCAGCTGAATACTAAGATATTCATGCCTCTTTATGAAATTTCACATAATTCTGTTGATGTGCTTGTGGAACTTGATTGAAATGATGTTTGGAACAATCAGTGAAGTCAGTACCGATTTCTTGCTGCAATTTGGGCGACCCTTAACTGTGGCGTTAGAGAAAAAGAAGTTCACAGTAGTCAGATCTGTTGAATATGTAACAGCTGCTTCAGTGCCAATAACTGCATTACTGATATATTAGAAAATCTCTTGTTAACTCTGACCTTGGTAATAAAGCTTGAGATATTTTCCTAAATCACTTAGAGACAGCCACATATGGTAAGCACGTTTCACTGTATTTTAATGTAAAATAATAACAAATACATAATATGCATTGTTATATTAAAAGGAGTATATTATAGATTATTATGTAATAATGCAAGTTATTACAGACAAATCAACAAATCATATTTGCCAAAAGAATGGACAAATATACCATAACTCATAACAACTATTTTTTTCATTTTCCTTTAATTTGCTCGCACTTGCCAACATAAATATCTTAGTGAGTACAGAAAGGCACTCTTGCCATGTGTTTTACTTTATTCAGCGGCAATTTTAAAAATACAATCTCAGTTTGCAGGTAGATAAAATCACACCTCTTCCTTTTTTAGACTGTGAAAGAAGCTGGGATTCTTAAACCACCAGATAAATACACTGAAAATCAAATACCTTGGGCAATATTCTAGTCTGAAGCTTCATTCTCACTTCTTTTGAGTACAAGTTGAATGAGGACATGAACTTGATTTTATTCACATTACATACTTTTGGGTCTACACACATAAATTGAACTTCTTTTATGATAAAAAATAAAACTCTAACTTTGCATGCATTTCAGTTTTTAGGCAATATCATTTACTTTGGCATTTGCTGGATGCACCCACTGAGTATATCTATTATAGAACACTCCCATTAATTTAATGAATGACTGAATGAATGAATGAATGAATACATAAATAAATAAATCATTACTTATGCTGATGATGTTCAGCTAGAAATGTACTAAGATATTGTTGACAACTTTTATTTCATCTGCACATCTATCTATATTATTATTTTACATTTAATCAAGCTTTTACACTTTCCAATACAAAAAAAAAAATCTAACATACTGCTGCTTGATGGCATCATAATGGAAGTGGTTAAAAGATCCTATGTTGGGGAATGCCCCAAAACAGCAAATCTTTTATCACTGATACAATTATACAAAAACTAAAATTGATATAACAGCTTCATGATTTATTACACATTAAATTGGGTGTAGTTCTTGGTTTAGGGGGGAGGTTGTCATAATGGTTAAGGTGTTTACCTTACAGACACAAAGTGCAGGGTTTGATTCTCACTTGGGGTAATTGGCTAGGCTTAAAATGGCCCACAAGGGCATTTAACCTAGCACTAAACTATGAGCCTATGAACCTATAATGAATTTAATCCTAAAGTGAATCCACAGGAGATTTTGTGACTACATGGCTAGCAGAAACATTTCCTGTCATCTTCTAATAAAGAATTCCATGCATACCTCTTAACAGAAGAATTCTAGAAAAAGGTAAAAAATAATAATGGAATAAAGGCATAAAATGAGGGATAGGTTTTAAATATTGCTCTTATAAACATAGATAATTGCTACGATAACAAATTTTGCATTATCATGCATTTACTGAAAGAAGTCTGAAAACCCCAGGTGGCCTTTATAGCCCAGCCATGCTTCCCAAAGGTGAGAATCAATCCATGTACCTTGTATCTATAAGATAAACACTTTAAATGTTATACCAACCCCTAACTTGTCTTTATTTAGTGACTTCAGTCTTCAATGATTTACTAGAAAAATCATAAAAATAGAAAAATCAGGCTAAAAATATGAGTAAAAAATCTGAACATTCCCTGAACATCTGGACAGCTGACGGCATGATTCCATGTAACGTCCAGGACTATACCACTGTGTTATTTTGCTTTTCTTGCTACTTTGCAATCAGCGAGGATGCTTGTCTTTGTTGTGAGTCTTACTGCTGCCTGCCTTGATGTGCTTGTCTAAGTGGTAGCATAACCCAGTACATGGAGTGGTACCACTGGTACAAGGAATGATCACTGCCTGTAGTATTTTGAGCAATTTTATTCTGCAGAGCTTTACTCCTACTATGGGACACTGTATCATTATCTGTCTTCCTGCACTGTGACAATGCACGATTTCTTCTCCCAATCACATTTATGTCTGCTAGTGCTTAGTTTCACAAATTAACTCATGTTGGCTGTCTAGGACCCCTTGTTTTTCAAGTAAACATTTTTCATATACAGTATCTTAATCGTATTCTTGAAGATATTGTTCTCCTCAGGAATAAAGGTATCTATCCTAAGTCTTTATTCTTGATGTGCTATCTTCTTCTTCCTAGAGGTAATACAATCGATATTGCTCATATAACCCTGTCATAAATGTAATGAAGCATTATGCCTAACACAAAAGTATGAATCTGGTACTTAGTCCATAGCATATCAGTCTCATTTCACTGGAGTTTTGTAATTCTCTTTCTTTGCCTTTTTGTGTGTGTGTGTGTGTGGGGGGGGGGGGTTATTTGTGTCTGATCACAGAGTACTAATATGTGAAATAACATGCATGATAAACTCCAAGAGTTGTGCAGTTGTAATAAATATATGTTACATTTTGTGGGAAGAGGAGAGTTTGTAGCCCTCCAGATGCTTCTCTAGTACTTACAAACTTACAATCCACATTAACTGCCAAGCTTGAACAAAATTATAATAAAATTGCCTTATCTGCCAAAAAACCAACCATACACCTCTCACCACTGCATTGCACTAAAGAACCTAAAGTGGCTAGAATTTCCCCAACAACTACTATTTTCACAGCTACACATAACATACTCCATACTTATCAAGCCCACTGCCTGCCTCTCTCTCCTTTCTCTAGTGTACTACTACATCCCAAACTATTCGCTCCCAAGATCTGACCAACATCTAGATATTTACAAGCTCAATAAAACCATTGGAAAACTCTTCTACAAACAGTCTGTATCTCAAGCCTGGAAAAAACTCCCTTTTGAGGTAAGAAATATCACGTACATAAGTTGATTCAAAACAGAACTAAAAAACATCCTATTTAACTCATGGATCTGCCCCTGCCAGGACCCTACAAAAACTCTCCTACCCCCTTTCTCTACTTCTATTACATTTTATTTATTTTTACAGCTCTAACTCTCAAGAATTCTCTACTACAGTGTAGCTTGCCTTCCCTCAAATATGAAATGTACAGTATATACCTGTTCTTCAAATTTATGTTTTTCCATTTCTATATTCCTTCATTTGTCATGCAACAACATGTGTCTTAGGTTATGTCTCAGTTTTGTATTTTATTGTACCTGCTGTCCTAGGTAATAATTAAGGTCTCATCTTTGTTATCTCTCATGGCACCAGCCTATTGCTGTTTATTTCTGTTATCTTTAATGTTGTTGTTGGTCTTTCGGCTTTTTCCCGGTAAGGGGTCGCCACAGCAGAACTCCAGCCTGCTAATGATTGGCAGTAGATTTTTACGAAATGCCGAGGTGCCAGTTCGACGCCCAACCTTCAATGAAGGCATGCCCATTTACGCATGCATGTCTTTTGAACGCTACCCAACCATGGGGAGGACATGCAGACTCCACACAGAAGGCACTCCCAAGCCATGCTGAGAATCGAACGGGAGAACCTCTTGCTGTGAGGTAACAACGCTATTGCTGTACCACCGCGGCAATCTTCTGTTATCTTTAATGTACTTTTTATAATTGATTTTTATTGTACTGGAGCTTTTCTCCTTGGATCTCCACTGTAAATGGACTTTTGTGCTCAGTTGGACCAACCTGGTTAACAAATGTCAAATAAATAATGGCTTATACTTTATTTCATGAAATTCAATACAGTTTATGTACATTGGCCCTGTGCATTGCTATTGCCAGGTGATACTACCTTTGGCAAACATGAAAAAGTCCTAATAGCAGATATACTACAAAATATAAGTTGATTAAATCTGATAACTTAGCAATTGTACTAATAAATGTCTGTCTTACCAATTTAACAAATTATGTTACAGTAATCTGACTTTATTTTCTCTCTTATGCCCTCTGCCTCACTTTTTAAAAACAATTTGCTTTAACTTTGGCTTTGTGATAATATTCATAGAAATGTGGTTACAAGTGACACACAACATGATGCTGACAAAGTTTCAACTTCTAATCTAAATGAAGCTTATAGGAACACTGCTCTCTGATTCACATTGCTGTAAAGTTCACAACTGTGAATTCTCTGTGGCTGTTTTATGCACAGGCACTGCATATCTGTCCTACATGGGAATGAGATTTGCTGTGCTTCACTTGGACTTGCACAACTTGGTAGCTAATTGTGCTGTTCACGGTGAGACTGAATTAGTTGTGGTTTATACCCCAGGAATCCCATTTTTACACAACAGACACCATTTTACTTTTAACTCACCACAGATTGCATCATACCTTTTGCGAAAGCTAAGTGTAGAGACCCAAGCTGGTGTATGAAGGAAGTGCAAATCTTGCTTCACCTCTATAGCACCAGACATAGGAGGGACTGCAAGGTGCACAGGAGGGGCTTTTCACAAGACAGGTGTGTGGAACAATCTCATCAATGAGCTAAATGAACTGATTCGCATACCATGTGCCACTGAGCAATGCCACCACTTACAGAATGACCGGCATCACCTGTAGCAGGACTTGCTTGCTGTATGAGTGGCAGAAGTGGAGAAATGGTAACCAGAGTTATTTAGTAAGTACTTTTTACTTCTAATACCATTAAAACAACTCTTCAAGAATGCCATAGTTATGGGGCAACTCTGTGCATTTTTACACTGTGGGATCTGCTTCCTTCATCATGCAATACATTTTATTTAAGTCACCTTAAGGGGTAGTTGTATGCAATTTTTACTTCTTCCTCTTCTTCTTCTTCCCTTTTCATTTTAAAAGGTTATCAGATTGCTGAAAACTTTCCAGTTGTGTAAAACTTTACCTGTATATTACCTACAGCACCACTGCATGTAGGTACCGCAGACACTGAATGACAGTGAAAAACAGTTTAACTTGGCCGTGTTGTATGTGCGCGGGGGGGGGGGGGATGACAAACAGCCTATTTCAATAGGCAGGAATTCTTTACTATACTCAGTGATATACTTGCAAATAGCCATATTACACTTTCTTAAATTTAGCGACTTGACTACAGTATTAACAACACATTTAAAGAAAATGTTGTTTGTAATACAGCAAGCATGACAGTAGTTTGCTAATAATATGTTTCCACTTTTAATTTTCATTTTGCAGCATGGGAGGAGATTTATCTCACCTGCTACCTCTGTAACTCGAGCCTGGAAAGTCTGGGATGGCTGGTCCTTTCACCCTGTGCTTCTATCAAAGAAATAATACTAATTATATTAACATTAGTTAGAAATATAAAACCAGTTAACAGTTACTACATTTTACTAATTATTTTTTTTCTTTTTGCCTGCAGATCCAGAACAGCCAGAGGCATCTTGGCTGTAATTGTCCAGTACAATCAGTGAGACCTCAACCCTGACTCATCACAGATCATTTTTTCAGGATATGAGTGGTGCCTCACGTCCTCTGGGCAGCCAATGACTCAGAGGCCAACATTTGGAGCAGCCTTAGCGGCAGGCTATGATGGAATTTGTGGTCAAGGAGCCTGTTTAGGTGGTGCAGCTCTTACCAAGGCTTCCTACAATGGGTGCAAGACTCACTGCCTATGCAGGTTACAACTACTGAGCCAGCAGTGTCCACTACCTCCTCAAAATTAGTGGCTGGCCTTGGGTAGGGCCTCTAGTCTGGGATGATAGTTGTGGCTGTCCCATGCCCCTATCCTCCATAACCTGTATATCCACCCTTTTGTATCAAACCCACCCCTTGTGAATTTATACTTCTCCTCATCACCATTTGCCAGTCCTCTGTTTGTCTGTTTTTCCTTCCATCTGTGAACCCAGCAATACCTTTCCTTTCTGTTTATTTATGTCAGTATCAGTACCTTTATCTCTTCCCTGCCCATCATTCCTTCATTTTATGCCTGTTCTTCTTCCTCATCTTTCAATATACACTTGAATAGAAAAGGTGGGTCTCTCTCTCTCTCTCTCTCTCTCTCTCTCTATATATATATATATATATATATATATATATATATAGTTTACCTTCATTTCGCCGAAAGCTCATTTCACTGACAGTCAAATCAATCAGCAGGACCAACTCACCGAAAGTTCATTGCACTGACAACTCATTTCACTGAAACTCATTTCATCGACAGTTATATATGGCCTGTTCCCCACTGTAGTGTGATCCCAGAGTTGGAATATATAGTAAGGGGGAAGTGGGGTGCACAGCCCCCCCACATAATTTGGTTCTATATTGTTTTCTGGAAATAGTTATTCATTGCACTTGTAAGTATCCATCTGTATAGTTTAAAATGTTTGTATTATGTGGGGGGGGGCTTCACCCCCACACCCTCCAATTCACACCCCCCTTATTATATATTTTAACTCCAGAATCGCACTACAGAACTTTCAGTGAATTGGTCCTGCTGATTTGACTGTTAGTGAAATGAGCTTTCGACAAAATGAAGGTAACCCATATATATATATATATATATATATATATATATATATATATATATATATAAATGCACATATCTATATAAATGTGTGTGTATTTATTCTCCCCCACCTCTGCTAGTAAATCCCTCATATGTCATCTTACTCTGTTTCCCTTGTTTGCTCTCTCCTCTTTTTCCGAATTTCTATTCCACCCCTTTCCATACTCATTATTATGCTGATGGCAAAGTGGCTTTTAATTGGCAGCCAGTAGAACTGAGCTCAAGTTTGTGCATCTTCTCACCTGCAGGTCTTGATATATTAATGTATACTGATACTTACTAGTGAAGTGTAGAAACTCAATGAATATTTTATTTATTTTATTTTACATTTGTTTACTGGAAAGTCTGACTGTGATAAGAGGCCTGGGGAGAAAAGGCCCACATATACAGATTATACAAAACTTATACAAGAAATTATACAAAAATCTACAAGACGTACAGTACACCAAAAATTATTACATTTTATGCTATTATAACTGACATTTGTATTATACAATCATCTGATATTATTCCTTATTGTAGTGTATACATTGTAATATAATTTGGGAACTTACAAGATGTACATAGGAGTTTCTGTTTCTCTTAAAGTTTTAGGTACATATAATTGTGGACATTGCTGTATTTGTCAGTATATTTTTGGGACATTTGACTACATGAATGATATTTCTTTTTTGCCTTCTGATGTTTACAGTCATGAAACTGAAGGCATTACTTATGCTCTTAAGTGTTCTTGTGATTTATTTTACATTGGGGTGAACAAGAGAAAATTTAAAGTAAGGCTACAGGAGCATGTAAGAAATATCAGATAAAGTAAGTTAGAAAGCCCTGAAGCTAGCCATTTTGCTCAGTTTCACAATTCAGACTGTTAAAGCCAATAATTTTAGAAAAAGTACCTATATGCTTTTGTTCAGAGAATGTTTATGAAAGAAAACTGATGTATAAAGAAACTGTTTTAATTTTGAAATTTAATATTTTGTGTCCCTCAGGTCTTAATTTGGGTTGTAATTGGAGACTGCTTATTTAATTGTTTTATAGTTCATATTGGCTGATAGTTAATTGATGGTTGTATTTTAATCTGCTGTTTGTTAATGTTTTCTGTCCTCCTTGAAGGTTTTGTAGTAGCCAAGGCGCTAGAGTTAATATAGCTTTTTCATATTTGCCACGGGTTCTTGCCTTATCTTAGTTGTTTTGGCATCCTGTTTTGTGGTTTTGTGGTTCTTTTTGACATAGGAGTTACATGTATGTGCATTTAAGCAAGTATTCTTACACACTTCTTAAGCAAATGCACTCACTTTCATCTGTGCAGAATACCTGGTCAATTTTTTACTGGCTTCACATATGTCAAAACCAGTGCTCGTAGTTTGCAGTTACTGCATTATGCATATCAGCAAAGCAGTGCATTTTGCACTTTGCCTTGCACACTTGTGCATTTCAGGACTATGAATATCATGCCTTATGTTTAAATGTATACTGATTGTGTTTATTACTGGTGCTGAAAGCAAAAATATAAATTCCTTTTAGTATCTATGTATCATTTGCTGTAATGTTATCACCAATTCTCTGCAAATAAACAGCAATGTCATTAATTCCAAATAATTATAATGTGACACTTCCTAAAAGTGATTTATCCACATGGAGAGAAACTTTGGCTAACGACACTGGCAAGCAATTAAAATCGACATGCTTTTTTACATTTTGGGAAGAAGTTCAAACCATTTTGGTCTCTATGTTTCTGGGAAGCTAAGTTTTCACGATGTTTTGTCTCTAATAACAACATATGATTACTCATCTTTTTCCCTCATTATTTGCGTTGCTTTTGTCCTCACTGAAGGCATAGAAGTTTGGTCGCTAAATGTTTACCAAGGAAAATACAGCTGCAAAATGTTATTATATTCAAAGGACATAGTTTAGTTTCCAAACATTTTATTTCAAACAAAAATGTGGATCTGTTTGACATTCTTTGTTTCATTTACTTAATTGGCAAGATAAGCCTAAACAGATTTCAGTAATAAACAAATTAAGCTATACATAGGTTTTTGCCTGTACCAGTAAAGTAAGATTGAGATCCAAACTGTGACAACTTTATTTTTTATTTGTGCACAAGAATTATCAGATGATTAAATAAACAATACATGAGACTTCTTCAACTTACTTCTTTGTATGCGTCACTTAATAAATTCTTGCATTTTACACCATGAGATAAGTCCACATGCATGATTAGAAAGAAAACAAATAATAGGAATATATTTTTATTATTTTATTGGAGTATACATATATATGTTTTCTTTTAAATAATTTATCATTCACTCCAACATTGCATAGATAGCTAAACTCCTTCTCCTCCTCAACACTTTTCTGCATGTACTTTTCCCAGAAATTGCATTTATTTCTATGCAATTTACTGCCTCCCTTTTCAAAAGATAGCATCTACAGTTCTTTTTTTCCTCATTTACAATATTCAGTAATGATAGTTACTTTACATTTTGATTAAGAGTTTTTTGGCAGCCAAAAGCATTAAACTTTTTACATTACTATTTTGATATAATTCAAGTCTTATATCCCAGATCAAAGAACCGTTTCCTTAGTTACAACTATTTCTTCCCTCAACATTTCTGACAAAGTACTCTCTAGCAAATTTTCAAAATCTGACAATTCATTACATTAAAAAAAAATCCAGTTAACAGCCTCTTTCCTATCACACTCCAAGCATTTGCTATCTAGCTACGGAAAATGTCCTTGAAGTCTGCTTTGAATACATGTGCATGAACTTCCATGTAAAAATCCTAAATACTCTGGATTTTGTTGCATACTTGTGAGGCATTCATATGTCTACCCGTTGCTCATTTGCATATTGCCTATCCATTTTCTCTCTCTTCCCAATATTTTCTAAATCCTCTGATTGATTCTTACAGTTATTCTGCAATATTTTATATACCACACTAATTATCCATTTTAATAACTACTTCTATTATATACCCATCTAAAAATTTTGCCAGAGATGGTCTTTTGCTTAGCTCTCCTCTATCCCTCTCTCCTTGCTGATACTCTATTATCAGTTCCATGTTGGGAAGGCAGTCTCTAACCTACAGTACAAACATATACTAGGCCTCATCTCAATTTACAGCATTTCTTTACCAGTTAAAATTTTCCCAATATCTTGGTTCATTTACTTATTTTCTTCAGTAAATTCCACCCCCTTTTTATTTCTCAATTCAGTTATCTGTGTGGTTAAAATCTCCTTTATCCATAACTGTATTCAATCTAATTTTTGATTGATATATTACACCTTATCTGAAATATTTAAGAAAGGGGTCCTAATCTGTGATTACTATTTTGTTCTGGTTGAAGAAATGCAGTAACATAACTGACAGTCTAATTTGATTATTTTAGGATGAGGTTTAATAGCAGGATGAAGTTAGTATATAGTTTATTAGCAGAAAGTAAGGTGATATCCTTTCAACATTGCTGAACAATTGTTTTCCTTTATAGGTTCATAGGTTCATACTAGGCTATCTGCCTTAGGGCATTTATAAGCCTAGCCAGAGTGTGTTTGGCTTTCACCACCCATTTTAAATTAATTTTGCTATGCCCTTTTTCGAGGTTAGTATACTGTGCCTCTGTCTAACAGTGACACAGAAGTGATACCCAGGGTAAACCTACGATCTCCCATCCACTCATCAAGATTCCTCTTGAAGAGAGTCAATGAGGGACTCTGCCTAACCTGGACTGGGATTTTATTCCAGAGTGAAGGGAGCCTCTGGGTTATGAATCTGTCCCTCCGGCATGTCCTATTTATTTCAGTGCAGAGGTTCAAGTCTCTCGAGCGCGTAGCTCGATGGGATTTGGATTTTCTGAGGTGCATCATGTCCATTAATTCCGGGTTGGACATGGCTTTATACATCAGGCACAGATCGCCTCTGAGCAGGTGATATGCCACTGAGTAGAGCTGGAGTTTCTTTAACCGGGCAGCATATGGCATCTGTTTGAGCCCTTTGATCCTCTTGGTGAGTTACTTTTGGGGTCTTTCCAGTTGCTGCAGGTGTCTGGTAAGGTACATCCCAAAAGGGGCATTGTATTCAATTATGGGCCTGATGAGAGATGAGTAAAGAAGCACGATGACCTCCCCTGATCTAGATGTGAATCCCTTCATGATTAGGTGGGCTATATAAAATGTTTTTCTAACCACTTTGGCCACGTGGTTGTCAAATGAGAGATTGCTATCAACTTGGGTCCCCAGGTCCCTAATTACTTCTTCTGTACTTAATGGATTACCACCTATGTGGTAATTTGTGGGCACTTTCTTTTTGCCAAAGGGGATGACTATACACTTTTTGGCATTTAGCTTGAGGCCATGGCTCTGGCACCTGTTGTCTGTTTCTATGAGGCCCTTTTGGAGGATGCTTGTGTCAGCTGGAGAGTCGATTATGGCACTCAGCTTGCAGTCATCTGCGAACTTGGTCAGCCACAGTCCTTCCGTGTTGGCCTGTACCTCCGAGAAATATATACCGAACAAGAGAGGTCCCAGGACTGAGCCTTGTGGGATGCCACTTGTAACTGGTTTGAAGTCTGACATGGCTCCAGCAATTCTAATCATGTGGGTTCTGTCCTTGAGCCAGTTTGCAACCCATCTAGTGACATAGGGGTTTATATTTAAGCTGGTGAGCTTATCTATAATGCCCGAGTGGGTTATTGTATCAAAGGCTTTTGCGAGGTCCAGGTAGGTTGTGTGGACCACCTTCCCCTCGTCAATGGCCTTGGCGACTGTTTCAAAGAAATCAAACAGGTTTAAGAGGCAGGATCTGCCCTTAACAAAGCCAAACTGGGTAGGATCCAGTGTCTGTAGGTCCCCAATATTTTTATTTATGAGGTCCATGATGATCCTTTCCATAGCTTTGCAGACCAAGCTAGTCAGGCTTATAGTTTTATGTTTGTCAATAAAATTATATTACTTGTTAGTTTGCACTCCAAAAATTTAAGACAGTTTGTAGTGAATTATTAAATCCTGTTTTTGTTAATGTTGACAATTAGGATGGTCTCCTGAATATTCTTCCTCAATCCTAAAAAGCCCCATGATGACATCAGGAAGGACTGCACTCACAATGCCTCATCACCTAAATTAATGTATAGATAGACTACTGTATTTCCATGTTAAATGGATCAGTAGTAGTTAATTACTTACTAGAACGATTGTTGAACTAGTTCTTGCAAGAAGAACACCTTGATTTGAAAATAAATACATGTGATGATGAAGTAGTGAAACCACAATAAAAATAAAAAAAAACTGACCACTTTATCAAGCTACTTCATATTAGTAAACAGTGAAACTAAAAAAATCGGATCTTTGTTTTTTGCAAAAGTCACTTGTGACTTTAGTATGAGGAGTATAAGAAAAAATAAAAATTACTTATAAAACAAAGTTGCTTCCAAGAGTGACCAATACAATTATATATTACCTATTAAACCCATATTATCACACACACGACAAACACAAGTATAGTATATCCATTAGTAAAGCATCCACTAAGTCTAAATTGTTGACTAGAATAATAGACAAGTATATTTTTAGAAGACATGGTTGCAACATTAGTGATCTAATTTACTCCTGGGCAAATGAAGCTTCCCAGCAAAAAAGGAGGGTGTAAAAAAATGTGATTCCCTTGACAATGCTATAAATAAATGTGTTGTTCTGCATTAACCTTGGAGGATGCTTAGTGAACTAGACTGTAATGTGATCCTAGCAGAGGTGCCAGGCATATCAACAACTGGTATTCTACATTTTGTAAAAGTATAAACAACTTTGGGTTTGAAGTGATCCTGAAATAAGATTTTAAAGCTGGCAGCTATATCAGCAAACTGCACTATAGACAGTATACCTCTCATAAATCCAAGATGCTTACAAGTGTCAATAAAGAAGGAAATATTTATGTTATGTTTATACAAGTTTTTGCTCTTCAAAGTATTTGCTAATAGCTATCAAGCATTCTTTACTTTTACTGTGGCACCAGTAACTATACATTTAGTTGTCCTCGGGTTGACTAAATTCTGTGTCTGCATAAATCATATACAAATCCTATTGAAACCCTCTTTCTGTTCATTCTGAAAGCATCATGTGGGGCAGATGTCTGTGTATGCACAAAATCACCAGTATAATGAACTGTAGTAAGGTCAAATATGTCTGAAACAGGCTTGTGGAATTTTGTACATCTCCAGAACAGATACTGATCTCTGCAGAGACTGAGGTTCATACTGTTTCAGAGAGGATTTTGTTGTCAATAAAAAGTTGCTCCCACTTTCTGGCTCTTCCTTAAGTACAGGAATCTTTAGTTTATCATCATCAATCCCTTTTTTCACACTTTTCCACAAAGGGGTGTGTTGCGTTAACTGTTGCCACCTCTTCAATAGTCCTGCTTGACTTTCCCAGGTCTACTCTTACACAATGCACCTATTTCTTGGTTGTATATTCTCATTTCCTCTTGCCTTTTTCCTGTCTCTTTCCCAAATTTACTTAACTAAATCATGTTTTGCATTTCTGCTCATGTGACAGAGCCACTGTAGTCTGTTCTTCTTGATCTTCTCTGAAACTGGGGATACTTTGACCTACTTTGATGTCATCATTTCTTTGCCTGTCTCACAGTGTGTATTCCACCACCCATCTCAGACATTTCATCTCCATCACCTCAAGCTTACTCAACTGCTCTGCTTTCATTGCTCAGGTTTCTGGGCTATACTGATTCACCCATCACATTACTATTTTGTATACCCTACTTTTCAGCTTCTTTTATATTCTTCTGTCTCACACTACACCTGACACTCTGTGTGACATTTGGATGATGCACCTGTGTGTTTAGTTTTGGCCTCCTCATTCAGACTTGCCTTTGCCTTAACCACCCCTCCCAAACAATTGAAGCTAACTTATTCTACTAGTTTCTTTTCTATCTCAAATTTCATTTTTTTCTGGTTTCACCCTTTTGCTGCCATAACACTTGTCTTGCCTAATCTCAATTTCATACCATGTGCCTTCAGTTTTGATTTCCATTCCCCTAACTATTTGCTAATGCTCCTGTTCAGAGTCTGCTTGTAGTGTCACACCACCACTATAAAGCAGATGTGTTGATCTGTCCCCACCAAACTGTTTGCTTATATAGTCTTGACACCAGTATGAACAGCACTGGGCTCAGATCTGAACCCTGATGTACCTCCACACAAATACAGTGCCACTGGGAACTGCTCTGTGAGTCCAAGCACTATATATACTTGTGTAATTGGGTCCTTGTACACAGCCTGCATTAATTCTAACAGTGTTTCTAGAACTTCAGACCATCACAGGATTGCCCAAATCAACTTTCATGGGACCTTTTTATATGCTTCCTCCGAATCTATAAATGGCCAGTTTGACTCTTTACCCATCTCTGTCTCTATCTCCTTTATCTGCATCAGTATAAACATGATATCAATAGTGCAGCATCCTGATTCAAATCCAAATTGCTCATCCCCCATCTTACTTTCTCATGCTCTGCTTATTCATTTATCTTTCACCCTCTCAGGCACTTTCATGCAGTGTGACAGAAGTTTGATAATTCTGTACTGCCCACATGTGTGAATGTATCCTTTTTCATTATGCAATGACACTAGATTGCACATTTTTCAGTAATATGTGTCATTTTGACTGCTATCTTAGCCTTTTTATTAGCCATCTACTATTTCTTCTTAGCCTAGTCTATCTTTTCTATCTCCAACTTCTTCATGCACTCCATCTTTCTTTGATAACTTCCTGACTCCTTCATTCCACCTTTAGCTTTCCATATGCACCTTATTTCCATACCTAGACTGGCCACATAACTGTTCTATAGTCTACACACATGCTGTTTTGAGACTGTTCTTCTTCTTCTTCTACTCAACCCTTTTCTTTTAGTTGGTGATATAAAATTCCATGGTTCAAAGTATCAAATGTCTGAGCAAGAACTACAAAGAAATTATCAGGAAGACAGTATTTGTCCTTACTATGGGTTATATTTATTTATATCAAAACAGCAACAATGAAGAAAGAATCCACAAAAGGACAAACGTTCCTGTATAGTAAATAAAAATATAGTACACTGGAAAATCACCACTCATATACAGGAGCGAAAACGGCAGCAGCAATGTATTCAAAAGTTGTTGATAGCACAATCAGTTCAAATTCATATATATAACCACGTCCAAAATAAATGTTGATAAAACAGTTTATTGTGACAAAAAGTGAGTGCTTTCACCATGAGGCTTCTTCAGACTTTAAAAACTAATTAGTACAAGAAGTTTTAAATAGTGTCATTAATTAATTAAAATTGCTGACGTCGATTATATTTAATACAAATTTAAAGTGAAATAACACATTCACTTCATATAAACCTTATAAAACAAAATAAAATAAAGTCATTACAATGAAATATACAAGTAAACATGCATTGTAGAATATTTGTAATATAAAAACTAATGTTTAAAATCATAAAATCATTGTTTAGGTCTAGCTAATCTCCTTTTCTGAAGAATAGGATACAAATTAACTTTGTCATTCGATCCAGGAGATTGAACCGCCCTACCGCGGATAATCCAACGTAATTCACATTCCTGGGTATAAATATCTATATCGCCACCTCTTATGTTAGACTCTATGTCTTGTATAACAGGAAAGCCAAAGGTATGTGTAGACCCTAATAATTTACAATGCTTGGCTAGGGCATTGTGTTCAGACCCCTTGCGTATATGATAAGTATGTTCCCTTATGCTTTCTCTCATTTGCCTATTGGTTTTCCCAATATAAAATGCTGGACAGGATGAACACCTAGCAAGGTATATTACATTAACACTGTGGCAATTGGTTCGAGTATGAAATGAGAATGTTCGCCCTGTAACTGGTGATGTAAAAGTATCATCAGTAATGATATACTGACATTGATTACATTTACTACAGGGTATTGTATTGTAACTGGCAGTATCAACTAATAGATTGTTAAGCCTCACAGGATGATGGCATAGTAATCGCTTTAAATTCATCTTATTTTTAAACAAAAAACTCGGTTTTGTTCCCACGACTCTACTAATGTCATTATCTAATAGAAGTGTCTCCCACCATTTCTCTATGATGTCCTTTATATAATAAACATCATTTGCAAAATATAGTGGTACTCTCAGTTCTCTAATACTTTCTGATTGTATTGTTTCAATGACATCCCCTCTTGCTGCAAAATATGGACGTGCTCTTGAAGTCCTAAGATTTTTCACCACAGAAACTGCCTTGCTTACTTCATCCTTTCTGTATCCTCTTTTTACCAATCTGGAATTAAGATCTAACAATTCCTTTTCAAAACCTTCCTCTGAGGGGTTAAGCCTTGATGCTCTCATGATTTGTCCCTTCATTACATTTTCAAAGACAAATCTAGGGTGCATACTATGCCTATGTAACCGTGTCTTCCTAGAGCAAGTTTTCCTATGAACCGAGGTGTTCAAAAGGCCATTATCAAGCCTCATTACATTTACATCTAAAAAAGAAATATACGTCCTGGACGAACATGATGTAAACTTAAGGAAATTAGTTAGACTATTCGTGGATGACACAAATTCCACAAGTTGGGTTTCATTACCCCTCCATATAAGGAAGAGGTCATCGACAAATCCTCTGTAGAAACCAACATGCTGTTGGAACTCCTCCATGGGGAACAGTAGGTCTTGCTCCCAGTCAGCCATTACTTTATTGGCATAGCTATTGGCACACGAAGTGCCCATAGCTACGCCATCTTTCTGAATGTAAATCTCATCATTGAAAATAAATACATTATTTTCAAGAACTGTTTCCAAAAATAATGTTAACAATCCTATAGTATTGCTATCCAAGTCAGAATTCAACCTTAGATAGTGTTGTGTTCTCAATACTCCCAGATCATTTGGTATAACTGTAAATAAGCTCTT
Source organism: Protopterus annectens (assembly GCF_019279795.1). Classification (NCBI taxonomy): domain Eukaryota; kingdom Metazoa; phylum Chordata; order Ceratodontiformes; family Protopteridae; genus Protopterus; species Protopterus annectens. Next base: position 902,734,021 of record NC_056725.1, on the reverse strand, counting down.
AACATCAAGTGTTACTAGAATAAAGGGATCATTATCCTGTATTATTCTAGTGTAATCATATAAATCTAGTAAGAATTGTTTACTATCTTTTAATATGGATGGATTGGCTTCAACTATAGGTCTAAGATGGTAGTCCAGGAAAATAGAAAAGGGTTCCATGAGCCATCCTTGCCCAGAAACTATAGGCCTCATAGGTGGATTAGATAAGGACTTATGAATCTTGGGTAAACCATTTATTACTGGGATAAGTGGATTATTCACTTTCAGATATTTGAATAAGTTCCGAGTTATTATGTAACTTTTAAGTAGGTCATCCAGCATATCATAAACTCTAAAGACCATGCTAGTTATACTTGTCATATCTATCTTCATATAATACGTATCATCACTTAACATAGTATACATCATCTCTACATATTCATCATGATCAAGTAGAACTATAGGACCCTCCTTATCAGCTGGTCTAATGATTATAGACTGGTCCTTTCTTAATTCAGAGAGCACTTTCCATTGCTGAAAGTTTAAATTACATCTTGGCCTTTTAACCTTCCGTTTAAAATTCTTTTCATAGTATTTATGCAAATCATTCTCCACTAACTTGCAAAATGTGTCTAAGGTGGCATTTAGAGGAGGTGAATACGTACTAACTGATTTGAATGCAGTAGTGTAACCAGTTACATGGTGAGTATAAACATTTCCAAAATCAAGTTTGAGTTGTACATTACACACATACATCTTGATATCTAAAATAGTTTCTGCTAAATCACTGTTCTTACTGGGTATAAAAGTGAGTCCTTTGTTAAGGACCTGTTCTTCATATTTATTCAACCTTTTGTGAGAAAGATTGACTACTAATGACCTTCGACTCTCCCCCACATCTTCTTCAACGTTGGGCCCACATAATCTCCTCCTGTGCCCTTCCGTTTCTGCCATCCCCTGCTCATCGATCTGGACCTCCCACTGGGGCAAGGGAGTTCTATTGGGAAAGGGGTCTGTATGTTGTTATTTCCTGAAATGGTAGATATAATAACTGAATGATTGAGTCCAGTCTTTCTCCTAACTACAGGTTCATCACTTTGATTGATAAGCCTCTCATTACTGTTAGCAGAATCAACATCATTATTAATAGTATCAACTTCTACATCAACAGGCGCATCATGTGTTACAACTGTATCAACAGTGTTATTCCCTAAAACAATGGCATTCCTTTCTTTATTAATGTCCATATTAATACCAACAGCGTTCACTATAACATTATCGCTAACATTCACATTACTTTCAACAGTGCTAGCAACAGTAGTTGCAGTATTGTTCACATCAATAGAATTCCTCACAGTGGCAACATTGCTAGTAATATTGTTCGATTCTATAGGGTTCCTTATAGTAACTCTAGGTACCCTATTTACAATGTTCTGTCTCGGCCAAGTGAAGACATGGCTGAGTTTAAACTCTTTGACATCCCTGGTAATCTTTGTTCTTTTTTGTTCAAATAAACGTTTCTCATACAATAGAATGTTGTCCATTAATTTGTCCATGCCTATCACAGCTTTAGGAGTAGAATACTTATTCATAATAAAATTGTGAAGTTGCGTTACCTTATTCCTTAATTGTTCCTCTTCTATTAACAGCCTCATATAGTTGAAGCTGAGTTCCAAGTTGAGTTGTTGCCACTTGAGCAACAACTCGGGAAAAGTATTCCCTGATGTCGGCATCTTTAAGATGCAGCGGCCACGAGGCACTATCCGTTTTTGCAAGCATGCCTCAAAATGCTGATGCTGTAATTGAAGCCTTTTTAGCTTCAATAAATCGACTTCTAGCCTGTTCAGGTCTTCAGCCAAATCCGATAAGTTCTCATCATTACCAGGTTCAGAAATCTCCCCTAAAGCCGGTTCGAAGAGCAGCAGCAAATTATCTTCACCGGAAACACAGTCTTGAAACCGGAAAGACTTCCGTTTTGCTGTGATAGGCTCAGCTGGCGTGTACGCTAATTCAATATTTTCACTTGCCGTTGCTGCCATTCTCCTTTTGTAGAATGAAACAAATAATCCAAACAGCAACAATGAAGAAAGAATCCACAAAAGGACAAATGTTCCTGTATAGTAAATAAAAATATAGTACACTGGAAAATCACCACTCATATACAGGAGCGAAAACGGCAGCAGCAATGTATTCAAAAGTTGTTGATAGCACAATCATTTCAAATTCATATATATAACCACGTCCAAAGTAAATGTTAATAAAACAGTTTATTTATATATTTGTAAAGGAACTACTATTAACTATTTACTACTGTCACTGTTTACACTGGTGTCTGATAATGTTGCCAAGGTCCTAGGTAAATAATATCGTTCATCTCTGACACATGCCATAGGATCTTAATCATCTCCTAGAATTACCACAAACCAGACAGAAGAAACCAGTTTAAATCCTAAAATATGGTCCTTTGAGACTATAGCTTCCTTCTTTCACTGATCAGTGTCATTACAGAACTACGACTGAGTGTTATGGATATGATCCGCAAAAGATGTTTAACTTGTAAAGTTAGCTGTGATTGCTTCGGTCTTCATTGCATAATTACCCCGAGTAAGCCCTTGCACTGGCTGTTTAACTGGAGAATGATCTTGGATTGTCCCTGAAAAGATCTACTTATGACTAACAGCCTTACCAAGTTTGGAAATTATTTTAAAGAACCAGGTGGCTTGTATGAACATTTGTATCATCCTGGCATCAGAGGAGAGTGTGCAGCCTGCAGAGTCACAGACACTGACTACTGTTTCATAAAAATGTACAAATGTCAAAATAAGTGCTATACATTTGCTGTAAGTCTATACCAAATCTCTGACAAAATGTCCAATGTATTTTATCATATTGTCTCTGCATAATTCCCATAAAACTGAAAAACAACTAATACTATCAGTTGTAATAGATAGTTTCCCACATAGTAATAATCAGCTGCATTGACTAGAGGAACCAAATGATATTTTTCAAAAATTCTTCATTTTGTCTGGATGACAATGATACATTATAGAAAAATGTCTAAGTCTCACTATGCATCTTCCTATTTTTATATAGCTTTAGAATGCAGGGACACAGATCTTCTGATTTTATACTTGGTAAACATGCATATTTGGTAATAGTTTACATGCCTGCATGCACATTTGGAGCTCTGTGCTTCAGTACAAGCAGCAAAAAGACAGCATGAAAAGGAGTAAAAGGTCATTATGGTGACTGATAAAAGGAATGGCAAAGCTTTGGTAATGTGGCTGAAACATTCCTGGGCAAGCAGTATCATTACTTTGACATGCACATGAGAATTATCTTGGCTGATTAATTCCTTCCCATTATTACACTCGAAAATACAAATGCCGTTGTGTTTCATGTGGTATTGCTACGGGCATGGAAAGTAAAAGTGTCGTAAAACAGTACGAAACTGAAACCAGTGTGCTAAAAATCTTTTTTTTTTACTTCAGGTGAGTTCTTAGTCCCACGCACTGCAATCTCTCCCATCTCCATTTTTCCTGTTTGATTAATTTTGTAAAAATTTACTGTCACTATTAGAGCAGACTCTTCCACTGTGCATTAAAATCACAGCCTACAAAGGCGACATACTAGTTCTACAATGTTGCAACACAACTGAGGAAAAAACGATTTTGTAAAGTCATTACCAAATATCCAAGCAGTTCAACATGCATCGTAAAGTTCATGTAATACAGTCTCAGTACCATGATTAAGGCTTCTCAATGTTACGCACTTTAGATTCTAAAATGGACAGGTTGCAAGAGCTAGTGTTTCTGTCTTCCAGTCTGCATTTTTCATCTAGGTGCAGTTTAATAATCCCTGACGACAAGGTGTAATAATTTCACATGTAATTATGAGACATGCAATCCAGAATACCACTGAAGATATAGCCCAGTTTACCAGCTGACCTAGAGCATTGACTGGTCAAGTGACATGCTTAGGCACACAGAACAGGAAATTGGAGACAGAGGGACTCAAACCCTGGACTGCAGACAAAAGCTTATTAACAGCTCATAGCTTAATCATCTGTGTTAACTGCTAGAAAATTAAGCTCAAGGAGTGCTGGTTTCATCAGTGTTGATAAAAGGCTTCCAACTGAAGCTGTTCATTCACTTTTCATTTTACAGGTTAACTTCAAACAGATCTATGACTACACATTTTCATGACTTCAGCTCCCTTGCCATTTGCATTTGTCTGATATTATATTTCATTTTGAAATTGTTCGGCTACCCTTCACTAGCAGAAAAAGGCAACACCATCAAGGCTATCGTGTAAAGTTTTCTTGTTTCGGAATAATGGAAGAATTCCTCTGGACCTTTTACTTAGGATCTAGGAATACACAGCCATGCCTGAAATGTCATTGGTGATCAACTTCGTTGTTTTCCTGTTTTATAACTAGATACTACATTCCAGCTTGTACTGCAAACTCTTTCAGTTACAATACTTTTTAAACTCAATAGCAGCTGAGTTATTCATTTGCAATTTTAACATTCTTCTAAATGCGACACAGCATATCCAAGATTTCAGACTTGTTTTCAAAAACAGAATGCCTGCATTTTTTCACTGCACAGACTTCCTTACTGCAAAGTACTGGATATCAGATTTTACTGTTAGACAGCATTAAATTATGTGAACTGGAGTCATTTTTATTGAATGATGAAGCACAGCCATGATGGTTTTCTGACCTTTACTTTATTCATTTTGAGGTAAACTATCAGTTGGTTCTTTCACATGAATCTGGAAAATGTACGGCTTCAGAAAAAGCACAGAGCTGTACTTCATAATCTGAAAATCATACATATTGGATGGATACTGGGGTTACAATGTATTAAATTCTATTCCTCCAAATGTTTGGGACTTCTAAGACCATGATGGGAAGGGACCCCATTCCTAAGTTAGTATATGATTAGAGTTCATGAAATTAGTACTGTTTCAATCCTCTTTGATATTATTAAATTTCTATTGGTTTAATTTCTTCAAGACTTCTTGGCTTCTAACACTATGGTAGCAAACATCCCAATTCATAAGTCAGGGTACATTAAAGTTACTGAAATCAGTATTGTTTTAATCTTCAGTGTTGGCTTAAAGTGTTCTTCTCAGCACTTCCAATGTGCCCAGGAGTGATTTCTCCTGTAATTCATATGGAGTTACATGTACTGATAGCACATCTATATGACTAAGTTATTTTGCATTAAATGCATTGCTCTAACTAGTATTGTAACTCTCTTGGCATATTTCTTCCATGCTGCTCATATTTCTGCTTGAAAATCCTGATAATTTTATTACTTTGTGTCTTTCTGTATGTAAAGCACTGTTAAACGACAAAGGAAGGGAAGCTAGTAACTGTTGCACTTCACTTTAATAAAATAAAATAAAATAAATTTAGCGCATTCATCCAAGGTACAGTGGACTTCTTCAGATGTATCACACTCAGCAACAAGAGGTATCACACCCAGCAACATGAGGTATCACACCCAGCAACAAGAGGTATCACACCCAGCAGCATTATTTCTATCTGTATGGACGCACAGGTGTGCATGGTGCTTGATACATGTAACTAGCTATCTATCTATCTATCTATCTATCTATCTATCTATCTATCTATCTATCTATCTATCTAATTAATCTAGCTTATCACATGACACAACAGATGACTTTTTATGTGGAATATCTTGGAATCAAGCTGAAGAGTAGCAGGTGCAGTGTTGTGAAATACTTGACAGCTAATGTAGAACTGAATAAGGACTGATGTGCAGTTGTATGTCGTAAAATTATTATTACTATCTCTAATACCAGTAGTACCACTACTGTTGTATAACAGCTACCATAATGAAATAACTTACCATATGAGTTCTACTAGCATTTTCAGATTCTACAAAGATTAAGTCTGTTTATAAGATACAGTCCTAAAAGTGTTGTAATCATTATAACAACACTATGCATAATGTAGGAACTAACTGGGTAACATACATAAGGCGTATCAGTGATTTAGAATACAGTAGTGGCATGTGGAACGACAATTGCAAAGACAAAATTTATGTGCCATCAATTTACTGGATTGTTACTAATGAAAGTGGAGACTGTGAAGATTCAGTGGTATTGTGTGCTGCAATATTTATTCACTTAATACAAAAGGTTACAGTACCATACTTAGAAATATCCTTCAGCACAGGACAGACACTGAAGTTATGGCAGCCTGGCTGTTTAATAGTTAAAAAGTTAATATATAGCCACAGAAGGACAGGAATAACTGAAAAAAGTTGCAAGCAATAAAGACAAAAAATATGTGCAGCAATGAGAAAATGGAGCCAGCAGTCACAAGACAAAAAAAAAAACATTTATTATGGATATGCAAAAGATACGTTGATATGCACAGGGTTAGGTAAGTGTGTCATCCAGCAAATTTTACAGACATTATCAGAAATAAATAACCCACAATTCTAAGTCTAATTAAATACTAACCAATTCACACATTTTCTCCACGTTAAAGTTATATCAATATGGTGTTTGATACAATTTCATAAAATTGTATAAAAACTTAAATCATTTACAAAAAAGGAACAAAGCTTTGTCATATCACAAGAAAATAACATTTAAAGTTTAGCAGCATACATTTTTAGTGCTTGATATGTTATGTGCATTAAGCTGAAGTTGCTGCAAGAGTTCCTTGTATTCTAGGTATGTCTCCCAAGTCTCCACACTAGGATTTGCCAGTACCTTTTCCACGGTACCAAATCAGAGTATTTTAAAATCCTCAGAACATCAAAGAGTGTTTAAACAGTGCATTTTTGTTATTCGATCTACTTATGTCATGCAAATGTTCAGAAATTTTCTTTCTAATGGAGTGCTCAGATTCACCTACATAAAATGCTGGACATGTGCTACATTTTGCAAGCTAAACAATGCTACTAGTAAAGCAATTCCTTTCTGAAACAAAATAATACTCTTTAGGGTATTAGCCGCGGTGGTGCAGCAGTAGCATTGTTGCCTCACAGCAAGAGGTTCTCCCGTTTGATTCTCGGCTGGAGCACCTTCTGTGTGGAGTCTGCATGTCCTCCCTGCGGTTGAGTGGTGTTAGAAAGACATGCATGAATGGGCGTGCCTACGTTGAAGGTTGGGCATCGAGCTGGCACCTCGGCACTGTGAAAATCTACTGCCAGTCATTAGCAGACCGGAGTTCCACTGTGGTGACCCCTAACGGGGAAAAGCCGAAGGAACAACAAATGTGTTATCCACAGTCATGTTGTATACTTCCAGGATGTATCGACATTGACTACAAGTACCAGATATATGAATACCTTTCTTCTTATTAGTAGGTTTCTTATATAGGTTGTCTATCTTCCTTAGATTGTCACCAGTTTTAAAGACAGATATAGGATGATCACTTAATGTATCAAAAAACAATACATTAGATTTAAAAATATTGTATTTGGTGTTGATGATGGCCTTAATGAGGTCAATATCCCCAGCATACTGAAAAGTAAAGCTTTCTCATATGTTATTTTTAAATATCTACTCCTCTTCACTGTACATGTTGAGTTTCAATATTAATAGCTTTATTCATACCCACACGTAGTGGGTACCTGGTGGCTCTTTTTTCAACAACAAACTCAATAGTGTTGTCTATTAGTTTCTCATGGTAACCTCTGCCAAATAGCACATGTTTAAATTTATCCAACTCTTTAAAAAAATAATGCACTGACCTTTCACCAAACTAACATTCTGTTTAATTAGGTGATTGATCTGAAAGTGTAGCTTACAGTTACTAAAGGCAGAGTTCCATTAAACAGTAAGAAAAAAAATTCTTCTTCATAATTGTGACAGCCAGACAATTAATCACCTCTTTGCTGTAACTATTAGTAAACTTTACACAATTGTTTGTCTTATTATGGTAATAGACAAGTTCATATACTATATCCACTGCACTGAGTTTACATGGAGAAATATTGTTAGCAATAAAAACAAATGTATTTTCCCAACCCTTCTTAACCAAGTTGGCAACAATGGAGGAACATGTTGCAACTATAGCCACACCTTTTATCTGCCAATATATATATATATATATATATATATATATATATATATATATATATATATATATATATATATATATATATATTTCACCCTCAAAATAAATAAAATTGTTCTCAAGTATTAAAGCCACTAAATCAATAAGTAGTAGTACATCTTTGTCTGATAAAAATTCAAACTAAACTGTAACTTCAATTTTTATTTTAACATTTGTTTACTGGGAAAGAGGCCAATTGCAGTGGTGGCCCAGGGAGAAATGCTCCAGAATCATGTCTTTGGATTGTGGGGGGGAAACCCAAACAAATGCAGGGAGGACATGCCAACTCTGCATAAAAGGCAGCCCACCCAAGAATCAAACCAGATAACCTCTTTCTGTGAGGTGACAACACTAACCATTGCACCACCTAATTTCCTGGGGGATTCATCTAAAAAGATCTACTACAGCTATAGTTAAAAATCCAATATTGTCATTCCATAGACTATTTTGAACTCTCTGTAGAAAATCCCATGAGTCCTTAAGAATATGAGGTATACGGAAAATATTGTCAGGGGAAAAGTTATAGAGTGCTGTGTTGCAACAATAGGTCTCAAAGGAGGACTTCTAATATCCTTACAAACCTTGGGTATTCCGAAAATAGTTGGAATGGTGGGTGCTTTCATTTTCAAAAACTCAAGGAGACCAATAAATATCACCCCCTGTGAACAACAGACTTCAAAAAATAAATCTGTCTTGGCATACACTCTGTTGAATAACTGTGTGATCCTGCAATAAACTGGATATAGTAGCAGAGTACATTATACTATCAAAAATGATCATATCCCCACCCTTGTCATGTGTCATTATGCAAACTTGTTTCCTTGCTTTAAAGACTACAACACATCAATCTCTTCTATTAGAAGTTACTATACTTACAAATTAAACTCAATTAAGACCTCCACCTCTAAGGCATTTTTTACAGTTGACACCTTTTTTGAATCACACTCACTGTCATAAATTAAAGCCAGGGGTGCTCTCATCCTGTGGCAATGCAGCAGTTCAAAGAGTAAAAACCATGTGGATTCCTGGGGCACCTACATAGATGTAGTGAGAATATATGGCAAGTACTAAACCCATATTTTTCTAAGTTCCTAACACATATACGATAGAATTTCAGACATCAAACATACATGGGAGTGGTCACCACAATATTTTCAGTATTGCTAGAGCATTCCCTCATTTCAGATCAAAATGAATATACATTTTTTGCTCATATCTCCTATTCCACAGAATCCAAAAATCATCAGATTACATAATCTCCTTTCCTATACAAAGAGAGACTTATTAACATTACATCACTTTACATTAGCTTCTTTCCAACAGGGAAAAAAGCAGTTGTAATCTAACCATTTTTCCACCTCACAAATTAAAGCTTTTGTATATTAAGGAGCGCTTTCTTAGATTTCTCAGCTCTAACAGTATTCATCTTTGAATTGCATTCTCTCTATCCTCCAGATTACAAAACCTTGTGTGACTTAAATATACACAAGTAAATGTCTTTACTAAGAAATTGCAAAAAGTTAAAATTTTCATACAAAATACAATTTCCTACAGTTTCTCCCTTTCATCTGTTTCTTTACATTCAAGATAGAATGGTTACATATTTTCATATCAAAAGAACCATACATACTGCAAATTAAACAGAGCTCAAGTATAGCCTTCAAAGGTGCAAACTTTCTAAAATGACAGAGAAAAAAGTACATCTCTTACTTAATCAGTTTTCCCTCTGACGTCATATAGGACATAACAGTGGAAGGCAGGAATATACAGAGCAAACTTTCTGCATCTCAATGTGATGTGAAAGGTATGTTGTAAATGAGAATGTGTAGGTTATTTGGAAGAGAGTGCCTGGACTAAGTCAGCACAAACTCACCATGTGAAGTTTAGTTTGTTAGACATTGTATTTGTTGTTTTACTTCACCACCGCAAAAGTATATAAGAGACAGATGGATATGGCTATGACCTTTTTGACTACAGTTACCACCTGTTAGATAGACACGGTAGGACAATTAAAACTGGTATCATATTTTTTGTGGATAGTCCATGTAATTAAATAGTGCCATGAACATGTTTTAGGTTATTTCCAGAATTTAGACTTATTTTCAATAATTTTCCTCCTTTCCTTTAGTAAGTTATATTAAAGTGTTTCAAGAATAATTAATATTATATAGTATCTATTACTTTGCAAAAATAACAGAACAATTGACATTTTTTTACATTTTCATAGTACCACATGACCAAATGAACGCTCTCTTGCAAACATGATGACATGTAGTAACCACAAGATTATAGCAAGCATGTTATACTGTATTCAACCCCCCCCCCCCAAAAAAAAAAAAAATACAGAATAAACTAGACAGGTGTTCTAAGGTGGCAGTATGGACAAAAATGTTATACAATATGCAACAACAAATTAGATAATAAATTAGATAGCCTAGGGAAGTGTTCTGTGGAGGTAGTATTGATAACCTTTGGCTTGATAAAAGAAATATTCAATAATATTTAATAATATTAAGAACAGTATACTTTAAAAGAAAGAAAAGGAATTATCAGTGAGACACCACAACATTTAGCCTTGGGCAGATGAGTGACAGTGTGGAATACCTGCATGGTTTTGATATGCAATACAGTTCTTACATCAGAAGAGATAGAAGGGATGAAAAATGTCTCAGTCTTGCTTTTTTCCCACTTTTCTGAGATTTAAAAAAGTTCAGTTACAGGCTTGCTGTTCTTGAACTGTTTGTAAGTTTCTGTGAGGCCATTTTTTGCTTGGGCTAAAGGAAAGTCTCTCTGTTGATCAGTGGCAGTGAAAAACATTGAGCAGCCTGCCTGCCCCTGTGGGAGTGGTTACTGACTTGAAACTGTAGTTTTATTGGCCATTTTAGGTCAATTCCAAAACTCCTTCATCTTCCTCTCTTAAAACCCTCTTTTGCGTGGTTTTGCACGTTTCTGAGCATAGCGCAACAACGGGCAGCACCGCCTAATTGGGTTTAAACTATTCCTGGCTCCACAAAGTCTGCTTTTCACATTTTCCCTTAGAACTGCTCTATCTCTCCATTTAAACACCATATTCTCATTCTAAGGCCCTTCACTGGTCCAATTAAGTAATCCTACAAGTTAGCACTATTAAACCATAAGCACTACTTACTCATACTCTCTACGATTACCCTGTCCTCTATTGGTCCGTCTTAAATTCAGTTTCCCTATTACTCTAGCATGTCCAAAGGTCAGTCAATGGTTTCCTTTCCAGTCCAGCTGGTGAATCTGGGAATTTTGAGGCAATGTTACAACTGTCTCATGTACACGGACAACCCTCTCCTCCTCCAAACAGGTTCAAATACATGTGAGAGATGCAACTATTTAGCCAAACTGGAGGCTGAGCTCTCTCATCTCAAAACTGGTGTAACCAGTCAGGAGGAGAAGATAACCTCACACAACACAATTCCAGTATCACATAGTCCCACCACATCAGTGAACCAAACACATATATACACAAAAACATACTCGGAGGCTCTAAATAAAAATCTACCTAAGCAACAGAGACCTCCAAAGCAGACATCCAAGCAAACGCTACCTCAAAACAAAACACACACAACACATAACCCACAAAGTCAGTGTGCCAAGCAGCCACAGCCCTTAAGGCTGAATAACACACCTGATACTCTTGTTATAGGTGACTCTATTGTCAGACACACTGACGTCCTGCTCACCAGGCTGAATAAAGAGAAGGTCACGGTGAGCTGCCTGTCGGGTGCTAGGATCCGACACATAACGCAAGCACTCAGGTCACTCCAAAGCAAATACAAATATGACTCGGTCATTGTACATGCTGGAGTGAATGACCTGAGACGTACCTCCCTGGACTACATGAAAAGAGACATAGAAGAGCTCTCTGATCATGTAGCCCAGGCTGGTATGACCCTGACCTTGAGCAGCATCTTACCCTCACCTGGAATGATGCCACAGTACAAAGACAAAATGATCGATTTTAACAATTGTCTAAAATTTTGGTGTCATTCAAAGGGGATCCAGTGTCTGTCAGCCTGGGATGACATGCTCGACAAGCCATGTTGCTTCGCTAGGGACAGCTTGCACCTGTCACCACTGGGCTTTCGGATATTGGCAAAGGCTCTTGCCACCCCCATAGTGCCTTTTTTAGGCAAGGCTCAAAAGTCAAACCCACCCCCATAGACAGCACAAGGAACAAGAAACTAAGGGTAATGCTGCTAAACGCCAGAAGTCTTAACCTCAAGATGCATGCACTCGAAGCTCTCCTCAGTATGGAGAACATCGATATCTGTGCAGTGACAGAAACCTGGTTCAAGGCTCCAGAGAGCACCCCAGCACTACCAGGCTATACCTCATATCATGCTTTTCGGCCCCAAAACCCAGACCGAACCACAAAAGGAGGGGGAGTTTTCATATTTATCAAGGATATCCACACCTCCAGGTTAGTGGCATTGCACAAAGTATCAGAGACCATCCATGTGCAACTAACAGTGGGCAAGACTGCTTTTCAGTTTATAGCATCCTACAGACCACCCTCTCAAAGTCAGGAATCCCATTCGGCTTTCCTGAAAACATTGGAGAACATGAAGATCTCTCCGAACACCATTATATTGGGCGACTTCAACTACCCAAACATTGACTGGGAGCACTACTCAAGCCCCAGCACCATAGCCCAAAGATTCCTGGAAATTATAAACTCAAATGCTATGGAACAACTAGTCACCACTCCCACAAGAGGGGACAACATACTAGACCTGATCATTACCAACATGGGGACTCTATGCTCCACACCAGAAGTATATCCCACATTGGTAAGATCAGACCATACATTAATTTCACTGGATGTCCACATCCCGACCCCACCCCCAGCCCAGAAAACCACAGTGAAAAACTTCTCAAAAATGAACTTCTCACTTCTCAAAACCGAAGTGGAAACCTTCAAGGCCCCAGGGCCAGTGGAAACTACAGCCCAAACTGCAGAATCCTATATAAATGCATTCTACGGACATCTCCAGGAATGCATGGATCATGCTATCCCAAACAAAACCAAGACCCAATCATCCAAAGGCAGGCGTCCAGTCTGGTGGACCACTGCCATAAATAAACTGTACAACAGAAGGAGGAAGCTACTACATGATAGAGCAAAATCCCTAATAGGGAAGGCATCTCTGATCAGTACTAGCAAAGAATTACGATCCCTCATAAAATCCTCCAAGGCCAGCTTCGAGAGAAAAATTGCACAGGACACCAAAGACAATCATAAGGCTTATTTCAGTTATGTTAGAAACCTGGGATGCAACTCCCAGACTTGTTCTGAGTTGATTCTAAGCGACAAAAAATACACTGAACCCACAGACATCGCCAATATCCTGGCAGACAGGTTCAGTGCAAACTTCTCCCTCCCCCAAAAGAGCAAGTATCTATCCCGGCAGAGGGCTGTCTCCCAAACATCTCAGATGCTCAGGTGAAGGCTGCTCTCCAAAGCAAAAACACTGCTTCCATGGGACCAGATGGCATCCCAGGTTGCGTCCTACATGAACTACAAGAGGAACTAATCCCTCAAATAAAACAGCTATACAATCTCAGCCTCACTACAAGATATGTGCCCACAGAATGGCGTACAGCAACAGTGGTCCCACTCCACAAAGGTGGAGACTCTACGGACCCTGGAAACTATCGCCCCATAAGCCTGACTAGCTTAGTCTGCAAGGCTATGGAGAGGATTATCATGGAGCTCATAAACAAAGACATTGGGGACCTACAGACACTAGATCCTACCCAGTTTGGCTTTGTCAAGGGCAGATCCTGCCTTTTGAACCTGGTTGACTTCTTTGAAACAGTCACCAAAGCCATAGATGAAGGGAAGGTAGTCCACACAGCCTATCTGGACCTTGCAAAGGCATTTGACACAATACCCCACTCAGGCATCATAGATAAGCTATCCAGCTTAAATATAAACCCCTATGTCACAAGATGGGTCGCAAACTGGCTCAAAGACAGAACCCACAGAGTGAGAGTTGCTGGAGCCATGTCAGACTCGAAACCGGTCACAAGTGGCATCCCACAGGGTTCTGTCCTGGGACCACTCTTGTTCGGTATATACTTTTCCGAGGTACAGGCAAACGTGGGAGGACTATGGCTCACCAAGTTCGCAGACGACTGCAAACTGGGCGCCATAATCAACTCTCCAGCTGACACAAACATTCTTCAAAAAGGTCTCACAGAGACAGATAACTGGTGCCAGCACCATGGTTTAAAGCTAAATGCCAAAAAATGTATAGTCATACCCTTTGGCAAAAACAATGTGCCCACAAATTACCACATAGGTGGAAACCCATTAAGTACAGAGAAGGTTATTAGGGACCTGGGGACCCAAGTTGATAGCAATCTCTCCTTTGAAAACCACATTGCCAAAGTGGTTAGAAAGACCTTCTACATAGCCAAACTCATCACGAAGGGTTTCACATCTAGATCAAGAGAGGTAATCGTGCCCCTTTATTCATCCCTCATCAGGCCCATTATAGAATACAATGCCCCTTTTGGGATGTAATTTACCCGACACCTGCAGCAATTAGAAAGACCCCAAAAGTATCTCACCAAGAGGATCAAGGGTCTCAAACAGATGCCATATGCTGCTCGGTTAAAAAAACTCCAGCTCTACTCAGTTGCATACCACCTACTTCGAGGCGATCTATGCCTGACATACAAAGCTATGTCAAATCCAGAATTAATGGACATGCGCCACCTCAGTAAATCTAAATCCCTTAGAGCCACACACTCGAGGGACTTGAACCTCAGCACAGAAATAAATAGAACTTGCTGGAGGGACAGGTTCATAACCCAGAGGCTCCCTTCGCTCTGGAATAGAATTCCAGTTCATGTGAGGCAGAGCACCTCACTGAATCTCTTCAAGAAGAATCTCGATAAGTGGATGGGGGATCGTAGGTTTGTCCCAGGGATTACTCCCGTGTCACTATTAGACAGAGGCACAGTAAACTAAACCTTTAAAAGGGCACAGTATACTCAAATCAAGGGGTGGCGTAAGCCATACAGAATCAGGCTAGGCTTATAATTGCCCCATGGCAGATAGCCTAGTATGAACCTATGAACCTATGAAGTGTTGGTACAGAAATAATGTAAAACATGCCTGTTTAGGTTTGGTGCAAAAAATATAAAATAAAATATGTTAGATTAAAACACACTGAGATGAAGTATACAATAAAAGATGAAGCAATGCAGTAGAAAAAAGTTGAACTGCCCCTAGAGAGTAGTAATATGCATGCAAAATTACTTGCATCTAAAGATCCAACATGAAATGGTATTTTGAAGGACCAGTGGATACTGATATACAGGAAAACATGCTAAAACAAGTTGTTAATTGTTTCTTCAAATATTTAGTGATCCTCTGTGTATTTAGAGTGTGTAATTTAAAACAAACAAATACTGGAGAAGCAAAAAACAAACCAAAATGAAAACAAAAATGCAGAAAGGTAGCAGTCTGGCGATACAAATCCACGAAATGTGAAATCTTCACATTTCGTGGATTTGTATCGCCAGACTGCTACCTTTCTGCATTTTTGTTTTCATTTTAGAGTGTGTAATTTGGTAGACTTCACTTTTGCAAGAATATTGGACAGAGGCACATCAGAAGTAGACTTCAGTCACAATATACAGACTGCACTCAGCTCATACTGAATACTGGGAATGAAAGAAAACCTGGAAAATCTGCAGCAATAGCCTAGTGGACAGCAGTTTAGATTTAATGTGAGAAAATGGTAATTTATTTGGCTTGGAAAGAAGAAATCCAAGAAAAGGCTATACACCATAGTATGAATTACTTGCAGAATCAAAACTGAAAAGAGACCTTGGTGTGTTTATTTTCAGGCTAGTTAATTGTGGAAAATGATTACAATAAAGCAGTAAGAAAAGTCAGGAGGATTCCAGGATGCATAAAGACTCCAGGATGCATAAAGACAGGTATTATTATTATTATTATTATTATTATTATTATTATTATTATTATTATTATTCCTGTATGCATAGACAATAAGTGAGACTCCATCTCAAATCATAAATGCCTGCTCTGGGGGCTTCATACCTCCAAGGATATAAAGTGCTCCAAAACTGTTTAGTAAGGATGACCACAGGAACAGAACTAAGTCTGCTGTAGCTGTACTGGGATATTTAGTGCAAATGGAGCCTAATGCTACTCAGAGCTTGCAAGAAATGAAGTGAGGGTATTTTATAGAAATTCCTGCCTCTAAGATTTACTCTAAAATCAGCACAACCCGTGTTTGTTAATTATTGCTTGTACTCAAATAAAATATTTAAAAAAATGTGTTTGCATTTTTTCAGTGTCAAACATACTTTAAAAATAATAAAACTGTCCATTCCTGTCTGAGTATTGCCATGAATGACAACCATACAAACTATCACCTCAGGTAAAATAGCAATCACAAAAAGTAAAAAAAAAAAGAATAAATGTACAAGAAAGTAATCCTATGTCCACTAAAGCTTGCCATATACATGAGTCATTTAATTATTTATAATGTATCCAATCAATAGACATATTGACATTGTATTAAGCCCTTCAGGCACAAAAGTATGATACTATCAATTCAGTATTGACTCTTTTTTATTTTAGCCTGTTCTGCACACTAGAGCCTTGACTATTAGCCCTGTTTACTCATTCCACATTCCCACAGTCAACAGCAATATGACTCTCAGGATTTGTATACTTAAGATGTCTGACAGGCTCCTTCATTCTTATTTTAAACTTTCTTTTAATCTTGTCAGTACACGTTTTACTGCAGGATTATAATATGGTATACACAACTGCTATATTCTGGCATCTATATTTAGCTGTATATGCTATATTTTGCTCTGTAAAACATTTCATCATAAAAGTCACAGGTATTCAGTATAAGCTAAAACAAGTGCTGTTAATGAGGTATGGTACAATTTTGCTTGAAGGACTCAATAAAAACTTGATTGAATGTCCAGAATTGCTTAGTTGATTAATGTTTGTGTATTCCAAGGTTTAGTGGGTATAAAATTATTTGTTTGTGATATTTCATTTTTATTGTGGAAATAAAAGGATTGCAATGGCCAATTTCATTGAAACTTTATTATTATAAGTAAGAAGAATATACAAATAAATGTCTAGTACCTTATCTATAAGTAGATTTCCCAGAAAAAAAGAACAAAAAATAAATAAATAAATAAATAAAATAAAAAAAAAACATGAAAAAGTGTTCAAGAACAAGGAATCACAATTTAAAAATAAACAGATCCCAAATCAGGTATTACGCAGAGAAACCTCGTTTCACAAATAAGCTTGCGAAAGCAGGGAAATGAGAAGCTTTCTGCAAAAAGGTTTGTAAGGTGTCATGAGAAAGATCTGTCTGTTGTCTAAATGAGAAGTAACACAACACAGGTTATTTTTCTTCAGGGTAGATGGGGACATAGACTTGTATGCAAATGAGTTGTCCTGTGACTCGGTTATCACTTCACCAATAGACTTCTGAACAATGCTTGCAATGCTGTTGACAAAACACCCATCCTCTTTTTAGTCTCCCTGTAGCACCTACATTCAATTGTGAATAAGATGAGACCATACTAACAGGTCTTCAGCTGCACAGCTATACCCCTTGATCTGCAGAAAGCAAATCCCCTCTTTTTTATGAAGGAAGCCATAGCCTCTTGCTTGTAGGTGCGTATTTTCATCCCAACCACTTCATCCTCGACAATAAATTCCCACAATGCATACAGCTCTTCGATGCTAAGCAAACATTATATTCTGCAAACAATAACATGCAACCTGTACAACCTCACTGAGTATAGTCTCCAAATATTGGCTGTGCATTCATCCCCTGTCTATGGAAATTACAAATAACACTGGAAACAAGATATTTATTTGTCATGTTCCCAAATGCACTGTGAATATGTTCCAAAACTACAGACACAACAAGCGGTCCTCAATTACAATGATCAAATAGTCCATAATAGTGGGTCTGAAGTCCTGTACTGTTGAATGTTGCCTGTAAAACATTTCTTGGCAGATGGTCATATGCCTTTTTTTAAGTTCACAGAGGTTTGTAAACAATATTTGTTTTTATGTACATTTCAGAAAGCATAATTGAGGCACCAATTAAGTAAGTACCTTGCTCGTGAACAATACAACAGTCTACAATCATAAGTACCTCTGATAAAAACACAGGCCATGAAACAGGATGCAGTATCTAGGCCCCTTTGTAGTGCATCTGTATTCATCCTCTATGATAGCTTAGAATTTAAGCAATCTAGGATGACGTCAGAGTATAGTCACTGCTCCTTCATATTGTGAGGAGTTAATTGCTTGAATTTGGGAAATTTTTGAAGAAGCGACATGGATGTCTCACACATGGGGTGTTCCAAGCATAGTCCATTGGACTCAGACCCCAGACATGGCTCAGCTTGCATAAGGACACCTTGGGTCACAAAGAATAAACTGCAGCATATTGTTGGGGCAGTGGAAATCTGGTCTACTTGCTCTAATGTTTACCTTTGCAACTCTCACCAGACCAAAAAATTTAGAATATGACTAAATGAATGAAAGAATAAACATCCTGATTTAAGAAAGTTTCTACATATTGTTTGCAAACTAACTCACATCGCATATATATACTAAGGACAACTGATAACAAAGTCTCCCAATTTATTTCCATGGCTGATGCAAATGAACATATTTGGTAATCCTTCTAAAAGGCCAAATGGCTGCCCATCAATTCTTGTGCTATTCTTCCTACAAAATACACTTTGCTTTCAATTAATGAAGTTGAATGTTGTTCTGTACTGGCTCACAGATTGATAATATCAATATACCACCATCCTTTTATGCCCACCAATCTCGAGCCATTGCACTTAGGCCTTCAACGTTTACCCTTAAACTTGTTAATGAGAAATATTTGTCCTGTAACCATTTGTAACCTTATCATCTAAATATGGAATTAGTTAAATTTTGTTCCCTTTTGAGAAAAAGATTAAATATTATTTTTCAGACATAAAACAAATGTTTCAAACATAACTTGTGATACTCACTACCCCATTACACGCTTACAGTTGAGTATATTAGCTTGCATTTCATATTTGTATATCGACTGTTTCATTCAAAGCAGTTAATGTAATATGTTTTGTTGATTGATGATTCATAACTATGATTTAGTTGTCTAGTATTGTTTTACCAAGTTTCTTACTAAAACTAAGGCACCACTATGACAGGTACCTTTTGACTGGGTTATGACAAAAAGGGTCTGAGGATCATTTCATGTAGAAGTTTAACAAACAATTCTTCTGAAATTAACAGTAACAAACTAGGAACCGTAACTAGTAAATTTGAAAGTAACAACACGCCACGAGTACGAAAGAAGGTTTAATGGACATCCAGATAGACAAAACTGAGCGCTTTCACCCGCTCACATACGGGTTTCTTCAGAGTTAAATTAATTACAAAGAACAGCTGATTAATATACTCTCAAATCTTAATTGTTGAGAGTATATTAATCAGCTGTTCTTTGTAATTAATTTAACTCTGAAGAAACCCGTATGTGAGCGGGTGAAAGCGCTCAGTTTTGTCTATCTGGATGTCCATTAAACCTTCTTTCGTACTCGTGGCGTGTTGTTACTTTCAAAAATTCTTCTGAAATGCTTTTGAACAGTCTGAAAACAAAGCAGAGTTTTGCAATATATCTCAGGAGAATTCACTAAGGGAAGCTTCAATAAGCAAGTAAAAGAAGACATGAGTCTACTTTTCATGATTGTGCATGGGCACACACACGCACTCACACAAACGCGTGCGCGCACACCATGTAGCTCATACTCAAAACAGTCTTAATGACTTACTGCTCTTGATACTGGCAATATCACAGCAAATTATCTGGTACTGTTTCGTATAAAATGTTATACCATGCTTCGTCACACTGAATGTTCACTGTTATGTTCTTTTTTGTATAGAATAAGAGAATTGTCCTTCTAGCACCTGTGTAATACATGCTATGCTGAAAACATATCATTTTGAGAGATTCTGCTGCCTGCCAAAAAAAGAAGGATCAAAGAGAGGGAGAGAGAGAGAAAGAAAGAGAGAGAGATAGAGGGTTGGGGTAGAGAAAGAATGTCAAAGGCAATTCAACAAAAATAGATTTTAAAGCTGAGCTTGAAAAAAATACCTTATTTATAGATAAGTGTTATGTTATGCCAGATTGCTGTGTTTTTGTTATGAAATGATTTCTGTTAGAAAATGAACAGTATATTAGACAATGTTGTGTGTAATGTTATTACACCTTTTACATTGTATACTCCACTTTCCAAGTGAAATTATTTTTCTGTTGTATGCACAACAAAAGTGAGGACAGTAAGTTATGCACAATAAGGGTGGTTGCTACTGGAATGCTGTCTATGAGGAGTTGTGGTCAGTTTTGTGCACCTTTCTAGATTTGCATTGTGTTCTTTGTTCAGGAAGTTATGAAAGCATCATCCCTTTTTAAATAGGAATGATTTCAGATGGTCTTTAGACTGGAGGGAAGAATTCTCCATACAGAAAGAGAAGTAGCTAGTAAAGCTAGAATTTCCACTGTGTGAAACCTTAAACCTCTTGAATCAGAGGCAACATGGGATATTCTTTTTGTGTTTTTAACCAATTGGTTTTCCTGTGTGACCTTCTTACACATTGTTTTAGTTTGTTAGTTGGGATATGTTGTAGACACCCTTAGGTTTATGGATATCAGTTGGGTATGACTACCCTGTGTTTCCAAAAGTCAAACATTCCTCTTATGCTGTGCTGATGGTGTCATAAGAAGGTAGAAACATGCATGTCCACAGCTAGAGGGGTTTGGCTTTATTGGCTTGAAATTGTCCATAAAAAGACTTAAAAGGAAAAGAAAAAAGTCATGGACATTCAGAATTGCCATTTAGTTGAAACACCTGTTATCCTTAAAGGGTAATTTACATATATCCCATGTTGCCTCTGATTCAAGAGGTTTAAGGTATCACACAGTGGAAATTCTAGCTTTGCTAGATTTTTCTTTTTGTATTTTTAACCGATTGTTTTTTCTGTGTGACCTTCTTAAGCATTGTTTTAGTTTATACAGAAAGAGACGTGGTAACATTTAGACTCTGGGCTAGATTCAATAAAGCCTACACTGTGTGCTAAGACCACATTAGTGCTGCACCACAATGCGCACATGGTAGCACAATGTTTTGCATTCAGTAAGTGGCTCTACATGCAGTGTAGATCTGTGCTCACCCAGTAAATGCCATGACATTCTAATTACAGCATAAGCAGCTGAACTGTATGCTAATCAATCAATCCAAGATGGCTGAGCTATTCAACAAGCTGTAAAGCAATTGTGTAGACTCAATGCAGATTTTGCCTGTGTAGTGCACCCACAGGTGTAGATGAAGAAGATATGGGTTCCTTCCTACCTGACTCTGGTGACACCCCTTCTTTAGGCCCAACACCCCAAGGTGGCTAGTGATAATAGATTTTATTCTAGGTGACACTTTAGTTTTAAAGAGCAATAGCACAACAACAAACAATTTATTTCAACAGTGCACCAGTTAGCAGTAAGACAGAGTGAGATATGCATGTAATGAAACCATACATTTACCCCCTTCCCCAGAACTCAACAGAAAAGATCTTGACATTCAAACATGCGCACAAAGGCAATATCAATGAGCTGTAAAACTTTTATAATGCAGCAATACAAACATGGAAAAAATGCAATGTCATTGAGGGAAAAAAAAAGGATTATAATACAACAGTACAGATATGAAAAAGATGCAGTGTCATTGAGCAGTAAAGATTCTTGAAGGCAGCAGTACTAACACGAGAAAAATGCAATGTCACTGAACAATAAAGATTTATAATGCAACAATACAAATATGAGAAAATGCAGTGTCATTTAGCAATAAAGAGCCTTTAAGGCAACAGTACTAACACCCTCTATCCCCTAGATCAATCTAAACAGACCAGCTATGAGACACTCTATTGTACCCTGTTCACTGGCCAGTGACTACTTACAATCCTACTGCCAGCATGATGGGGCCCAAGGTTGGAGCTCATATGGATCCCAGCTATTTGTAATGCAGAAAGCATTTGGGGGGAATCCACAATCTTATAAAAGTATAAAAAAATGACGGCCAAAAGCCTCTCACCACTCCGTTGAGAATATCCCAGTGACCAGGCACCGCAGTTCCTCCAACGAGAAAAATGGAAAATCACCCACCAGAACTCTGGTATTCATCTATGGCATCTCTGCACTAGGCCCAAGGGAACTCCTTTTCTTGCTGAATCATATGCAGGTGTAGAACTACTGGTTTCAGAACTCCTCTCCTGAATCCATAAAATACCGTCATCCAGGATTTCAGCAAGAGACAGACACAAACTGCTACCTCTCTTCTCTGTCTCAAAACACTAGAAGAAAAAATTCCAGTCATGCTGCAAGGCCCTTTTCCCTTCAGCTAGTCTTTCAGTCTTCCCTCCTTCAGCTAGTGTTCCAGTCTCCTCTCACTTTTGAAATTGTCTTTTATATTCCTGAAAAGGAGCTCCACCTTGTGGTATAATGGAAACTGTAATCTGTTACTTCTACAATGAAATACAGTGAGAGCTACACTCTCCCCGACTTGAAAACCTTGGGTCCCCCCAAGTCAAAGGTAGATTAGGAGCAAAATATTTACAAGCACGAATGCACCATCAGCTGAATAACATTTTTGCATACCTCCCACCAAGGGCGATCAACATTATGCTTAACTTGGACTGAGGTGTCACCAATGGAGCAGGAGACATATGAGTCATGGGCACAGACTCTCCGATGAGCTGTGGTCACAGGTTCCTGTGTACTATGTCCCAAACTGTCATATGTAAGTCTCTGAGGGGGCTGAATCAGTCTCTTCAATTTTGGTTCGGGAGAGACAACTAAGGAATTTTCCTCGGAAGAGTTTTCACTCACAGCACATTCAATGTCCAGTTCTTCATTAGCATTTTGTCTACTTCTAAGATCTCCTCTTGTATAACATCACTCTCTTTTTCCATAACGGTATGACTGTCCAGAGCATGATTTTCTGAAGTTTGCATAGCAGGTCCTCCATCAGTATCAGGTTCTGCAAGAGGTACAGAAACACCACTTAGTCTATTGTCAGGTCTGGGCTGTTAAAATGACAAGAAATGAATTCCAGTGCATTTACATTGAGATTACAGCCCATGGAGTCTTGAACATCCTCATAAAAAAGTCCACTGAAACCCAATCATGGTCACTGTCTTCACGTTCAGCAGGCGGAAGCATGGGCTCTTGAACATTGGAGAGGATATTTCCTCTCTGCCTTAGTCTTCTGGATCGCCTTGTGTTAGGCTTCAGCTGAGCCATTCTGGGTTCCAGATTCATGAGTCTCACTGATTTTGCCAATGGCATTAAGTTGTTGCAGTGCCAGGTTTTGATAGGTCCTTCTTTCCGCTCAGGGCAAACTTGATAGACAGGGATATTAGGTAACAAGAACAAATTAGGTAAATTTCAGACCACCAATGGTCAGCTAGTTTATGCTTTCCTTGTAGACCCAAACTCCTCAAAAGGACTCTGTCCCCTGGTTGCAAATCATGCTTCACTTTCTTGTCATAGTGAGCCTTGTTTTGCTGATGTCTTTGTCCTGTTGATTTTTCAGCTAGCTCATAGGCCTGTCTGAGGTTCTTCTTGAGTCTCTCCACATAACTGGCATGAAATTGCACTGGTGTATCATCAGCTGCGACTCCAAAGGTGACGTCAACAGGAAGATGAGCATCTCTTCCAAACATTAGGAAGTAAGGTGAGAACCCTGTATTATTATTTTTAGTACTTTTGTAAGCATGCACCACTGTGGCTACATGTCTACTCCACTGACTCTTCTTTTCAGTGGATAGTGTCCCCAGCATTTCTAGTAAAGTTCTGTTGAAACACTCCAGCTGCAGATCCCCTTGAGGATGATAAGGAGTGGTGCCACTTTTTTGAACTCCAAAAAGAGTGAGTAGTTCATGGACAAGCTTGCTCTCAAAATCACGTCCTTGATCAGAGTGTATCCTCTTTGGCAGGCCATAGTGTACAAAGAACTTCTCAACTAGTAGTTTTGCCACTGTAATAGCTTTCTGATCATGAGTGGGAAATGCTTGAGCATATCGGGTATAGTGGTCTTTTACCACCAGCATATTACTGATCCCGCATTCATCGGGTTCAATGCATAGAAAATCTATACAGACCAGTTCCATGGGTCCACTGCTCTCCATCTGACCCAATTAGGCAGTTCTGGTAGGCAGAGTCTTTCTCTGAAAGCAACGAAGATATGTACAACAATAATCCTCAACATCTTGCTTCATGCATAGCCAGTAGGACCTGTCTCGTACCAGACCCAATAGTTCTGTCATAACCAAGATGACCATGTTCATCATACAATAACCGGAGTACTACTTCTCTACATTTCTGAGGAAGCAACAATTGCCACTTTTCACTGCCGCGTACACTAGGAGATATTCTGTATCTGGAGTCTGTCCCATTCTTTGGCCAAATGTCTGGCCATAGGATGAATGTCTTTGTGAAGCATATCAATTTATTTTTTCTCTAAAGCAGTTACTACCAGCTGACCCAAGGGGTCTTCTCTTTGATCTCTCCTAAGGTCACTGTTACTCAAAGCTGGTAGCGATGAAGCCTGTAAAGAGACCAGATTACAATAAGCTTGGGGTATGCTTGCTGCAGACAGAACCAACTTCTGGGTCCAGCGTTCAGTGTGTTGATAGCAGGTTGCAATCTGACACATAGCTCTCACCCCTGGCACTGGAATTTCCACCCACTCATTGTCGGGGTGCAAATCTCCATGAGGTCTTCTGGACAGACCATCAGCATCTCCATTTTCATGTCCTGGGTGATATTTCAAACAGAAATTATAGTTGCATAGAGCTGCCATCCATCTGTGGCCAGTGGCATCTAGCTTTGTAGTGGTCTGGATGTATGTCAGAGGATTGTTGTCAGTCTGCACTTCAAATTCAGCCCCATAGAGATAGTCATGCAGCTTGTTCACTACCACCCACTTTAAGGCAAGGAATTCCAACTTGTGCACAGGATAGTTTCTTTCCACGGGGGATAAACTCTGACAGATAAAAGCTACAGGTCTCAGCTTCTTATCTTACTCCTGGTAAAGGACTCCCCCTAAGCCATTCCTGCTAGCATCCACATGTAAAGAGTATGGCTTTGTTGGGTCAGCATATGCCAGCACAGGGGCATGTGTGAGGCAATACTTAAGCTGTTCAAATGACTCTTCACACTCAGGAGTCCAGCGACTCTCGCTGAGTTCTTTAGAGCCTCTCAGTCCCTTGGGCTTCTTCACAAGGATATCTTCATCTGCTTTATCTGCTTTCTCATCATTTTGGAGCAAATGGTTGAGGGGTCTTGCTATCTTTGAAAATCCTTCCGCAAAACTTCTATAGTAACTGCAGAACCCCAGGAAAGATCGCAGCTCTGGGATAGTTTTGAATATGGGACAAGATGTCACAGCTTCAACTTTGCTGGGATCTGTGGATATCCCATTTGCAGACACTACATGTCCCACATAAGTCACTGAGGGTTGGAAAAACTTGTACTTGTCCAATGACAACTTCAGGCCTTCCTTCTCAATCCTGTCCAATACTTTCATCAGTCTTTCTTCATGCTCCTCTAGGGTCCTCCCAAAAACAATGAGGTCATCCAGGTAGACTAGGACTTCCAGGAGATGCATATCTCCAAGTGTTATTTCCTGGATTCTCTGGAAAGTTGCTGGTGCATTTGATAAACCTTGAGGTAGGCAATCAAACTCAAAAAATCCCAAAGGGTGATGAAGGCAGTCTTCTCTTTATCTTCTGGGTGCATAGGAATTTGATAATATCCACTCCTTATGCCTAGCACACTGAACCGCTTACTGCCCACCAGGAAATTTAGAGCATCTTCAATCCGGGGAGTTGTGTACTGGTCTGGAATGGTTCGCTGATTCAGAGTACAATAGTCAACACACATGTGAATTGACCCATTCTTTTTCCTGACAATGACAATGGGAGAGGTGTATGGACTTCTTGACTCTCAAATTATCCCTGTGGCTTTAAGTTCTTCCAAATGTTTTCTCAAGTCATCCAGGTCTCCTGGAGTTACTGAGTTACTCTTCTGGAATGTTCCCTGGAAGGCCGGTCCTCTTTCACTCTTATTCTGTGTTCTGCACTCTTTGCATAGCCCACATCCAGTTCATTGGTAGAAAAACTGTTTTTCTTCTTCATCAGTAGCTCTTTAGCTCTGGTTATGCACTCAGGGGGCAAGAGGCCACCTCTTATATCAATATCTTCCAACTTCAACTCATTGGCCCTTTTCTCGTTTCTTGTCAACACAGAAGCAGGTAAGGGAGTGGCAGAATAAACATTTCCCAAATGCACTTGTGAATGCAGGAAAATGGGAGTACTTTCTTTATTCTTCAACCCTACAGGCAAAGTGTCATAAGGATGCTTTAACTTGTCCACAGGCCATACTTCTGGGACTAGTTCCAGCCCTGATAGCAAGTCACTTTCTGGATCCATTTCCATCATGAGATGAGAGGAAACTGTTTGCCCACACATCCTCACTTTGGCTCTCAAGCAGGTGACCTGACCAGGATGAATTATATTCTCTTTCCCAGACAGCGTCCACACATGACCATTTTCATCCTTCTTACTATCCTTCATCCTTTGAAGGGCACAAAAAGCTGGTCTCAGGAGAGGATGTAATGTTGGGTGTTCCTGGACCAACTGAGGCATCAGCATTCTTCTGACAAGGTCAGTATTTGTCCCTACTAAAATAGATGCAGAATCCTTTCCTTTTGGCCTGGGTCACACAACAGCGAGAGTTTCAAAGACTTCTGTTGACCCAACAACTGAAGCGGAAAATTCTAACTTGAGTGAGACATACCCATAAGGGAACTTCATGTCACTTAACCCCCAGATCTTCAAATCTTCTAACTTTTCAAGTGGTAGATGCTTTAAGTATTTTTAGTAGAGGTCTCTGTAAAGAATGGTGATTTGTGCACTAGTATCCAACAGTGCTTTACTATACACTCCTTCTATTTTTACTGACATGTCAGGGGTCGGTCCCAATAGCCCATCAGGTAGTTTCTGTTTCTGGTGCTGTTCAGCTGCATGGCAGTCAGCATGAGGTTGAGGTACCACCAGGTGACCTCGCCATTTCATTGGATAAGACTCCTTCTTAGTAATGCTTTGCAGTCTCAGATGCTGAGATTTTTGCTGAGATGGCTTTTCAATCCGGTTGTTCAACTCAGACGAGCTAGAGGTGTGCATAGTAGGTAGTCTCTCTCCCCTATTACAAGGGTTAGTTTGGAAAGAAGATCCAGGATGCTGTCTCTTGATGTTATATTTTCTGGAACTCTTTGTAACTGGGCATTCAGCTGGCCCATTCACTGAGTTGAAGTTTCCCCTGCATTACACTAGCTAATAATAGTTTGTTCACTCTTTTCATGTTTTCTGCATTAGGACACTGTCTCTTTATATGCCCTGCATCCCCACAATGAAAACAAAATCCAGTAGAAACTGTGAACATTGTCTGATTCATTTCCTCCCTGAGTCCTTTTGTGGAGGTTCTAGCTGATGTATTCTTCCCTTCAGCTAAAGTTACCATGACTTTTTGCAATTCTGCAACTGTCTTAGTGACCTGAGCTATTGTGGCAGTTAGGGAAGACACCTGCACCTGCAACTGTGACACCTCTACATCATGGACACCCTGGGCCATGACTCCTGTTTGAGTAGTAAGCATGGCTATATGCTCCTCCTTGTGTTTATTCACTGCTTTAATTGCTGTTGAACCTTGAGATTTTTCTTCCAACAGGGCTTCCCTCACTTCTTTAACCAACTGAGAATAAGTTAGAGTCTCCTCCCTGTTTCTCATCCTCAGTTTCCACATAATGGGGTCCATAGTTTGAGCTCCTTGTAAAATTTGTCCAGTCCGTACTTGGTCATCTACTTTAGGATCCACCCCATTCTTTAGGATGATCTGGTGGAGCATTTTATCTAATTGCTTAATGTAATCAGATAGTTTCTCACCAACTTCTTGGTATGTATGTTCAAACTGATACAGTAGATCCGCAGCCCTCTTGGTCCTTCCAAAAGCATCCTGCAGTACTCCTAAATTGTCCTTGGCCATGCAATCTTGCCTACCCATCCTTAGGTTGCATATGGTATCTGCTGCTAATCCCTTTAGACTTTCAGCTATCCGTTGCTTCTTCTGAGATTCTGGGATATCCCACTCCTCTAGAGCTTGTGAAGCCTGATCCATCCAAGATTCAAAATCTTCCTCTCCCTGAGGTGTGGGCTGTTTTCCAGAAAAGAAATACAATTTGCGGTAGCCAAACCCAGTGAATCCCTGTTTAGGCTGTAAGCATTTTTCTACAAGACTTCCCAAAGCATTAAAAACTTCAGGCCCTATAGTATTTATGGGCATTGAAGCTGCAGCTTCTGGTGTAAGGTTCTGACCTACTTGGATAACTTGCACAGGTATTTCCTTGGTTGCTGGGTTAGTGCACTTCTCAGGCATTACCACAAGGACTGCACTCTCGCCTGAAATTTGTACACTCAAAGGTATGTGCTCATATACTAAAGGACTTTTCCATTCTAATAAGGCCAATGCGCTCTGTTCAGTAGTGTCCAAAGTGCTGTCTAATAAAAATCCATGCCCTACAACTGGTAAGGATCCTGTGACTTGATGTATTTGCATATCAGTCCATGTGACCCCCTGGCAAAACTAGAACTAAGAAGTGCTCTGACTGAGCATTGTGCTGTTTGCACCACTTAGCAGCTACTTCTGGGTTCATCTTGCTGCTGGAGTTGCTTTCCACATGTACAGGGGAATAGGGTGGAGTTCAAGGCAGTACAGGCAATCCTGGATGAGCCCCCAAATGTAGTGCACCCGCAGGTGTAGCTGAAGTAGATATGGGTTCCTTCCTACCTGACTCTGGTGACACCCCTGTTCTGGTCAGGTTACTAAATTCTGTGGTTAATACAGTATTAGAGATGACACAAGAGACCAAGGCTCAAACTTTAGCAATTTTATTATTAGCTTTTAACAATTAAGGTTTGTAACAAAAAAAAGCAATTGACTAGTCAATATGCAAAAAAACCTATCACATTAATATGCAAAACCTAACCTATGACCTATCACATTAACAATTATGAAAACTGCTAAATCATGTACTTACAAGCATATGCAAAAAGAAAATCAACTTTGCCACTGATAGGGGGACTCCAAACCTATTCAGTACAGCTATCTGTTCAGTCAAGACAGGGCCGACACTGGCAGGCAATGCTGTATGCTCAGTTCAGGCGCTTGCTTCAATCAGATCCGGATACAAGCATATGCAAAAAGAGAATCATCTTTGCCACTGATAGGGGGACTCCAAACCTATTCAGTACAGCTATCTGTTCAGTCAAGACAGGGCCGACACTGGCAGGCAATGCTGTATGCTCAGTTCAGGCTCTTGCTTCAATCAAATCCGGATGATGATGAGTTCCAATCTATTACCAACCTCTGAGCCTTTTATAGGTTTGAGCATGGCATAGGGTCAATAGGTTCAATTGATTACACCTAGGCCATTAGGTAATCATTCAGCTGATGATATTTAGATCACCAGTTTATTCATGAGCTAATGAACTGTTTTTAAAACATTGCAAATCATTTCCTGAGTTGTCAACAAGCCCCGTAATGTCTAGTTTTATACATTACTTCCTCCTTTCAGAAGGCCGTTTGCCCACACACCTGTGGTATAGTTCCTCTTTGAAATCCCCCTCTGTCTAGTAAACAACTTTTAAACTGGCAAACAACTCCAAAGGTTAACTAAAGTTCAGTTATACCAGACAGTGTGCAAGGCTTGCCATTAAAGCATAATTCTTTTAGGTTTCATGTATGTATATAACATCAAGCAGCATATCATGTATTTATTCAATTAACAGCATATCAATCTAACATCAAGCACACCTACAAACACACAGCAGTTCAATGGCTTAGGGCATCAAAAATCAGGTAAACTGTGTGGATCCGTCACAGGCCACCCCTTGCACTAAGCAATGATCGCTGTGTGCTTCTAATAATGTGCAAAACTGACAGCATTGTATTGTATTTTTTCATGACCTTACAATAAATGCAGCAGGAAATTAAGCAGAACAACATTGAAACTATTGTGGTCAGCAATAAAGGGTGTAAAAGCAAGTTAAACCAGGCAGAAGCCTTTGGTGACCACATAAAAATATCATACCAATGTGAAACAGACATGTCTTGAATTTCGTTTGCAATTTGAAGAATGGTACCTTTGTCTTTAATCATTTTAATTACAGTTTGATGCGCATCATGTAAAGTCTTATTCAGCAGGAGCAGTACAGCTTGCCCTTCCTGCTTAATTTGTTTAAAGTCCGGGTGGACTAGAGATGGCCATCTAAAAGTGTGCAATGGTTCTTTGCTAGCATTTAATGTGATGTCCATCCATCTAGTCAATCTGATCAATTCCCCAGTACAAAAATCAATGATTGCATGTACATTACTTTTACAATGTGCTCCACTGTCTGTGATTGTTCCATCACTCCAAGCCAGCTTACAGGAGGATACTACACAAGCTGTGGCATCATTGAGTTGATAAATGTCTGTCCCATTTACTATATATCTATGCCAAGCACATTTTTTAGTCCCATTATGTAAACATGGATGAGGCTTTCTTTTAATTAGCATGCACACCCACCCCTGGGGCCAGGTCTCACATCCTGCTAAATCAATGGGCATATCATTATAATCAATGAGATTAGATTCTATCTGAGGCACCCACCAATTACTTCTGAATTGCAAAGGCAATGCTACAAATGGACAAACTTGTTTTGTTCCCTTTTTACTAGCAAGATAATCAAAGATCAATATGCAAGAGTCATTTTGACATGTGAAATCTAATGGTTTTAACATGCTGAACAATTCTAGCACTACTTACAGTTTTACATCCTCTTGTATATCTTACTGTATGTCCTAAACCATCAAATACAGTTGAACTGTTGTCCATAGCATATATCTCCAAATTTGGAGATCTGGTTTCTGCAGTGCTGTTTTCCCTTTGAAATTCGGCTATGCAGGAAGAATCTAATGGAGACTCAGCCAGAGAAAATCCTGATTCATTCAGTCTCTGATATAAGCCCCCAGCAGGATTGGCAGTGCATTTCTCTGGATGTCTGTCACAGTTTAATCTACAAACAGTTCTGATGTATTCTGTGCTGGTCAAATTTCATGTCAAGGTGGGTTTGGTAGTCACTGCAAACAACGCTCTTCCCTGCTTCCAGTAGAAGTCATCAGAGTATTGTCTCGTAACCACCCCTGGATTGGGTAGTCTACTTTCACTGTCACTGTCTGTTGTTTGGTCAGCCCCTCTACATGAATCAAGGCAGTATATACAGCCAGCACATGCTGTTCGAGAGGGCTGTATCTAGTCTGTGCTCTGGTCAGGGATTTAGACCAAAATCCCAGTGGTCTTTTCTTTCCCACATCATTCTTTTGCCACAATCCCCAGGACATGACATTTCTTAGCAACAGTCACTTCCAAAATAAAAGGTTGCTGTGGGTCTATTGGACCCAGTCCCACACTTTGTTGCAAGACTTTTTTCGCTTCCTCGAAGGCCATCTGCTGTTTAGGACCCCACTGAAAGTCACATTTCTTTTTAGTCACATAGTGAATAGGTCGTAAAACTTGCCCAAGGTGTGGTACAAATGCTCTCCAAAAGCCCATTGCTCCCAAAAAGGCTTGTGCCTGCTGTTTTGTTTTTGGGACTGCAATCTTTTGAATGCTTTCTAAGGCCGATGCAGGTATTTCTCTTTTTGCTCCATTCCATATCATACCCAGGAATTTCACTGGTTCCCTGCTGTGTTTTATCCTCATTTATTGCCCACCCTCGGCTCTGAAGGTGTTCAATCACTGTTTTCAATGCAATGTCCACATCCGGCTTTTCTCCTGTAATCAGTACGTCATCAATGTAATGGAATACAGTCACTTTATTTAACTGCAACTTAGCCAGATCTCTGGCCACCAGCCCATGGCAAAGGGTTGGGCTGTGTAGATATCCTTGTGGAAGTACCTGGAAGGTATATTGCCTCCCCTCCCAGGTAAATGCAAATTGAGCCCTACTCTCTTCTGCTATAGGTATGGAGAAGAAAGCATTTGCCAAGTCCAAAACTGCATGGTACGGCCCAGCAGAAGAAGAAAGTCTCTACAATGGTAACAATGTCCGCACTGCTGCAGTTAAAGGTGGAGCCACCTTATTCAAGCCCGATAATCTACCGTCATACGCCAGGAACCATCAGGTTTTTTGACAGGCCACACCGGGCTATTGAATGGGCTCACAGTTGGTTCGAGTATGCCAACACGAAGTAATTCCTGGATTGTTTCAGTAATTTCTGAATGGCCCCCTGGAACACGATATTGTTTGATGTTGGTCACCACTTTTGGTGTGGGAATATACAAAGGTTCCCACTTGGCATCACCTCGAACAACAGCCTTGACTGCATTGACTGAACAGTGCCGTACTCCAAATCTAAATGGCCCTACTGTAGTTTCTAAGGTCCTACCCTTTAGAACATCTATTCCTAAAATGTGTTCTGGTACAGGAGCTATCACGGCTACAATGGCACTAGGAATACCATCCCCAAAGGCTATCCTTACTTTGGTTTTGACACCTATCGTCTTTGCCCCCCCATATCCATCAATCTCCACAGACTGTCCACGGAATTTACGGGGGTTGCCTGCAAAAATAGTTATTTCTGATCCAGTATCTACTAAAGCCATTACGTGTTGTGGTCCCCTCCAAAAATGGTAAGAGGCACGTGAGGCCGGTCCCCAGGTGTAATGGCTCTAACTGTGCCTCTAGCTACTGGGGACCCGCCTTCTAGTCAATTTGCTTCCATTTTTTCCATTGGGGTTTTCCACCCCTTCTCTCCCCAATCTCTTTCATCAGTAAACTCTCCCCTCTGCCATTGTGCTAGCTCCTCATCAGTGGGGATGTCAGGATACAACTGATTCCACCCTTTCTTCCCTTCAGTGGTACTTCTGTTTGGGCTTTTTGCAGGGGTTTGTTTTCCTGAAAGATCTGATTCTCTTCCTTTCTGCTTCAGCTGGGGGTGAAATACTAAACAGGCACACTGGTGCATCTCTTTATCACTCAGTGACACCGCCTCTCCCCCTGTATCCCAGACCCGAAGAAACCAAGCCAAGAGGGACTCCTGTATTGCTTCAAAGAACAGCCATCCAGCTGCTCCCACTCCCTCTTTCACCTTCTTTCCCTTATCCTCCAATTTTAAACCTGATAAGGCCTTTGCCAGCTCCTCAGGGTCTACTGGGTTTACTGGTGAGGACTTTGGGGAAGGTGGAGGTGAAACCTGACTCAATGCCCTAGCAAGGGGGTCCCATTTTCCAAACAATGCTGGAAATTCAACATTTGCCCCTCCCTTACTTTTGGCATCTACAGATTGTTTCTTATTTAACCCTACACCTAGGTGCTTAAATGGAAAAAACATTGGCTGTTGTGACATATCTATTGCAAACCACAGATCCTGCCGACTACGCCAGCTGTTCTGGTCAGGTTACTAAATTCTGTGGTTAATACAGTATTAGAAATGACACAAGAGACCAAGGCTCAAACTTTAGCAATTTTATTATTAGCTTTTAACAATTAAGGTTTGTAACAAAAAAAAAGCAATTGACTAGTCAATATGCAAAAAAACCTATCACATTAATATGCAAAACCTAACCTATGACCTATCACATTAACAATTATAAAAACTGTTAAATCATGTACTTACAAGCATATGCAAAAAGAAAATCATCTTTGCCACTGATAGGGGGACTCCAAACCTATTCAGTACAGCTATCTGTTCAGTCAAGACAGGGCCGACACTGGCAGGCAATGCTGTATGCTCAGTTCAGGCTCTTGCTTCAATCAGATCCGGATACAAGCATATGCAAAAAGAGAATCATCTTTGCCACTGATAGGGGACTCCAAACCTATTCAGTACAGCTATCTGTTCAGTCAAGACAGGGCCGACACTGGCAGGCAATGCTGTATGCTCAGTTCAGGCTCTTGCTTCAATCAAATCCGGATGATGATGAGTTCCAATCTATTACCAACCTCTGAGCCTTTTATAGGTTTGAGCATGGCATAGGGTCAATAGGTTCAATTGATTACACCTAGGCCATTAGGTAATCATTCAGCTGATGATATTTAGATCACCAGTTTATTCATGAGCTAATGAACTGTTTTTAAAACATTACAAATCATTTCCTGAGTTGTCAACAAGCCCGTAATGTCTAGTTTTATACATTACTTCCTCCTTTCAGAAGGCCGTTTGCCCACACACCTGTGGTATAGTTCCTCTTTGAAATCCCCCTCTGTCTGGTAAACAACTTTTAAACTGGCAAACAACTCCAAAGGTTAACTAAAGTTCAGTTATACCAGACAGTGTGCAAGGCTTGCCTTTAAAGCATAATTCTTTTAGGTTTCATGTATGTATATAACATCAAGCAGCATATCATGTATTTATTCAATTAACAGCATATCAATCTAACATCAAGCACACCTACAAACACACAGCAGTTCAATGGCTTAGGGCATCAAAAATCAGGTAAACTGTGTGGATCCGTCACAACCCCTTCTTTAGGCCCAACACCCCAAGGTGGCAAGTGATAACAGATTTTATTCTAGGTGACACTTTAGTTTAAAAGGGCAATAGCACAACAACAAACAAATTATTTCAACAGTGCACCAGTTAGCAGTAAGACAGAGTGAGATATGCATGTAATGAAACCATACATTTACCCCCTTCCCCAGAACTCAACAGAAACGATATTGACATTCAAACATGCACACAAAGGTAATATCAATAAGCAGTAAAGCTTTTATAATGCAGCAATACAAACACGGAAATAAATGCAATGTCATTGAGGGGAAAAAACTACAACAGTACAGATATGAAAAAGATGCAGTGTCATTGAGCAGTAAAGATTCTTGAAGGCAGCAGTACTAACACGAGAAAAATGCAATGTAATTGAACAATAAAGATTTATAATGCAACAATACAAATATGAGAAAATGCAGTGTCATCTAGCAATAAAGTGTCTTTAAGCCAACAGTACTAACACCCTCTATCCCCTAGATCAATCTAAACAGACCAGCTATGAGACACTCTATTGTACCCTTTTCACTGGCTAATGACTACTTACAGTCTTACTGCTGGCTTGATGGGGCCCAAGGTTGGAGCTCATATGGATCCCAGCTATTTGTAATCCAGAAAGCGTTTAGGGGGGAATCCACAATCTTATAAAAGTATAAAAAAATGATGGCCAGAAACCTTTCACCACTCCGTCGAGAATATCCCAGTGACCAGGCACCGCAGTTCCTCTGATGAGAAAAATAGAAAATCACCCGCCAGAACTCTGGTAGTCATCTATGACATCTCTGCACTAGGCCCAAGGGAACTCCTTTTCTTGCAGAATCATATGCAAGCGTGGAACTACTGGTTTCAGAACTTTTCTCCTCAATCCACAAAATACCATCATCCAGGATTTCAGCAAGAGACAGACACAAACTGCTACCTCACTTCTCTGTCCCAAAACACTAGAAGAAAAAAATCCAGTCATGCTGCAAGGCCCTTTTCCCTTCAGCTAGTCTTTCAGTCTTCCCTCCTTCAGCTAGTGCTCCAGTCTCCTCTCTTTCACTTTCAAAATTGTCTTTTATATTCCTGAAATTCCTTGTGGTATAACGGAAAACTGCAGTCTATTACTTTTACAATGAAATACAGTGGGAGCTACACCTGTTATTTCCAAAACTTATTGGAATACAGCAACGGAAAATAGTCTACACAGAAAGAATGTTAGAGGCTGCTTTTGTTCTTATATATGCGTATGTGCAACAGGCCCAAGACTATGTTGTAGTTGCTGCTAATAGACCTCGTCCAAGGAGAAGGGTGCTTAGACCCTGTTGATCTTTTCATGGTCTGCATGAGGTGGAAATTGTTGAGATCTACAGGGTGGATAGAGGCACACTACAGGAACTCTGCAACCTCTGTTGTCCTGAACAGAGAGCAAGGGTAAACTGATGGGAACCTGTACCTGTGGAGATTAAGCTATTTGTAGCACTTAGAATATTAGCTGCAGAGACAAACAGAGGATATGCTGAGGGTGTCACAGGCATCAGCTTCCAGGATCCTACATCAATTCCTGAATGCTAAGCTGCAACATGCCAGTGACTACAAACATTTACTGCATATACTTGAGGATAGAGCTACAACTATGCAAGAATTCTACCCTGTAGCACACTACCATGAAGTATTGGGTGTCATAGACTGCACAAACATTGAAATCAAAGCACCACACAGGAAACAGGGAAGGGTGTACATAAAGAGAAAGGACTTCTGCTACATTAACTCCCAGGTCATGTGTAACACTAAGGGAATCATTCTGAATGTGTGTGCTGGCAACCTAGGCAGTTACCACAATTGCCATATCTGGCACAACTCTCAACTATATCAGAAGTTTTCTAGGGGGGATATCCCACAGGGTCTTTCACTGGGGGATTCAGGTTATGCACTCGACCCATGGCTGATAACGTCCAACAGGAAAGAACACCCACCCACCAAAGAAGACTATAATGAGGCACATGCTTAAACAAAAAATATCATAGAGCATGTGTCTGGGCAGCTGAAATCATGGTTCTAGTGCCTAGATACATCTGGGGAGCCTTGCAGTACAATCTCCATACTTGTGCTGACATTTTCACTGTCTGTCCCATCCTTCACAATATTATTTTGAGAAAACAGCTTTAGAAGGAATACCAAGGGGAATAAGCAAACACCCCACAACCACTGAAAAAAATCACCACAGCCACACACAGCTGAGGACTCAGAGGTGGAATCACCAGCTGCAGTGGGTGTCGGTAGACATAGGCATGCACAATATGCCCTCACCCTGGTCAAGAGGCAATGGATAGCATACATGCTCACCACCTAAGGGGGTAAAACCTTCATCCTATGCAAATACATGTGATAACATTGATCCCAGGCAAAGCTCACAATCTTTACTTACCTGTGTAATAGCTGTGAACTACTAGTATCACACAGAGTCAGCCCCAAATTAAAACTCTTCTAACTGCTGGACTATCAAGGCAAGTGTTACACCTGGAACAGGAAAATAAATTGCTAAGAACACAAATGAATGGAATATGCTAGCTAATGTAACTTAGTTGAAGGTGGGTGAGTTTTACAGCAATGACATGAATATGTGACAGCACTGACTTATGTCAATAGATGTGTTCTCAATCAAATGATAGGCCTCATGCATCAAAGATTTACACAATACAAAAATCTGTAAGAAAGGAGTACAATTTCCAAAAGAGCATCACAAACACATATATACTAAGCACTCAGTCAGCTATGCACCCTGGGTATCAGAAAAAAGACTTATATATCCCTGAACCCAAAGATAGAAAACCAAGGATATGGCACAGTTATCATCATTTGCACAGGATGTTGTTTGGGGTGGGGGGGTTGACACGAGGCCAAGGCTGACATAAAAGGTAGTGAGTGCATGTGAGTAAGAAAGACAGGCAGGCAGGCAGATATTTGGATAAAGTATTAAATGGCCATTGAGACAGAATGACCTACAACTGACCCATGTAACTGTTATGTGTGTGTGTGTGACTGAATGGACACTCCAGGTGAAATTGGTGTGTGAGTATCTGCAAGAACACAGCCAAGCTCTGTGCTAACTCTAAGTCCTGGTATGTTAGACAAGTGTGAGCCATGCATCGTAGAGGTAACAGTTCATCATCTTTGCCCCCAACTTAGAGAGCTGACTCTGCCAGGACTTGCACTGGCACATCCATGAGCATAGACGGATGCACTGCTGCTACCTGAATGTGACTGATGTCTGCTGGATGAGCTCTTCTCTTGAGTATATCCAGGACCATGACCCCATGGCCTACCACATCTGGGTATGGACATGTAATTTACTGATGGAGCAGTGAAAGTAATGCCACTATGGGAGCGTGATTGGGCACAGCCACTTTGGCTAACATTGGATGATGCCATGCCCCTCCCAGAAGATGTTCCATCACAGACATTGCCCGTTCCATCATGTCATTCATCCAATCCATTGAACTGATCACATGGTGGAGACAGTCACTTATGTCTGCCTGTGCCACATCTGCAACCCTAAGCATGTCCTCAGAGGGCCTATTGGAATATGTCTGCACCTCTATGATAGCCCTAAGCATATGTCGAGTGGCACAAAAATACATACCAATATAAGGTGGAGGGTGGACAGCAGGTGTTATCTGAGAACCCCTAACAACCCTCCTGAGTGGTACTTTGCCCACAATTTGGCTATGGCCAGTGTCAACCGGCACCGAAACCACAGTAACCACACTACTCTGACCAAGTATATCACCCTCCACCTTTTCAGTATCTGATGCCTCACTGAATAGGTATGTGTAGGTCTACTGGCTGTATCTGATGGAAATACAGGGGATGGCTAAATGTCAACCTCAGCATGAGATTCAACCTCTGCACCTCCTAACTGTGCCTCTGTTTAGCCACCATCATCATCAGAGTCTGCTTTTACTGTGACATTAGGTTGTAAGAGTCCTACACTTCCACTGGTTGGATCACTTGTGATGAAACTAATGCCTACACTAAAATTTAATATTATGATAACAAGCTAACACTGATGCCAGTATCACAGATGCTACAGCAATAGACACACTCATGACACCCACCTCACACATACGAATAAATGCATATTTCTGACAAATGGTCATCAATAATCAAATAAAAATGTTTGCCTTACCATGTGCAAATGACCCCACACTTGCTAAGGACAATGGACCTGGAAGAACTGAAACAAGGTAAGGACATAATCATCACAATTGCAATAACACAAGAGGACAGTGAATGCAAAACTTTTGTCTGTACGTCCATTAACAATACCTTTAACTGAAACTTAGCTGACGTGCTCACCCACTTGTAGCCCAACGTTCCCTGTGGCAACTTGCATAAGTTAATGCACACAATACTGGTGACCCCAGGGTTTTAATATAGCACACTCCAAATTTTATTAATGCTTGTCCACTCACTTTTAAAAACTAAAGAACAATCTAAATGCAATTATAAATAACAATGACTATGTACAACACTGGAGATCATATGAAATATATGTGTAACTGAGGGTACACTGACAATTATGCTTCTGTACTTAAAAGTGTCTTTTCTGGCCTGGGATGGACTCCATACTTCAATGCTAGTCATATGCACATTCATTTATAAACCAGGACCTTGTCAGGTCACACACATACATGGTTAACCGGTCACTCTATCATGTGTCCATATAATTAATGAGCATGTCTGACAAGCACTTCTTCTGTGGCAGGGATGAAAAACACCTACCTGGAAGAATATGTTTTGTCTGGTATACATAGGTTTAAATTCTACATAGCACAAATTACTCTGTGTGTAAAGCCACACAAAAATGCCAGGTCATAAAATTTATACTTCCAATATGTGTCTGCAAAGTTAAATCAAATAGCAGGTACAGAAGCATCCAAACCAAAAACTAATGCCAACTGTGACATTACCCTTCCTATTTCACAAACTGCCTTCCACTCTGTTTGGCAATGTTTCTCTCTATTTAACATCTCACAAACATGACTGACATTTTTGTTTGGGTTTGTGAACTAGCCTTAAATATGATAACATGAATTGGAGGGAAAAAAACTCTAACTGTTGCTGTTTGACCTGCAAGGATATAGCAGAAGGTATAGAAGGTGCCCAATTTAGGGCTCAAAGATAGGGTTTAGAGGAGTCCAGAATTTTCATGGGACTCCTTGTTAGGTGCCAAAGCCATAGGCTATTGTACAGGGACTATACCATGTCCCACTTCAAATCAGATGCTTGGAATAGTCTAGCCAAGGCTGACTTCGTTCCATGTTCTGGAGAGTACTGAAGATACCACTACAATGACCTGAAAAAGTGTAAGCAGGCACAACTCCACCAGTGGCTGGATGAGTTTAGGACTGTTGAGATCCCACAGTTGTATAAATATACAGATAACGATACTTTAAATAGAAAGCTGGATAGAGCCAAGGCTGTTATGCATAATGCTCTCCTCTTTTTCTTCCCTTCATCTTTTACGGCCAATAGGGATGCCCATAGTGAGCATTTGAAAACACTTAGAGAAGCAAAGTGCATGTATGCAGCACAAAATAATAGAATGTTATCAAAAGTATTGCTCGTCTATACATTAGTAGCAAATTAAGCATGCCTGATGTAAAATCAGGCATGCATGCTTCAGTCTGTAGCTCAAGCCAACTTGTAGGAGTCAGTTATTTATTTATTATGTTTATTTACTTACATTTGTTTACCGGGTAGTGTCCGACTGGGCTAAAAGCCAGTTTTCAGTGGAGACCTGGGGAGATAAGCTCCAAAAAACAGAACATAATACCATGGGAAAATATATAACAATGTAAAACAATGAGAATAAAAGGATATCAAACATAGGAAAACAAAATGAAAGCATGTAAAATGCATATGTGGTACCATGCCAATAATATATAACAATGTAAAAAATGAGATAAATTGTTTCAACATAGAAAGCAAATTTGAAACAGGTAAAATAACAGAAATAGTACCATACAGGAAATATATAAAATGTAAAAAAAAATATTTCAAACATAGTAAAGAAATTAGAACATGACAATTCAGAAAAAGTATTCAGATGTTACCAGTTCAAATCTCACAAGTAACTAATATATAGCAAAATAATTAAAAAATAATACATAATAATGTCACCAAAATTTTCACACATGGCATGCTGTTAACTTAATCTGATTTATTTGATAAGGCATATGTGCAATATATGCATACTGTAATGATTACTTGGAACAATCCTCAGTCATAGTTTGTAGTTAAAAACTATAGCTAATTTAAAAGTAAATGTATTATTTGTATCACACTAATTTATTATATGTGGCATGTGAGATGTTTCTAATTATTGTTTTGCTTTTTCTCTCTTACCCCACCCCTTTTCTCTCTTGTTTATTTTAACATGTGTGGTCACAACATTCTGATGACATCACTTTCTGACAACTGACAAAATGATTTCCAGCACAGGGAGGTAGGCCAAACAGTGCATCTCAGCCTGCCACCCCTCCAATGGCTGTTGCACCAACGTCCAGCACATCTGGGATACAACTTGACAGTACTACCTCTGTAGCCCCTGCACTACCTGGGCCCTCCACATTAGGTAGGATTACAGGCAGTATTGGTTGAGGTGGTGATTTTATCACCTATCAGGAGATGCCAGGCATGGTGCCTGATGTTGTTGACAGTACCATCATTGCACACTCCCAGCCAGATGGAGAAGATGCTCACTAGGCTGCTGGGCAAAATAAAATATCAAGCACTCCAAAAGCAAGCTCAAGAAGGAGACAGTGATGACAGTTCTCAGAATATGGGCTAGATTCTCACTATCCCCATGTTTGATGGGCATGGGCATCTGATGTCCCCTTCCTATCCCCAAACATAGTGTCCCCCAACCTGTGTCCCTCATCATCCCTATCACTTGTCTTGTTTGTCCTGTTTGTCTGCACTGGTTTCCTCACCTACCCTTCTTACCTGACCTTGACATACCTATGTCCCTTACGCAACAGTCCTCTCTTACAGAAATAAAAACACAAAAATGGGCACTTGTCCAACCCCCAAAAAATATCATGCCATACATAGCTCTCCACTTTGCATGTGTCTTTTTGTCACACATGATTCTGTCCATTTGGCTATACAACATTACTGCATTGTTGTCACCTATCTTTGTTGAGATGACAGTCCAAATCCATCCAATATTCTATCCATGCTCATTTTACACTGCTGAAAAAGTGAATAGTTATGGCTCTTTCCTAATTCCCCCCTGCACATTCCTAAATTCCTTTCTCTTTGTTCTTTCCCTGGCTTGCTTCCCATTTACCACTTTCCTATCTACCCCATTTCCATACCTTTAATCTGGTCAAAAAATAGAATCACATACCACACACATAAATAATAAATCCTCTATGAAGCCCTTTACTTTTTGTCATTTGCGTTTGCACAGAGTTTGACATTGTGCACCAGTGCAGAGCAATGGTGAATGGCTCTTCACATCCTATGGAATTGTGAGGTTATCTCTGTGCAATTTTGCATAAACCCATTGTGCTAAGGAAGTACACAGTTAAAACAGAATAAAAGCACTCATATAAAAAAAAAACATATAATTTTATTTAGACTGCTGAATGTGTAAATATGCAAATCCATATGTGCACTGTTGACATAAATCAATTGAGTAGTGTTTGTTTGTATACAGTACTTCACTATAGTCAGTCCTTCACACATGTGCAAAAATTATCACATGTAATTATGTAAATATACCATATCATAAATACATATGTAAAAAAAAAATAGATTAAGGGGGAATCAAACCCTGGATCATCTGTGCTCAAAATAAGAGCTCAGTGCTGTTGCACCTGCTACCACAGAGAAACCTAGGCAGCAGGTGTTTGTATTCTACTCAGTACTGCCAACATGCTGACTGCTGTGCCTCTCCATTAGCATGTTTGTGTATTTGTGTGGAGGAA
Source organism: Protopterus annectens (assembly GCF_019279795.1). Classification (NCBI taxonomy): domain Eukaryota; kingdom Metazoa; phylum Chordata; order Ceratodontiformes; family Protopteridae; genus Protopterus; species Protopterus annectens. The sequence goes on along the minus strand of NC_056725.1, from coordinate 902,691,203 downwards.
AGAAAACCAATAGAACTCTTATAATTATCTCACCGAAGCAGGGATCCATGTTTACTCAACTATGCACAAATGGGGAAATCCAGATAAATACTTTTTTTAATGTCCTAAAATTTATGACACAACATTTCCGATATGAACTAATTAACTCCATAGTATCTGTTAGCTATTTCTACTCTACGCCAGTATGGATTGGTACTCCTCAAATTCATGTAGTAGTCATTAAATGTGTATCTCACATGCACAAACATTTTGTTATCGATCGCACAAACTGGCTGCTCGTATGTGCACTATGGAAAGTGCTGATTACAATGTATTACTTGTATTTATTGCCCAGTTAGTCTTCATTCCATTAGAATCCATGTAAAACACTTTATACTGACTGAACACAAATTTAATCTGAGTCGTGTGTCCCTGTACCCATACACTTGAAAACTGGTATGTCAGTACTAATTTCCAAATGTCAACTACACTACAGGAATATGTAACAGAACTGCAATGTTACATAATCTAAACCTTTACTTTGACAACAGACATCCAGATAGTCTTAAACATTTATTTATTACTCTATTTTACGTATTTGCTTTTGTTATATTGTTATTCTTATGCTTGGAGCTTTTCTCCCTGGGCCTCTACTGAAAATGGACATGTATCCAGTTAGACTAGCCCGGTCAACAAATGTAAAATAAATAAATAAAATAAAATTTGGAAAGCAATTCTTTACAAATATGAATAATGTACATACACAGCTGCATCCATTCTGACCGTAAAAAAGGTGTGTGTCTGTATGTGACAATAAGTATGTAATGTACACAACCATACTGAGAAACAGCTGCATATGTCTTAGTTCTGATACATACATTCCAGACATCTTGTTGGATCTAATTTGCAAAGCTGCCTTTTAAAGTATACCTGCACATTGAAAATACAATAGGAAATACAAAATCTACACTTTGCACACCACTCTCATAAAAGGATATGTTATCTACATCATATAATGATGGCATCATATACAAGGACCAGTGCAACAAGGCAAAAGCATACTTCAGCAGTGTTGCAATCATTAATAATGTGTTTTGAAGATGGGAACAAAATACCTACAAGTGTGTTAAATTACCACAGCAGTCACATTGTGTGTGTGTCTGTATGTATGTGTAAGTGTACATAGTCAGAGGGATGGCAGTCTCTGTCCTACTGTCATCAATCCAGTTACATGCAGAACTAATATCTTGCAGTCAACTGGCATGTGCATGTGTGTGTGTGTGTGTGTGTGTGTGTGTGTGTGTGTGTGTGTGTGTGTGTGCACGTGTGTGTGTGTAGTCAGAACAGCATGAGTCTGTATGCTACTGTCAGCAATCCAGTTCCATAGAGAACTAATATTATGACAGCTGTACATGCCTACACATCACTTTCATGCACGTCTGTCAACATCTTCTCACAGACATACACAGCTGATGTCCTCAGCTTTAAAGTGTTTTCTGACAATATAAAAACAGACTAGTGCTGTGGAGCTTGTGTTAAGTAATGTGCTTTGTGGATAGGTAGGGATTCTTCTTTAACTGGGGTCAACTGGTGAGGGTGTGTGTGTGTATGTGTGTGTGTGTGTGTGTGTGTGTGTGTGTGTGTGTGTGTGTGTGTGTGTTTGTGTGTGTCTGTTTGTGTTTACTTGGTTCACATTCAATAGACCATTTTAGAACAATGTGTGTGACACACTCCTAATACCATCTTCTTCTCAACAGAGACTGCTGATATCATTAGCTGTAAAGTGTGATCTGACACTGTACAAGCCAGACTTGTGCTGTGGTGCTTGTATTACGTAATGTGCTCTGTGGGGCTCATTACAGTCAACTGCCTATTCAACAATCAGTATGGTGACAATTTTAGAATGGCATGTGAGTCCACAGCTATGTCAGATGTTCCTCAAAACATCTTTTTGTAACAAACACTGATGATGTCATCCTGTATAACCTGCATTCTCACAACAAACTTGTGCTGTGGTAATATCATTGAGTGTTGTGTTCTCAAGCTTCTTTTCATAGATATATAGGGGTTCTAATCAGACAGCAGGCAACTTGAGTGTATATACATCCAAATATTACTTTTGGGACAATTTTGCATACAGATGTGACTCCACATCCAAGTCAGACATTTCTCTGAACATGTTCTTCTCAGCATACAGTGATGCTATCATATTCCATAAAGTGCAATATGACAGTGTTAAAGTCAAGAATATACTATGTTCCACTCATGCCAAAATTGCTTTATAATATTTATTGTTCAATTTTCACCTCAACAATTCTATACTATGTATTACTTTTGAAATACATTTTTTGTATAGGAGGTTTTCTCCCCTGGCCTCCTCTGAAAATGGGACATTTTTTAGCTCAGTCAGACCTTCCCAGTAAACAAATGTAAAATAAATAAATAATGTGGTGGTGCTAGTGTTACTTTGCATGGCATTTATTTTATATACCTACACAGGTGTAATATTCAAACAGACCCAGTCTACTGCTGTGTGTGTGGTTGGTGTTAATTATGGTTGTTGTCTGATCTTTTGAATTACTTGTCATTTCACTATCACGTAAGGGAATCTTTAACATAGCCCCGTGTGTCAACCATATTCTTTTTTCCACTGGCCACATGACATCCTTCCTGTGGAGGCATGGAGGATGTCCTCATGTCAAATATGTATACACACATCATGAGGCAGAGTCCTTCCATGAGCCTCTGCAAGCCATCTCCTGACCACTACATGTGTGATTGCTAATTGTGCCATGCTGTGGTACACATGTCACATATTGACAGTAGCAGTATGTAATGCAATCCAACAAACACACACATAAGCACAATAGTCTTAACTATCTTCCATCTTATAGATATAGGGAACTTCTTTTAAATGGTATAATAATATCTAGGCTATTAGCTTTGTAATATCCTATGACCCTATGAACAGTTAGTTGACATGTCAATGTTTCTTGCATTGACATGTGCTGTTTTGAAGTGCAGATGTACAGTATGCATACAAGATGGTATTACTATCTGTGATGTAAGCTAATGTATTGAGGACTGCTTCTGCCATTTAGTTATGTGTTCCTTCTATAACATATGCAGTAATATGCCTCCTGTGAACTACTGGCATGGTTTGATAAACTTTTATGTATATTGTTGGCTTATTAAGATGTGTTGTTGTAGTGGAGCAGATCACCATTCCACAAAGTTCTCATTCAACCATCACAGTGACGCTTGCAGTATAGCACAGGTGTGCAAGTGTATAGCAAACAATCATTAAATGCTCTGTGACAGACATTAATATAAATTCATACTGATTACATGGGCACATAAGTCTTGTTTCAGCCACATGCTGTAATGCTCTAATATACACAAATATATCACGTTTTGATTCATTTATGAGCTCATGTAATTCATTGTATGTGCAGTTGTGCTGCTTTTCCCAAGGATTATTGAGTTGGTCAACAGCATCATTATGTGACTATCATCATTTGTGTCAGAAAAGTTTCTGCTTGAGCCACAGACAACTGATTTGTAATGTGCCTAATATGGTGTCAGGCCACTCAAACACATCTTTTCCATGGAAACACATATAGGCATATGTTGTGCAATTGATGTACTTAGGTGACATCAGTAGATTTGCATGACTGTGTGAACAGTACCAGTTTATAGCATGTGATGTATGACCAAGATTATATTTGGAAGTGTTTTTACAAATCATTTATTTCAATAACTGTGAAATGTTAAGTGGAACAGACAACTAAGCACAGAGCTGTTTGTGGGTGCCACAATCTGCTAGTTGACAGTTTGTCTAGCATTTCACCCTTTTGCCACTGCTGGCCATCAGCCAAAGTATACATGCAAACATTACTCCATTTATCTTCTCAGGAGAGCAGCTCATTTGTGAGCTCTCTATGGCTAATAGCACAGAATCAAAGATGCCTGACAACATCCCAGGTTGCCTATAGTGTGACTTAAAAACTGACTTAGCAGACACAGTTGGATCCCTTCTTCAGCACACCCTCCAGACAGCCTATGTTTTTGTAGAAGGCAGTACAGCAACAGTCATCCATCTGACCACTGGGGTACTATCACCTGATGCATGGAATTATACACCCATACTCTAGACTCTCCTCATCCACGGTGGTACAGTGGTAGCGTTGTTGCCTCACAGCAAGAGGTTCTCCCGTTTGATTCTCGGCTGGAGTGCGGGGAGTGCCTTCTGTGTGGAGTCTACATGTCCTCCCCAAGGTTGGGTGGGCGTTCGAAAGACATGCGTAAATGGGCGTGCCTTCGTTGAAGGTTGAACATTGAGCTGGCACCTCGGCGTTCATCAAAATCTACTGCCAATCATTTGAGGACCGGAGTTCCGCTGTGGCGACCCCTAACCGGGAAAAGCTGAAAGACGACAACAACAACTCTAGACTTTCCTCATTTGTGAGGCAGACCAACAAGTCATTATGCACTTTATCAAAAAGGACACAGGTAATCCCATGTCTGTGTACCAAACCCATGACTGATTTATTAAGGCTATATCACATCTGTTACATCTGTCTGACACCTTCAAAAGAAGGTCACCAAGAACATGCATAAGGAAAACACCATAATCTTGCATAACATGACCTGGCCAAGGCATTTGGCACAAATCCAAATTCAGGAATTACTGAGAAACTGTCTCAAGTGGGTATAAACACCTACATCATCAAGTGGGTAGACAAATGTATCACATACATGACACATAATGTTGAAGTATGTGTGAATTCTCCCCTATTTAGAGTCCTGTGACATGGTCCGTTCCTCAGGATTCTGTACAAGGCCCTTTCCTGTTCATTATTTAAGTCTCAGAAGTGAAGACTAATTCACATGTCCTTTGTCTGACCAGCTTTGTGGAGGACTGTAACTTGTGGACAATCACTGAATCCAAGTTTTGTAGTGGAACAATGCAGACAGTATAAATACACACAAATGGCTGTTGCCAGAGCCATGGAGACACAGTAGATGAACAAAAATCATGGGGGGATTAGTTCCTTTATGAAAGCAAATACACAAGTTATTTACAGTATAGGCAGCACACCCCTATGATCAGATCATGTGGTATGTGACCTGCGTACTCACGTAGATAGTAAGCAGAACTTCCATCAGCATGTGCCCACAGTGATGACTAATCCCTTGTATGTAGCCCACCTCCTAAGTATGTGCAGGACATCCACATCAAAGGGCATTATAGTCCCATTGTTCTCAGCCCTCATCACACCAATAATTGAGTGCAATTCACTCTTTTGCATGTAGCTCCCAACACACCTTCCAGGGATGATTTACTCAAATGTATCACTTTTGCCACAGTCAGCTCCCACACATCTTATCGGCCATACCTAAGTATTCTTTTTGTTGCATAACCATTAGGAGTTGACAGTGCAGAACTCTCTACATGGTGTTATACAAGATGCATGTGTGGTACATGTTTCTGTGATGTACCCAGTAAATACATAGCCCAGTGACAACACTGATGGCATAAGTTACATTCATGCAAGTGTGAACTGTGGCATATATATGCCATGCAAACCTGTCAACTAGCTGGGATTGCTCATAATTTAAACTATAGGCATAACAGTGTCCCTCTTAACATCTCTGAAAGGTGCTAATTTTAGAGGAATGTGTGCTTGATTCCCCTTAAAGATTACTGACAAATCATGACAGTTGTACAAGTGTGTTCATGCAGAACATGTATAATAACTCACAATCACATATTTTATGTCAATGAAACAGAGTAATGGTGGTATTATTCTGATATTGTCCATGATTGTGTGTGCTTCTGTCCATTGTTGTCCATGAGTCTGTTGCTATGTGTCCCACTTGGTTGAGACCTGTGATGTCATTACATTCATATTTAAGCAACTCATTTTGCACATCTTCACAATATGAATCCTACCCCCTATTGTATATACCATTCTTGCTAAATGTACTCTCTAGTGATCATGGCAGGGTGCTTATATCAGAAACAATCATTTCCATTGATATGTGACCTTGTCTGACAGTCACATAATATACAATAACTGTGTGATGATATGACTATACCCACACAGAAAATGTAAACAGCAGCACATACTGTATCATGTACAAATGCGATTACTGTTCATTTTACAGATGTCTTGTGTTTGAGGTCTACATACATTGACATGATCTTATCTGCTGTAAATTACCATGTTTCACATGTCCTCCTGTCCTGTCTTCATTCCTACCTTTCATGTGTGTGGCCATTTTCAATACACACATTTCTACAGAATAATTATTTATAATTCACTCTATGTACCAATGATTATCACCACCAAAACTTTATTTCAATATGCCTAATAACAGATTTGTTCTGTACTCTGCACTACCTACACCTTCCTCTAATGTGTTATAACTTTATGCATTGCCTTATGTTTAACCCTGGTAGTGATTGTGGCTGTTTGCACAATCAGGAAGAACTACTTTGGTTGTAGGTAAACATGTCTGCATGTCTGCAGGTGTTCATGCTGTTTTACACAGTTTTCTGGCTGGCAACACTGTTGACGGCCATGAAATTGCACTTGTGTTCGAGTAAGTGCAATGCACTGCATGCATATGCAATTAGCACTGCTGCTCATCTCGCTAACACGTAAACTCCATGTAGACTTTGTGATAAGCTTACAGAGTTGATTAAATCCCCAGGTCTATGTTCTTCGCTAATATTCTCTTAGGTCTGGCTAAAATGATGGCTTTGTTTACATGATAACTGATTGAATACTGGGAAGAAACAAATGCTAATTTTCTTGCAAATGGAGAAAACTGGTCTTGGAGCAGAAGCATATGTATTAGTGTAGATAGCAGCTGCCTTCCTTTTATGTAATAGGAAGGCAGCTGGAGTTTATTACCAAAATACAGTGGTGTTACAAATAACTTGAACCAGATTGTTTGATGTGCTGTAGCATAAATTGTTATTTGAAGTCGGACATAAAATGCGTATTGGCAGATAATAGTCAATGTATGGAAGGATTACATTTCTGTTATGTACTATGAATATATAATTGTTGATTGCAATACTTATGATTCCTTTGTCATGGGTCATGAAAGATAGGGCAGGGTCTAACAATAAACCAATTTATCTAATCGTTTAACTTGTTCTATGTCTTTGGTCAAGTATCCTAAATATCTAAATTGTTTACTTTAAGACTTGACCAAATGACATAATTATTTTTAAGCTTTTTTTTAAATTTTTTATGGTGTGCCAAAAAAATATGGACTGGGTTTTATTTAAGTAGTTGCCTAAAATCACTGGCATTATTTTAATTTGTTGTGAACTGATTCTAAAGTTACTCATGTGAGGCACTTCTGAAGTCTGCCTGCATGGATTATGAATTTCCAGTAGAAGGGTTCCATTCAAATTGTTGAGGTTTGTCCGACGGCTATTGGTGAGACTGTTGAATAACAAGGAGACAAGAAGTTTAGCTTTGGTACATGATTTGTAACAAATCACCGACAAATGAGGGATTCATTGGCTCAGAATATATATGCTTGGTTGCAGTTATGATCTATGGATAGCATTCAAATGATACACTGGGTGTTCTTGAATTGAATAACTAGTAACTCAGTATAGCAACATTAATGCCATGTAAAAGATTACGTCTTTTTATTGTACTTACTGTGCATATTCATGAATGTGATTAGTTACTAACCATGTGACCCACTGACCAGTTTTATAACATATCCTTAGACTATGTATTGATTTTACCATATTTAGTGATACATTTCAAGAACTGAGAGTACATTACTTAGAGCTCGTAGCAGTGCTGTGTTTCTACAACAACCAGATGTAAAATCTGCAAGAAAGACCCAGTCAAGCTAGAATCATCACCCTGTGATACCTTAAACCTCCTTTGGTAAAGGTTTAAGAAATATTTCAATGATCCCTTATGGACATAACAGTGTTATAGCTACATAGCTTCTGAATGCTTTTTTTTAACTTTATGTCTTTATGAATACATTCAAACTAATAAAGCCAAACCACACTAGCTGCAGACATACTTATTTTGGCCCTTTAATTGACCTCATTAGCACAACATAAATTAATTGATTAGCTAGCCTTTAAAAAACAGAGCTTAAAACCAAGCCTGATGACCATAAAAATTAGGGTGCCTGTAAAAAATTCTAAATAACATCCAAACCAAAGGGTAATCAGTAAAACATTGCAATAAAGACCCAGACAATGTTGAATGTTCACTGTGTAATACTTTAAAGCTCCTGTATATATATATATATATATATATATATATATATATATATATATATATATATATATGTGTGTGTGTGTGTGTGTGTGTATATATATATATATATATATATATATATATATATATATATATATATATATATATATATATATATATACACAAGAGTCTAGCTTGACTGGTAGGTCTTTCTTGCAATTTTTACTGAATAATTTGCCTGTCATTCAGACTATGTGAATTGGCAGTGATGTTCAAAAATCATGCTGAATTTGGGTTAAGCAAAAGTAAGATGAGGAAACAAATGAGATATGATACTGGTAAATGTGAAATAATCCAGGGAGAGAAATTGACAGTATATGAAGAAAAAAGGAATGGGTGATAAGAAAAGTGATGAAATTGATGATGTACACAGATATGAGTGTAGTTTAATAACTATTCTCAGTGTACCAAGATTAGAAATTGAGACACATTGGAAGCTGAAAAATTATTTTTTTAAAGCAATATTGAAGGAAACTGCAAATGTAAGAAATATAAATCTGGTGGAATGAGCTATAACTACACAAGTACAATATGTGATATTTGAAAATATTAGAAATTTGATAAAGCAGCGGTACATATAGTGAATTAGAATGAGAGAAAATAGGAAGATTCTCAAAAGATTTTAAGTAAGCATCATCAGTGAAAAATTAGAACAAGCAACAGAATGCTAGCATGATTTCAAACAGGTGATAGGCCGTGTAGAAAAGAAGGGAAAAGTTGATAAGAGAAGCGAAGAAATGGGTGATCTAGAGAGATTTGAGCCTAGTTAAATAACTATTCACAATGTACCAGGATTAGAAAATGAGACATCTAGGATGTTGAAACCTTATTAAATTTTCAAACAAATATTGAAGAAAAACATAAATGTAAGAAACATAAAGATGACTGAATGAGCTATAATAGCTACAAAAATATACCTGCTGTAAAGTAAAAAATACAATACATGATATGTGAGAATTTCAGTAATTGTAATGAGTTAGAGGCTATGTGTATATATATATATATATATATATATATATATATATATATATATATATATATATATATGAAATTGAGAGTATAAATATAAGAATTAAGGGTTCATAAACCATCTGTAGTAGTATAACATACTTTAGAATGTGTATTGTCTCAAGCAGCATCACAGCTATCCATGAGATTCAGCTTTCAGATACAGTGTTTGAATAATCTTTAAGGTCTTGTCAAAGCCATACAACCACAGCTTTCAGGATAAATCAGGCAGAATAGTGGTGTATAAGACGTTGGGAAAAGGGCTAACACCAATCAAATGGAGACATGCAATGGCAACATATAGAGAATGCAAGGTCCAGAGGTAGGATGGTAAGGTACATTTTATTTTTTCTGAGGATGCATCTGTTTTTTTCTTTATATAAAGAGAGAGAAGGGATGAAAAGTTCAGAGAGGTCAAAGGTAATGTTGATGGGAAGATTAATCATACACAAATTGTGGGTCATGGCACACTATGAAGTATTTTACATTAAACAGAGGATAGAGTGAGTGTTGGCTGCTGGTGGAAGGTAGAGCCAAGGTCACACTACTGAAACCACCATCACGTTATGATCCTGTGAAGTTAAAGACTTACACTTCCCAGTTCACTAAGGGTTCAGTGTTCAGGACTGGCTGCATCACTGAGGGCTGTGGCCCAACTAATGATCCACCACTTTACTCAACCAGTTTCTGCAGCTGTGATAGATCTACAGTTGGTGGGATATAGAGGTCCATTTGAGTGGGTTTTACATCTATGTGGTGATTATGATGGTGCCTAAGCCTACTGTTTCTCATTAGGTAGAACTGAAGAATGTATTGACAATGGAACGTTTTTTCTAAGTGTCATATTCCATGGAAATACAGTGAACTCTGTGACAGATATCAGTCCTATGCACCCTGTCTTGCAGCCAATGTCTCCAGCCTCCTGTAATACCCGACATAGTTCAGGTGCATGTCTTCATAAGCTGAAAGAAAAATGCACACAGACAAACTATCTGAAAGTGTGTTAAGCACTTTGGAGAAAAAAAATCATTACAAAAAATAAACTACATCTCCAGTCAACATCTCTGTACCTCTTCTTCCCCTTGTGTAGTAAGTTAGTCATGCAACTTGAGGTCATCATAGTGGTATTTTCATTGCACTGCAGACTGTGGAATGCTTGTAGCACTGTATAGCTTCTGGCCTAAGTTCAAATGGCACAATAGTTACTGCCTGTGGTGCTGCTGAAGGAGGCAAAGACAAAATGTCCATCTTCCTGCCGGATCTCTATGTATTAAGGTAACAGTAGCTATACTGGCCACTCAGAAGGCTGAAAGTGACAATGAACAAATTTTAGTAGCTTGATACATATGCCATTCAACATTCACATTCTGTGAGGCCATTCACTGGTTAACTGTATAGTACATGTCCACGAGCTTATGGAGCATGAAGGTAGAATTACATGATTTATAGACATTCGTGCTATGGCATCTTACTCACCTATATAATAAGCAAACCAAATATAAATTTACAGAGTCTGAAGCACTATCAACATGTTTTCAATTTTTTTAATTATCAAAGTATACAATACTCTGTAGTATATTTTCTGAATGTTTTGTAGTGATAGATATCTGGATTTTCCAGGCAAGGTGTATATCTCCTATTTTGGCTATAGTTACATATATCTGTGTCATGACAGGAAGGCAGCAATCTTACCAAGATGTATCTGTGAGTTACTAGAGTAGTTTATTATATTTACCCTGGTTGCTTAAATGTTTCAGTGATTACAGCTGCACTTAATGTGGTTTAGGAGAGGAGCTTTACCATAATGTTTCAGCAGACCAGTTTTACAGGCTAGCCTCTATCATGATGTATGATGTTGTAATATATTATAAATTATAGGTTCTGTGTAATGTGAATATGCATCTTAGTGAAATGAATACATATACAGTACCTGTGCACATATCCTTAGCAATATGTATTCATATAATCCCATTGTTATGGAATATTCAGCATGCCTATAGGACAAGACAGATGCTGGTGAATTTCTGCAATGCTACAAACGACATTCTGCTACAAGCACATAGGCAGACTAGCCTACAGCTACAGCTAGAAAGGGTGCAAACCAACAACTGAGGAATGCATGTGGTAATCTCTGTTGCAGAACGTCAGTGCACTGAGTGGGCATAACCACTGCGTGATTGCTGCATGACAAATATAGTCAGCTGTGCCAAGCAGAATGTCCAGAAGATTAGGAATAAGTGATCCACCATAGACGTTGACCCACAAAGGTCCAGAATGCTGACAGACATGGAAGAGTTTCTTCAGTCAATGTAAGTTGAGGAGAATATATTTATGCCTGGCAGTAATGTGGATGGTGGTGTCTGGTTGATTCATTCCCTCCATAAACAAATCACCCTTAACAAATCTAACTATTACTTCATGATAAAGATCCCTAACAATGTCACACAGAAATTACCTCAGCATCATTGAGGTATTAACTATCAAACCAAATAACTTATTGCTAGGGGACTTCAACTTCCAAGGCATTGATTGGCACACTTACACATCTAAAATAGTTCTGCTCAGTATTTCTTAGACTTCATTAATACCAATGCACTACAGTGATTTGTAAAACTAATAACTAGAGACTCTAATACCCTTGACCTTGTCCTTACCCACCTGTAACCCACATCACACCCCACATCCCTGTTTACATCTGATAACAAATCAGTAATAATCTGTGAGGCCTGGTGGAACCACCTCACCACCAAATGAGAACATCTTTATGGATTTCTCCAAAGCAAACCTACTTCTGCTTGTACAAGACCTACACAAAATTCCCAACGAATAGACCCATGTGAGAGAACTTTTGCATTTATATCTAACTTCCACCAGGACTTGAACAGTTGCAAAGAAATGTCAGTACCCTCTGCCATAAATATAATGACAAAGCCAGGAATAAGCCTCTCTGGTGAAACTCCTGCACTAATAAACTGTACTACCAAAGAAGGACAGTTATATATAATTGTAAGAAATCCTCATCTCCCTACCTCAAGACTACACTGAAACATGCCAGCAAAGAACTTAAAACATTTTTTTTGAAAGTGTGAAGCAGAGTATGAAGTTAAGGTTGGTACAGATTCCAATGGAAAAAGCAAATCTTTTTATAGTTATTTTATTTATTTATTTATTTAAGTTTGATTACTGGGGAAGTCCACTGGGCCAAGAAGAGCCCATTTTCAATGGAGGCCTGGGGAGAAAGGCTCCACAATAATTGCAAGTTACACCACACATGTTACAAAAGGACATAGTTCATACAGCTAATTAAACATTTACAGATAAGCTCCATGATATTTGCAATTGGCTTGTCACAATGTTACAAAAATGAAAAGACATAAATCAATACAGAAATTTCAACATTTACATAAAGTGAATATTTTTGTTATAAACTCAACTGTAGGTTTAACATTTCAAAATATATAGCTACTAGCCATTAGTAGGTTAGGAAAATATTATGCACAGAGAAGTTAATAGTATATTTGAAATTGGAGAGTATAGTACAATAGATATTAGAGAGAAAATTAGTTTTTAGTAGGGGGGGGGATTGTTTTGGGTGAGATGAAGTAATAGTGGAGGTAGTCTGATGAGTCAGTGCAAGGTGGAATGGGGAGGGGGTTAAGTTGGAGCGTGGCAAGGGCATTCCCATTTGGAAGAAAGATGAGAGAGTAGCTGAGATTGGAAATTTGTATGGTTAGGTAGGTGAGTAGGTGTGTGGAGAGAATTCCACTGTTTAGCTAAGGAGTGGGACAGTAGTAGATGGCCAGGAGGTTGTGCAGGTTTGTGGACCTGAAGGAGATTTTGGTTTTTGGATATTAGTGAGTGGTTGGGAAGGGGCAGCCACGGTGGTACAGTGGTTAGAGTTGCCTTCTCACAGCAAGAGGTTCTCCAGTTCAATTCTCGGCTGGGGTGCCTTCTGTGTGGAGTCTGCATGTCCTCCCTGTGGTCACATGGGTTTCCTCTGGGTACTCTGGTTTCCTCCCACATCCCAAAGACATGCAGTAGGTGGATTGAACACTCTAAACTGGCCCTAGGTGTGAGTGTGTGCATGTGTTTGTGCCTTCTGTGGAAGGTTGGGCATTGGGCTGGCAACTCAGCACTGTAAAAAACTCCACTGCCAATCATAAGCAGACAGATGATCCACTGTGGCGACCCCTAACTGGGAAAAGCTGAAAGAAGAAGAAGAAGAAGTGAGTGGTTGGGAATGTAAGGTTTTAAGGAAGTAGCAAGAGCTGGGCAGTTGGCAGGTTTAAAGATGAGCTTGTGGGCAATGGTGAGTTGTAGGTAACTGAGGAAGATGGGTAGGCCAAGCCAGTTGAGGGTGAAGAGGGAGTGGCAGTGGTGGGATGAGGTTTTTGAATTGGTTGAAAATTTGGAGATCTTGTGGTAGCAGGATTCAAGTTTAGACTGAAGGCCAAGATAGAGATTGGTGAAAAGAGGGGCACCATACATAAAGCAGGGGAGTAGGAAGGTGGATGCAAGAGTTTGACAGGTAGAGGGGCTTAGGAAGTGGTTGTGCCTGGAGAGGAGACCTAACTTTTGATGGATTTACTTGATTGTGGAGTGGATGTGGGTGTCACATTTTAGTTCTTCATCAATAATGATGCCAAGAAGCTTGGTGTTGGGAACAATTTCAAGGAGGGTGTTGCTTTGGCTCTGTATGGTGAATGTGGATTTGTCAATGGAGTATTTGGTAGGGGAAAAAACATTAGTTTGGTTTTATTTGCATTTAGAGCCAGATGGTTAGACTGCATCCAGGTTTCTGTTTTGGAGAAGGCTAGTTGCATTTTTGCTAGGAGCTTGGAGGGGGAGAAGGCTGAGCAGATAATTGTTGAGTCATCTGCATACTGGATGATAGATGAGTCTGGGATGGATTGGCGAAAGTTGTTAATGAATAGGTTGAAGAGAAGAGGGCCAAGAACAAAATCTTGTGGGACACCTGTGGGTGTAGGAAGGAAGAGGGACGTTGACGTTTTCCATTGGATAGCTTGTAGGTGGTTGGACAAGTAGCTGGAAAACTAGACAATGGTGGTGGTAGAGAGGTGTAGGGTGGAGAGTTGGGATATAAGTAGGGTATGTGAGTGGTGTCAAAGGCCTATGACAGATCTAGGAATAGTGTGGATACGAACTCGCCTGAGGTTTATGGTTTCAAGAAAGGAAAGAGGGCAGTCATAGTGCTGTGGCCAGGGCAGAAGCCATGCTGAGTAGGGGAGAAGAGATTGTTTAGTGTTAGGTGTGCCATGAGTTGTGCTTGTATTGTTTTCTCTAGTATTTTAGAAAGAGGGGAAAGGATGGTAATAGGCCTGAAGTTGGTGGCATCAGTATTTTTGCCACCTTTGTGGAGGGGATGATGTAAGCATGGCACCAGATAGAAGATATGTATGATTCTTGTATGGATCTATTTAAAAGCATAGAGATGGGATAAGCAATGCTGTCTGCAGATTGTTTGAGGAAGGTGGGTGGAAGTTTGTTGAGTGCATTGCAACAGGATTTGAGTTTGAGGAGAAGTATTTTTATAGTGCTTGTGGGGATGGGCTTGAGGCAGAAGGATGTGGAGGAAGGTTGATGATTGGGGTGGTGGTTGGGGCAGGAGGGGGTGGTGGTGGAGGAGGGCAGTGGGAAGGAGGCTAATAGTTTAGCTATGCAGTCTATGAAGAATGAGTTGAACTGGCTGGCTGTTTTAAGGTTGGAGAGGTTGGGGTCTGGGCAGGGATTTTCTTTGTTGCCAGGATGCAGCATGGATGAGATGAAGTCCCAGAATTTTTTGGGATTTCTTGAGTGCATGGACTGGAGTTTGGAGTAGTGGGCTTTGCGGTCTTTAATGATTAGTTTTTTTTGCGGAGTTTCATAGTTGCTTATACTCTAGGATGCTGCTAGGGTTTTTATGTTTTTGATATTTTTTCCATTTTTTGTCCCTTTGGTGCAAGGCTAGTTTAGTATATTTTAATAACCCTGGGCAGGGATTGGTTTTGAAGCATTTGGTTTTGGGGGGGGGGGGGGGCTTGCTGATTGAGAAGGGTTAGGAATGAGTGGTTAAAGTAGGAAACGGCATCATCTAGAGGAAGGGTTTTTAGAGGGGACCAGTCAGTATGCTTTAAACATTCGGAGAAAGTTAGTGGGTTGAAAGAGGAGAGGTTGTGGGTTTGGATGTAGTGGTGCTGTTTATGCAGTGGAGATGGGAGACTGTCGGTGAAGGCTGGCAGGTGATTGCTGAGAGTATCAGGTAATGTTCCGCCTTTGGTGAGAAGGTTTGGGTGAGTTGTTAGGATCCAGTCAATGATGGTAACAGGGGTACCATCCTTATTTGGTCTGGTTGGAAATTATATTAGTTGGAAGAAGTTGTACAGGTTGATTGTGTGAGACATGGCTTCAGAGTTAATAGTATTCCAGTTGATGTTGGTATCACCGAGTATTTAGGTTTCATTTTTTTATACTGGAGGAGAATCAGGACAGGGTGTTCTCAAGAGTTTTGATATTATCACCAGGGGGAATACAGAGGGCAGCGATACATATGGACTTGTGGTTGTTTATTTTTAGTAAACCTATTATAATTTCTGCATTGGCAAAGGTTGGTATTTTACTGGAGTAGGGAGTTATGATATGGGAGGTGGGGTAGATTATTGCTACTCCACCTCCTTTTCTGTGGGCTCTGTTGCTGCGAATGATTTGGAAACCTGGTGGTAGGATTTGCTATCTTTTATACAGGTTTTCAGCCAGGTTCAGAAACAGTGGTAATGTCGGGGTGGTTATGGGAGAACCAGACATGGAGGTTAGGGATTTTGTTTTTTAGGCTTTGTGCATTAAGTGTTGTAAGACGAGTGAAATTTGAGTTTGTGGGTTGAGTGGAGGGTTTGGTGAGATTGATGTTAGAGATGGGTCTGGGGTTAGAGTGGATGTCACCAGCTAGTGAGAGAGAGATGTGGTGGAGTAGAAGAATGAGGCAGTGTGTTGGGCAAGAGTAGCTTGGGTTGTGTGAGAGTAGTGATTTTCTGGTACCAAATTTAAAAGGGGAGTACAGGGGGTTGGGAACAGTTTTGGTTTGAAGAAATAGATTGGGTTAGAGGTATAGAGTTCATGTGATATGGATGAGTAGGATGGGAAGTGATGTTGGTGGTAAGATGTAGTGGAGTGTGTGTGAGAGTTGTGACAAGGGTTGGGAAAAGTGTGAGATAGGTAAGAGAAGAGAGAAAGATTAGTAGGGAAAATTGGGTTATAGGGAGAGATGTTATGTAGAGCATTGTAGGAGGGGTGGATGTCTGAGATGATGTAGAGCTACAGGTGGGTGGGGTTTGACTTAGGTATGTTGTGATTGGAGAGGTGTTGGATGGGGAGGAGTCGGGATGTATAAAAGTACACATAGGGGGGCAAGGTAGGGGAGCGGAGTGAGTCCAAAGGAAGAACGGAGCAGGTTACACCTTTTGGGAGGAGCAGCAGTTGCCAAACAGAAAACAAACAGTGAGAAGTTTAGCAACTACAGAAAATGGGCAGCCTATCATTTTGGTTTGAATGTTACCTGTTTGTTTTTATTATTTATGGACCAGTGGGAAGCTGCAGTTCACTGAGAAGTAGAAAATAATGTAGTTATGCCAGGGGTTTTAGAAAGGGACATGCAGTAAGTTCACACTTCTGAGGGATGACTGTGGGACAGACAGAAACAGAGTGTAGTCAGGCAGAGGTTTTTAGTACTGAATGATGGTGCCACAGCTCAGGAGAGAAATAAGTAAACTCTCAAGAGGAACAGGGAGGGAATAGAAAGGAGTGACAGGGCTGGGAAACTTACAATAAGATTATGTTAAGAGACCGAGAGAAGGGGGGGTCTAAGATCCAGGGCTTGGAGGAAGCTGTGAGAAAACAGGTTTGATATGGCTAGAGGAAACTTACACTATAATTATATTAGGAGAACAAGAAAATGGGGGTGGGGGGTGGGGTTGGGGGCTATGGACCAGGACTTGGAGAAAGCTGTGAGAAGAGAAAAAGACTCAACCTGTTTTTCAGAATTATTTCAGAAAATTAAGGAATAATGTCTGACACTGTACTGAACTCATCCATAATAATATCATCTACTCTGACCCCCAAGCATATGGATGATATAAAAACAGACAGATTTAGTGCTAATTACACCCCTGTTACCCTCATTGTTGCCTCCACTATCCCTGAGAATTTAGTTTCTCCAGTAATCACCTTAGAACAAGCCTTAGAATCTCCATCAAAGGCTACAAACAATATTTCCATGGGATTGGACACTATACCAAGCTGTATGCACTGTCTGAACTTCTCCTTAACTGTTTGATCTCAGCCTGTTTACAGGGTTTGTTCTGATGTCTGGAGAACAGCCACTGTGACCCACCTACATGAGGGTCATCCCTCTATAGATCCATGTAATTATAGATTCTTTATTCTCACCAGCCGTATATGCAAGACAATATAACGTCTCTTAGCAGAACTCATTACCATGTAACGTCTCTTAGCAGAACTCATTACCATGTAACGTCTCTTAGCAGAACTCATTGTGCAGACATAGGTAACTTGACTGATATAGATTCCAATCATTTTGGTTTTGTGATAGGTAGATATTATCTTCTAAGCCTAGAGAAAATATTTGAAAATGTTATAGAGGCTCTGGACTGTGGTTATTCTGTGCACACTGCTTATCTTTACTTGTCTATGGCTTTCAACACTATGCCCATACTGGAAATATTGAAAATTTAATAAAATTTTATGTAAATCCTTATACTCTTGGCTGGACTACAAATTGGCTCTCCAGTAGATCCCAGTTTGTGAATGTTGTTATTTCCTTTTCTGAATTAAAAATTGTGTTTGGTGGATGTCATAGGGATCAGTGCAACACCCTCTTGAGTTTGGCATTCATTTTATACACATCCAAGCCAATATTTCAGAAATATGGTTAATTAAATTTGATGATGATTGCAGACTAGGCACTGTTATTTACTTGTCCACTTATACAAAACAGCTTCACCAAGGGCAGGAATATACACAAACATGGTGTATCTGTGACATCCTCCTCTCTGGGACAGTAATAAAGGAACCTGAATCCTCACCACTGACACTGGAGAGGGATGTTAATTTGGAACAAAAATGGATGCACTCAGTATTTCCAGATGCAGACCTCTCTGCATCAAGCGCAATTTCCCTTAAGCAAACAAAGGGAACACACTCAGCCCAGGTTCTGGGCTTCTCTCTCTGTCTCCCCATAGGTCCACAATAAGGCTCTCCACTGGCACAGCAGTGTTCAGTACCCAGTCTGTGAAACCAGTGCTTCCTGTCCATGCTCCATGTAGCTGACACACACACTCTATGAGAATTTATTTTCACACACGCACACACACACACACACACACACACACACACACACACACACACACACACACACACACACACACACACACACACACACCTGAAAAAGGCTGTCAAGCATTACCTACTCTACCAACTTTGCACAAACTATTAGGTAGATTCACTGCCACCAGTCAGTTACTACAAAGCTCTTAAAAGGGTATCCAGTTATGCAGAGTGAAGCTAATATTAATACCATTGTAATGTTGACCAAACAGCCAGGCTTTCAGGAGTGGCCAAAGTTATTACCAAATAAATATATGCAAATTCTCTCAAAGCTTAAATATTTTTATAAAAGGACCAGATACAATGAGAAGTTTAAATATATTTAATAATAACAATAATAAAATATTATAATACAATATTTTATTTTAATATATATATATATATATATATATATATATATATATATATATATATATATTATAATAAAAGAACATGAAAATAATAAATATTTAGGAAAATATTAAAAAATAACACAGCTGGAAAGATTCACAGAAAAACAATACTTAACTATTCTCACTATATTTTCCTGACTAATGTAAAGCATACTAGTCACTGGTCACTTATTAGTGCAAGGCAAGATGAAATGGGTGAGTGGTCTTTCTCCTTTATCAGGTTCCAAGAACAGACTGTTCAGTCTGACTTCATTCTCTTCTAATATTAAAACATTATTTCTTTACAGAATAACATCATATACTGATCATCTGACTTCTGGTTCCCACTTCCCATGAAACCCCCATTACTAGAAGCTGTCAACATTTAGCATACACACAGATAGATCTGCTGCTGCTCCTGGAAGTCAGAAAACCATTTCAAGCCATTATCCTGCCAGAGTAGCAATTAGCTCCCTAGTAGAGACAATAAAGAAAGCTTCCTAATACTTAGTTTCCCAGACATTTTGTTTTATGACTTAATTTAATTTCCTGTAGATAAATCAGCCCCTGCAAGTACGGCAACTGCACGGCTCCAAAAGACCTTATAGCAGTAAAAAATGTGAGCCAGCAGACTGTAGCATAAATTGTTGTATTTATTAGCTGAAAAGCATAAAAAGGAGACAAAACAGACATGTTTTGGCTGTAAAAATTCAAAACCTTCTTCAGTGCAGTAGAGACATATTCACTTCATCTCCTTTATACCAATGAATGACGCTTACAACTTGATTAATTAATTATCCAATTAAGCAAACCACTTAAAGATATTCATTAGGACCTGGTAAAAACAATGCCCCCACTTTGATAATCCATTTTTTCTCCTTGCTGTTTAATATTTGATGCCAACCTGATTTATTGGTTCTCTGTCCAATGATTTTGTCAATTACAGTAAAAATAAAATATGCATTTTTATGTAGCACCGTATGTTTATATAGAGCATTTGTAAGTTTCTTGTGCCTGATGTCATGCAGATGTTCAGATATTCTGAACCATATCAGATATCCCAATAAATCAATAGCACCACGATTATAAAATATGTGGAAAGACTAAGGGCAATATTAGCCCTGGCTGAAAAATACTTTTAAAAAATAAGCTTTGCTGAGCCCATAGTCACTATATTCAAAAGGCATGAATAGTAACAGTCTTTGCTGTGCATCAGTAATGGTTGTCAAACAAACAACCCAACCATGGATCAAGAAAGGTTATTAATAATAATCATAAAGCCAACATCCAAATGTAGAATAAGTATTAATAATCCAATGAAATAAACTCCACCAATATGAATGTACTCTCTGCCAACTATATAGGGTCCTCAGAATGCCTTCTTTAAGGGAAAAATCCTTGTTATATAAGATATTTGTTCACAGAACAAGTTCCAAAATGGGTCAAAATTCAATTATAATGAATGTGGATTGGTTTACATAAGGGACAAAAAATATATATATTTTGGATATAGATTCACATAAGGGACAAAAAATATATATATTTTGGATATAGATTCACAGGTCCCCACTTTAGGATGAAAAAGATTGGGATACAAGGTATAAATCCTTATGTAGGTTCACTATTACCCAGTTCAGGAAGCCAGTAGCTCAAAGACAAAAATATATATATGTATGAATCGTGGATATTAACAAAATTATATTGTATAATAAACAGTAACCTGCTATAGCCTTGTTCATGTATTCATACCATAGAAATTGTTCCTGCACTGTTTAAACTGTTTGACTTGCATTTATCTAAGCTGAAGAATGCTCACTACCTATGCACTGTTGTAAATTCAAAATTGAACAGTAATGGCTAATACTGTCAACAATAAGGTGATTTAGTTCAATAACATCAAATGTAGTTATTATACCATGCATCAAAATTCAAAAAATTAACAGATTGTTGATAAGAATATTTTGCTTGCTTAGCCCTTAATAATTCGTGAATTAGAAACACAATTGTCTACCAAGAGTTCAAAAATAGATATTATGTTTACCCCTGGCTGTGTTTAGTTGAAAGCTGTGCTCATTTGCTAAATGCCCATAAACAAATATATAAATAGTCAAACAATATCCATTTTGTGGCCTCAAGAACAAAGTTATGTGGTTTTCTAATCTGAATAGAAAACAAAAATATGTATTTACAAAGTTCTTATATTAATTTGTCCATGAGATGTGTTATATATTGTCCACAGTTGAAAAATGAATTAAATCCAAATGAGACAAAAGGGCAACCATCCGACCTTGATATATAATCGCCTTCAACCAAGCAAATTCCCCAATCTCCTTCTGTACTCAAAATCGAACTGCAGTAAAGTTAAAAAAAAATATAAAGAGCTTGCGACCCTGTATCTTTACTTGTTGCTCTGTATATCCAAAAAACATGAAGAAACACTTTCCATTCAGATTTATAGAGTAGTTCCAGTATCATGTATGAACCAAAACTATGCCAAGACTTGTACAAATGGCATGACTAAGCAACTACAGATTGTAAAATGGTGCCCATTTGCACTTGGTATATACTCGTCTTCATGTATTACATTTAGTTTCAGCTAAACATATTCCCCAGTGTCCTTCTGTCCTCAGAAAATGAACTGCAATAAAGTTCAGCAAATGTAATGAACTTATGACCCTGTATCTTTACTTGTTCCTCTATATATCCTGAAAATATGAGAAAACGCATTCAGTGTGATATATGTGCCAAAATCATACCAAGTCCTGTACACACACCATGAGTAAGCAGTCACAGATTATCAATGGCGCCCAATACCAGGCGAAAAAGTGGAATTGGTATAAAGTCTCTTATTAAAGATGACAAAAAATAGTTAAACTAAATTCCAGATATAAACGACCCACCTTGCATAAACTTTTAGGAGTAGCCGCAAGCCTGTATGGTTTCAAATGCTCGTAGTTCAGGCGCTCAATATCGTTAGTAACAGACCCTTAAGTATTCTCAGTTCTGATATAATTAACCACTTTTTCAGTTATAGTTTTATAGTTGTTTAAGCAATGTAAAACATGCCCCAAACTAACAAAAACTTTAGCAGAAAAAGTAACCAAGTTGCTGCATATCCAAACACACTTGAACTGCTGTTAAGCTCTGTCCAAAATAAATACGCGGGTACAGCTTTGACCCGTTTTTGTAGAAATGATTATTTCAGATGGCCAAGGTGATCCTGGGGAAGTTCATAAATAAAGTGGGTATTTCCACATCCTAAAAGTTGTAGAGTTGCAAAGTCTCTTATGTTGTTCAGAAAATCCATTTTAGCCCTGATGTATAAACTGCTCAAAACAATTTAGAAATGTGATTAAAGACATATATCTTGTCAAACAGAAACCTTAGAAGAAATAGCATCCAAGTTACAAACTGCAGGGCATACCTGCAGGGCATACACCGACAGTTTTGAAGCTTCATCCACAAGTATAGCCTTAAAGAATCCTCTTCAGAAAAAAGTGTGCCTGATGCACAACATGCCACAGACCAACAGCAGAGAAAGGAAGGGAATCATCTGTAGATAAATCAACCCCTGCAAGTACAGCAACTGCATGGCTCCAAAAGACCTTATAGCAGTAATAAATGTGAGCCAGCAGACTGTAGCATAAATTGTTGTATTTATTAGCTGAAAAGCATAAAAAGGAGATAAAACAGACTGGTTTTGGCTGTAAAATCACAAAGCCTTCTTCAGTGCAGTAGAGACATATTCACTTCATCTCCCTTATATAGTTTACCAATGAATGAATGAAGCTAATAAATACAACAATTTATGCTACAGTCTGCTGACTCACATTTTTTATTACTAATTTAATTTCAGCTATTATTTCAAAGTTTGCTGTGATTGGATTGTAATTAACCTCTACTTTTCCAGTATCCCCTGTTAAACATATACATTTATTTCAGTTATAATATTACATGTACATTTCTTTTCTTCCCAGTGGGGCACACTGTTGATACATTTTAACATAACAGCTTTACAACTAAATTTTTTCAACACAAACATCTGTACAAATCAGTTTGACATACAAATCACATGTAATTCTTTAAAAAATTCCATTTAGCCTATGCTGGGATATTGTGCACATCCACTACCCCACATCTCCAAGCATACATGGTAGTACCTCCTATCATCACATCTCTCCCTGTTTAAAGACTCAAGTTAGTTTTTCAAATGCCCCATGAGAAATGTTGTTGAAGAGGAATTAACCTATCTGGGAATACATGATCCCATACTCTGTCTTGAGAATCCATCTGCCTTGGCATTGCTGACCTCACTACAGTGCTGCACTGTCATATCATATGCCTGCAATCCTAGGCTCCCCGTTAGTAACTTGGTATTTTGCTGGCTGGCTTGCTGGAGCCATAGGTCCCCTCAGACTCCTCCTCCTGCCTCCTATTGCAAATAGCACCAGGCCCTCCCTATCATGGTAAGGTTTTGTCATTTTAACATGATAAAATTTGTGCCCCTGCCTTCTGCCTAGCAGTTCTAGCATGCAGTAGTTATCATCACTGACCTTCCTTAACACTTTGAAGGGTCCCTCCCAAGCTGCCTGCAGCTTATTGTGTCTGACAGGAATGTGAACCATCACCTGTTGCCCTACACATACTCCCTGGCTTGAGCATTCCTGTCGTACTAGACTTTTTCTGCTGTTGGGCTCCTGCCAGGTTCTCCTGGGCCAAGCCCATGAGCTCCCTAAGCCTTGTCCACAGGTTTAGGACATATGCCACAACAGACTCCTGGTGGGATTCGCACTCACCATCCCACTTATAACAAATCAAATCTAAAGGCCCCTCACTCTATATCTATCCAGCAACTCAAAGGGTGAAAAATATGTGGATTCTTGGAGTACCACTCTGTATGCAAACAGCAGATGGAGTAAATATTTGTCCTACTCTCTTTCAAACTGGTCTCCAAATGTCTGCAGCATTTAGTGTAGAGTTTAACCTCTGCAGAAACCATTAGTCTGAAGATGGTAGGGGGTTCTCTTTAGATGCTTCACCCCACATCACTTCCACAGACAACCCAGAAGGTCTGACATGAAACTGGCACCTCTGTCAGTCAGTATTTCTCTCAAGAAACCTACTTTGATGAAAATCTCTAAGAAAGCATTTGCCATCTTCTCTGCCTCAATAGATGACAGAGCCACTGCCTCAGGGTATCTAGTAGCAAATTCCACTAACACCAGGATATATTTCTTCCATGTGTAACTTGGGGTACTCAGAGGCCCCACATTATTCATAGCTACCTTCTGAAATGGCTCCTCAGTCACAGGCAAAGGCATGAAAGGAGCTTTGACCTTGTCTCCTGCCTTGCCTACTCACAGGTCCTGCAGTACCTTGTTACATCCCTTGGAATCCCAGGCCAATAAATGTTCTGCATAATATGTCTTTTGGTATGCTTTATGCCCATTTGACCTGTAAAAGGAATATCATGGGCTATGGCTAGAATTGCCAGATGGTATCCTCTAGGCACTACCAACTTTTGCATCACCTCACCCTCTATCCCTCCCTCAGGGTCAACTGTCTGTACAGTAATCCTTTGTTCTAGTATACAGATTCCCCTTTCCTTGAAAATCAGGTGCCTCCTTAGCTACCTCCCTCAAGCCTTGTAATGTAGGGTCTGAGAGCTGAGCCTGTATCAGGTCTACTTTTGTGACATTTCCCAGCTTCCACAGTAAGTCTGGAATCATCTCACAGTGATGCTTCATTGTCAGCCTCAGTACTACCACTCATCTCTGCCCTTGCAGCCACTCTGTCCAAGGGAACATCAGTACCTACCACCAGCTGTGGCTCACCTTCAGGATCACTGATATAGGGGAGTTCCCTCCATACAATAGCCAAACTGCCAGCCCTGGCTTCAGTTATGGTGTCAGTTTGGGTCTTCCCTAGGCTGCCAGACCCACATGGCTGTCTCCAAGCCTGACTGCATGTAACTGCTTGCACACACGATACTGCATTATCAAAATCATTCCCTATCAGGACTTCTACAGGGATATCCTCAAACACACCTACTTGCTTGCCTCCTTTTCCATGCCCACAGTCAAGGTGAACCCTGGCCAAAGATATTTGGAATGGGGTTCCTTCTAAAGCTCTGACTGGAGTGGACTGACAAAGCAAGTACTGCTCCTGTTTAACCACAGCAGGCTTCACAATGGTTATGTCAAAGCCTGTGTTTCTCTTATCAGTGGCCTGTTTTCCATTCACTAAGATAGGATATAACCTCTTGTGATAGTCTGGTGCCCTGTTGTCTCCAGACAAATTACCACTGGCATACTGTTATTCCCACTTGCTGGCTCCCTTACATTTTGTTCCCACCTTGCCTCTGTTGGCATCTATATGCTACATGGACCCATGGGTTACATTTAAAACATTTAACCCTTGATCCTGATGATGTACTTGAACTAATGGCTTCCCCTGATACTGGTGAACTTTGTTGGGGTGGTTTAGGCTGCCCACCATGCGTTCCTTTATATCCATGTGCAGCACTGTGTATCCCCTTCCTGTACAGTGATGCCCTGCTTGCTAAGTAGAGATCGCCTTTCTCCCATAGCTCTTCTGCACAGTTACATTCTCGGGCTGCCAACCAGATTCTCATGATCTTAGGCAAAGTGCTAAGGGCTTGTTCCCTCACCAAATGATCTGCCAGCCCTTCAAAAGTCATGATCTGATACCCTCTCACCAACCTATGAAAAAAAGTGCTTAACTCAGCAATATAATCACCACATTTTCATCTGCCTTGCATCTATGCTCACAAAACTGTTTTCTGTAAGCTTCAGGTGTTAACTTAGAGCATTCAACTGAACTTTTTCTTTACTTTTTCATAGTTTACATAATCAATATCAGACAATTTAGAAACAGCAGTGACAGCTTTACCATGGAATAAGGGGGTCAGGAACCCTACTCAGAGCCCTTGGTCAACATTATGCTGTTCACATACTCTTTCAAATATATGAATAAAACTATCAAAATTATCACACTCTGTAAACTGGGGAAGAAATTTACTGACATTAATTGCTTCTAGGGTTAGGCTAGTCTCTTACCCATTGCCTTCATGACCCTGGTGAAGAGTCAGCATCTCTCTCACAATGCTTCTCATTTTCTTCTGCATCCAAATGCCACATTGTCTCATTTTCTTCACTCTCCCTTCTGATTCTAATTCCAAATTTGTGGCCTCCAGTTCAAGTGTCTTTAAGTCATTCACTCTAATGGAGCTCAGGAAGTTTGCAATGTAACTTCTAACAGGTGGTGCCTAAGCCTTTTGACAGAATCAAATTATATCCTCACATTTAAAACAAATGTTCATATCTCTGGAACCATAGGGATTATGAAAGAAGTACAAATGCCAAACTCTTTGGTACAAACTATTTTATAGTGGTAGTACTCTTTAGGTTCTAGGTCTTAAACTGAATTGTATAAGCTACAGTGAACACAATAACCATTACATTTGCAATATTTTGTAAACAACATAACAGTATCTCAGCAACCATTCAAGTTACAAACATAATGTTAGCAGCATTTTATTCATCTTTCACATGAGGCTAAGGAGTTCTGTTTGCTAGTTGGTTGTTGAGATATTTAGAAAAATTTTAAAATTTTACCTATGTAAATTAATATCATAAAAACAACTGTTAATATGTTTACCTGCACTAGACAAAGGTAAGATATTAATGAAGTTGAATTTGATATTGTGTAAGCTTCAGATTAAATCTTTTAAAATGTTGTACATAGCATGGTTTTGGAATTATTGATGCAAATATGAGAAAGCACTATTTGACACATAGTGGCATCAGTAGGAGTTAAGTGCAGATGCACCTGGAGGCATCAATTGGATGTAATGAGTTAACTCTAGAGGAATTTTAAGTTCTCTCGGGAAAAATTGAGCTGTCCTGTTTCTGAGCGCTGCAAATTCCCATCACCAGACAGGTTATACTCCTGGATGCTGATCTGAGCTGTGACTAAGGCTGAAAAAATGTCCTGTTTAGTCAGGCTGGCATGCACCAGTCCTTTGGCTTCACACACACCTTGGCCAACTGGTTCTTTGTCAGCTTGCCATAATCTTCTGCTGAAATCTTTGTCTGCATGCCCTGACTAAACTAAACTAAAAACAATAAATAAATAAAAATGTTGTGATATGAAACTGGTTTACCATGTGACTGCTGAGAGAATGCACACCTTTACTGACAACTGCTTACAGGCTACAGAAGTTCAATATTCACACCACTGCTCACCAATATCGGATGTCCTCCTCTGTGGGACTGTAATCAAAGAGCCTGAATTCTAACCACTGACACTGGAGAGGAATGTTCACTTGGAACAAAAATGGATACGCTCAGTATTTCTAGATGCAGACCTCTCTGCATCAAGCACAATTTCCCTTAAGCACTCACAGGAAACACACTCAGCCTGAGGTCTGGGTTTCTCACTCTATCTTCCCAAGGTCCTCAGTAAGGGTCTCCACTGGCACAGCTGTGTTCCGTACCCTCTCTTTGAAACCGGTGCTTCATGTCCCTACTTCAAGTAGCTGACACACACATTCTTTGAGATTTCATTTTAACACACACACACACACACACACACACACACACACACACACACACACACACACACACACACACACACACACACACACGCACACACACACACACACACACACACACACACACACACACACACCTGGGAAAGGCTGGCACAGATTACCTGCTCTAAAAACATTGCCCAGATTATAAGGCAGATTAACTGCCACCAGTCAGTTACTATAAGGCTCTTACAATGGTATCAAATTATACTGAGTGATGTTAATATTAATACAAATGGTAATATTGATCAAACAGCCAGGCTTTCAGGAGTGGCCACCATTATCACCAAATAAATATATGCAAATACTCTCAAAGCTTCAATATTTTTCTAAAAGGACCAGTCATAATGAGAAGTTTAAATATATTTAATAATAATAATAATAATAATAATAATAATAATAATAATAATAATAATAATACAAGAACATGAAAATGCAAAATATATATTTACAGTAAACACCAGAGTTTCAGAAATAGGAAATATTAAAAAATAGCACTGCTGGAAAGATTCAGAGAGTTACAGAAAAACAATACATTACAATTCTCACTATATTTTCCTGACTAATCTAAAGAGTACTAGTCCCTGGCCACTTACTAGCACAAAGCAAGATGAAGTGGCTGAGTGGTCCTCCTCCTTTGTCAGGTTCCACGAGCAGACTGCTCAGCCTGACTTCAGTTTCCTCTAATATTAAAACATTATTTCTGTACAGAATGACATGCATCTGATTTCTGGTTCCCATGCAACCCACATTGCTAGAAGCTGTTAGGATTTAACATATATGTGTTACCATATCCACAGATAGGGCTTTGCTCAGATGTACTGCTGCTCCAGGAAGTCATAAAACCAAGTCAAACTTCTAACCTCCCAGAGTAGCAATTATCTCCCTGCTAGAGACAATAAATAAGGTTTCAACCAGAACTGTAAGATACAATCTTTATGGCCTAATTTAATTTCAGGTATTTTTTCAAAGTTTGCTGCAGCTAGATTGTGATTAACCTCTTCTCTTCCAGTATTCTCTGTTAAAACATGTACATTTAATTCAGTTACAATAATAGAAGTTAATTTATTTTCTTTCCAGCAGGGCACACTGCTGATTTATTTTAAAAGAGGCAGAGTTCGACTCAAGCATCTATACAAATCAGTTTGCTATACAAAGTTCAGCTAGCTTATGCTGGCATCACTTGAATAGTTGCATAGAAATGTCAGTTCCATCGGTCCTAAAGATAATGGCAAAGTCAAGAATGAGCCTTCCTGGTAAAACTCCTGCATTAATAAACTGTAAAATCAATGAAGTGAAATTGTGTACAGCTGTAAGAAATCCTCATCTCCCTAACTCAAACTGAAACTGAAACATGCCAGCAAATGACTTAGAAAATATTTTTAGAAAATGTAAAGCAGAGTATGAACTTAAGGTTTCCACACATTCCAATGGAAACAATTAATCTTTTTTAGTTATTTTAGAAAATTAATGAATAATGTCCGACACTGTACTGAACTCATCCATAATAATATAATTCACTCTGACCCCAAGCATACGGCTAATATATTAACAGGTAGAGTTAGTGTTAAGTATACCCTTGTTACCCACATTGCTGCCTCCACTATCTCTGGGAATTAATTTCCCCAGTGATCACTCTGGAACAAGTCTTAGAATCCTCATCAAAGGCTAAAAACAATACTTCCATGGATCAGAAAATATATCAGACAGTATGCACTGTCTGAGCCTCTCCTTAAACTTTTCAACTTTAGTCTATTTACAGGGTTTGTTCCTGATGCCTGGAGAATAGCCACTGCAGCCCCCACCTACACAAAGGTCATCCCTCTAAGGACTCAGGTAATTATAAGTCCTTCATTCCACCAGCCGTATATGCAAAAACATGTAATGTATCTTAGCAGAACTCATTATTCAGACATAGATAACTTAACTGATCAAGATTCCAATCAGTTTGGTTTTGTGATAAGCAGGTATCATCTTCTGAGCCTAGTGAAAATATTTGAAAATGTTATAGAGGCTCTGGACTGTGGTTATTCTGTGCACACTGCTTATCTTTACCTGTCCAAGGCTTTCAACACTATGCCCATACTGGTATTATTGAAAATTTAATAAAACTTTATCTAAATCCCTATACTTTCTGCTGTACTACAAATTGGCTGTCCATTAGCTCCCAGGTTGTGAAAGTTGCTATTTCCTTTCCTGAACTGAAAAATGTATTTAGTGGGATCCCACATGGATCAGTGCAAGGCTATCTCAAGTTTGGCATTCATTTTACTTACATCCAAACCAATGTCTCAGAAGTATGGTTAACTAAATTTTCTAATGATTGCAAACTGGGCACTGTCATCTACTTGTCCAATGATACAAAACAGCTTCACAAAGGGCCAGAATATACACATACATGGTGCATCAAAAACAGTCTCAAACTAAATGAAAAAAAAAGTGCAGCATAGTAACATTTGGCAGAAAGTTGCTCCCACTTTAGGTGTTATCAGTGGTGCACCTCTTTAGCAGATATGGTCATAAGAGACTTAGATACTTAAGTGGATAACTTTCTCTCTCTCTCTCTCATTCCATTATCCTCTATAGTCAGGGATCCTTCTGTTTGGCCCGGTTAATTTCTTAGGGAATATCTTTAAGATCCAAATAAGCTATCCTGCCACTGTACTCTTCCCTTATCAGACCCATCATTGAATACAGTATTCTCTTTGGTATGTACAAATCCAAACATATCACTCAATTGGAAAGGTCCCAAACATTTCTAACCCAGAAAATTAAAGGTCTTTAATCTTTCAACTACCCCAGCAGGTTAGCACAAATCTTCTTATACTCAGTAGCCTACAGGTGGCTGTGAGGTGACCTGTGACTTACTTTGTGAGTGATAACATACCCAGTCCTGTTTGGCCTGTATTTCTTTCCTAAGCTAATTGCTCTACAAACACCCACAGTAGGGACATGTATCAACTCCAACAAATAGACAAGACTGGAGATATAGGTTCCTAACTTAACAAATTTCTATCCATTAAATATGTTACCACTACAAGTCAAACTAAGTAGTAATTTGGCTACATTTAAGACCAGTCTTGATGACTGGATGGGTGTACACAAATTTGCAACAGGGTTGTCATGTAATATCCAGTCAATTTGGGAGATGAGCACTATTAAGTGCTTAAAAAAAGGTCTGCATAAAGGTGTATATGGCTATATATATTATGGTCCCTGTGATCATATGCTTAGCATGTTCATATCTTCCTGCATGATAGGGCAGCATATGCAATTATTATACATACTAGATGCATCCTGATAAAGTCGATATGATGGATATTCCATTACATAGGCAACTCAAAACTCTAAACCTGTAAATGAATTTTTAAATGAAACAAAAATCCAGAGGTGGGACAACAACATTATCTAAGAAATTTAGAAATTTAGAATTAAGGTTTGGAGTTCTGGTTTGTATAGTATATCCAAGGCTGCAAATTAATATTACCACTATTGAGAAGAGATTATGCAAATCAGTGTGAAATGTTTTTCTTGCTATCAAGTTGTAGTGTCTTAAGATTAAAAACTAATTGCATGGGATTTGCAGGAACATTGCTCCCTAGATGGCCAATAGGACATGGTCATAGAAATATTTTTTTTTGGCAACATTCACATATAGTTTTTTCCAGAATGTCATCATTAGCAGTTCTGTTTATTACTGTAGCACAGTAGAAGCCAGGGTTGTCTGAGACTTTATCATAGAGTATTGTCTGATACAACAGTAGAGAAGGTTTTCCAGCAATTTTAGCACAGAAGACAATTGTGCTGTTTAGAACAGTAAGACAATGACCTGCTACTAAGTTTTGTCTTGCAGGCCCAGGTTTGTTTTACTTGCCTTTTGTCCAGCTGCCTGCTGTTTGACTGTGAATAAGTTATTTAACCGAACAAGCTTCACAGGCTACTCCTGAAAAGAATTTGTGCCTACTGGTTTAATCTGATTAGCTAATCAAACAGTAAAAATGGCAATATCCTGATATTAATAACACTGGATGTTTTCAAGTGATGAGTTGGTTTCTTATATATTGAGAGTTGTGGGAGCTAGGTCCGACTCTAAACTGGTTACACGTGGCATTCCCCAGGGCTCAGTCCTAGGACCCCTCCTGTTTTTGGCATATACTTCTCAGAGGTACAGGCAAGCACAGGAGGACTATGTCTGACGAAGTTCACAGATGACTGCAAACTAGGGGCTATAATTGACTCTCCGGCTGACACAGACATCCTCCAAAAGGGTCTCACTGAGACAGATACCTGGCCTTAAGCTAAATGCCAAAAGGTGCATAGTCATCTCCTTTGGAAAAAACAAAGTACCCACAAACTATCACATCGGTGGTAGTCCCCTAAATATGGAAAACGTAATAAGGGATCTGGGGACCCAAGTAGATAGTAATCTCTCCTTTGATAATCACATTGCCAAAGTGGCTAGAAAATCCTTCTATGTGGCCCACCTAATCATAAAAGAGTTCACATCCAGATCAAAAGAGGTCATTGTGCCCCTCTACTCATCGCTCATCAGACCCATCATAGAGTACAATGCCCCATTTGGGATGTAACTTACAAGACACCTGCAACAGCTGGAAAGACCACAGAAGTACCTCACCAAAGAGGATCACTGGCTTCAAACAGATGCCCTATGCAGCTTGATTGAAGAAACTCCAGCTGTACTTGGTTGCATACCACCTACCCAGAGGTGATCTCTGCCTGACATACAAGGCCATGTCCAACCCAGAATTGATGGACATGGTCCACCTAAAGAAAACCTTATCCCCTCCAGCCACACACTCTAGGGATCTAAACCTCACCACAACAATAAATAGGACATGCTGGAGGGTTAGATTCCTGTCCCAGAGACTTCCTGTGCTTTGGAACAAGATTCCAATCTACATTAGGCAGAGCTCCTTGCCAACACTCTTCAAGAGAAACCTTGACTAGTGGATGGGAAACAGAAAGTTTACCCCGGGGATCACTTCAGTGCTCTGCTGGACAGAGACACAGGGAACTAACCTAAGGGGCGGTGAAAGCCAATACATTCTGTCTAGGCTTATAAATGCCTTCAGGCAGATAGCCTAGTACCTACCTATGAACCTATGTACCTAAAAAAAAACACTGGATCTTTTGCACTTATATTAGTGCAGAAAAACTGGATCCATTTATGGAAATATTCATCTAATTTGAAATTAAAGTGTGGGATTATGTTTCATGAAAGATGGCTATGATGTGACTGATCCAAGTGGGCACTAATTACTATGGTATAGTGAATCGTCCTCAAATGAGTAATGAAAGAGCATTAGATAATTCAAGGGAAAAAAATTAACTTCTTTACCTAAAGACTAACAGCTTAATGTTTAACAGAGTTGGAATAAGTAATATTTATACTTGTCAAGTAAAAAGCTGTGACTGGAATAAAATCTATAGAGAAAGACATTTACTGTGTATGTTTATTTCAGTTTTATGATACATCAATTGCAAGTTATTAAGTCTTCGTTCAGTTAGCAAATTAATAGGTGCCATAGTGCTGACTACTGGATTGTAACTGAATCTTTTAATGCACTACAGAGTTCAAATAAGAGGCATTCCAAGTAGGTAACCATTTGAAATCCCAGGACCAGCTAGAATGAGTCCTGGAACATGAAGACTGAATGGCCACAAACTGTTCTTATATATACACTAAGCCCAAGATGGACATTTCCTGGAATATTTCCTCTTCTCTGCAGTATGGTGATCGCTGAGTTAGTATATCTAAGTTTTTTTGGGGGATGAGGGGGACAAGCCACCTACATCTGGAGGTGCAGGGTGGTTTGCCTCACTTCAAAAAATGAAATTTAAAGGAGATGAGCAATCTTCAAGATTCATGTTTTTCCTGGGTTTTCTGTCTTTTTTTTAGTTTATCACAATTGGCATTTTGAGTGCCAAAATTTCAGTATGGAGCCCAAAATGTGACGTGTCCTTTCCTAACGGTTACCATATACTGGAGCAGAAATTTTAAAATTAAGAATAAGAGATATAATCAGTATAAAACAACATAAATAATATACTAATGGAAGAAAGAAATAAAGCATTTAATGCTAGAGAAGAAAGACAGCACAGTTGTGTTCATTTCAGATATTGCATAGTCAAGTAATATTTATCAACAATGAATGTTCCACAGAGAAAATTAGAAAACTGCATTTTGTAAATGACCGGATTCAGCAAACAGCCATGCATGGCAGGGACCGTTCCTGTTCAGCATGGCAGTGAGCCATGCATATGTATGAAGGCGTGCTGCCATGCTGTAAAACGGACACAGTTCCATATATGAGTGCAGGGGGTAATACACATGCCTCCTGCACTCCAGAATTGCCAAAATGAGTGAGAATGCTTGTAACACCCCCAACTCATCAGGGTAAGAAATCTGGTCAAAGCCATGTTTGTTTGTGTCTTTTGGCTTTTCTCGGTTAGGGGTCGCCACAGCAGACCTCCGGTCCGCTAATGATTGGCAGTTGATTTTTACATGCTGGCTTGCCGGGCCTAATGTACAACCTTCAACGAAGGAATGCCCATTCACACATGTTGCCACACAGAAGACGCTCTAACTGAGAATCGAACGGGCAACGTCTAACTGTGAGGTGACAACGCTACCGCAGCACCACTACCGCAGTCTAATGGGACAATAATCCCTACAGAGCCAGAAGTTGATAGAATAACAGATTTAGCATAAGCACATAGTACACACCTCCCAACCCGTCAGAGTAAGGAATGTGGACAAAGCCATAAGGGGCAATTGCCCCCACAATGCAGAACGTTGATAGAGTAGCAAGTTCAGCATTAGCATGGATATTCTGAAACGTGCAAATAAAAAAATCACAACAAATACATTTTTTTACATGCAATAAAGTTTAAGTGTAGCTGGGCAGGTGTGCCCATTGCTTAGCTATGCTTAGCCCAGCTGAAACAGCAAGATAAGTTAAAAAGTAATAGACATCCAGTATAAGTGCAAGAGTCTAGTAGTTAGCGTGTACACCTTGCATGTAGTCATTCACAGTTCAAGCCTCACCTAAGCCATTTCCATTTTGTATGTGTAAACATTAAAATTTTAATTTTTTGCATATTTATGTAAGATGTAACTGATTTTTCTCAACCACAGTAGTGTATTAGGCCCAGATGTGAGGTGTCAGTGTAATAAAGTAGTGAAACCCCCATGTAAACACAAGTGCTCCATACAGTATAGTCACACAAGAATAAATTAATCACAACACATTGGGGGATGTCAGGGAAGGTAAATACATCTAATATTATGTAATGAATGATGAATCAATTCCATACAGGTGGTAGACCAATATAATAAAACAAAAGTAATTCTAAGTATTGCACAGCTATGTTGACCGGGTGTAAGCATTGTGTACATATGAATACTAAGCAATGGATAGCCCAGATAAGTGGATTTGCCCATTGGTAAGCAATGCTGAACCTGCACCTTTAAGCACTGCCAACTTTATCTAAGCAGGTTTCCCCGTAGCTTAGTTTAGCTCAGCATTTTCAAAACCATTCAATCATGGCAAAGGGTGGGAAATTGGCCATATTTAAACCCTGCAGGTGGGAATACAGCTCATAACTGGTTGTAGCTCTCCACTATAGGAAGTATGGCAGTAGTTGGAGAGGGCATGCGCTTCTGAGTACAGCACTGGGGCATACAGGAGTCCAAGGTCATGGTAGTACACCTGGTAAAAAAACATGATATGAGACTGCTGCAGGACCAGTACCAGGGCTCCCAATATAAAGCAAAAGCCTGGGAATGTCTCATCTGTGATCTCACCAGTGCCACTGGTATCCCTCGGAGTGGGGAGCAGATTCGGCACCACTATGCTGACTTTTTAAGTGGAGGAAGAGGGGGTTCTTGAAACAGTGGGTGCAAGAAGCAAGAAACAGGGGAGATGTCCCAGCAGTGTGTAAGTATTCATAGCAATAATTGCTTACCAAAGTCCAGCCTATGTATGTGATGGACAGGTATGCATAAATGTTTCTCTATTTTCATTACAGCTGCAGCTGAGTGGACTGTGAACCAGGAAGCCCATGCCAGCAGGTTGCAAAGTCTGTGTCACAATGCTGGTGAGTAACAATCCTGCTTGTAGTAGTCATACCAAATTAATGTAAAGGAGTAAAATGTCACCTGGCACTATAAAAAATGTGTATGATTTCTACTGAATAAACCAGACAATATGACAGTAATAGTCCCAGATAGGTCATATTTAAATAAAATGTATCTGCCTGGCAATAAAATTCTAAATCCTGGATTGGTTGTGTTTAATCTGGTATTGTATGGCCTCACATGTTGCATTCACCAAGATCTGGTATGTGAATAGTACTGCTGTGTCAACTGTTTCTCACACTGTGCTACATAAACAATATGTCTAGGAATGTCTGTATCAGAATGTAATTACAAGGTCAGATTGTACAACCAAGAGAGACTTAGACAGAAAACACGGAAAGAAAAGACTGCCCTTTCTAAATAGCTCACTCTGATGAAACGCAAATTGTTGCATTTTTAGCACACACAGCCATGGTTCGAATCCCGGGCATTGTAGTAAGTTGTATGCATAATCATACCTCTCAGCTGCACAGATTTCTGCAGAATGTCCAGATATTTGCCTCATATTTTTGGCCTGTTCTCTATTTTCTTGGGAAATCACTGAGATGATCTTAGGATTGTAGTCACTAAATAATGACATACATTTGAGTTTCAAACTTCAGATCCTACAGAAAATGTATATTAAAACAAATCCTGTTACTCCAGCAACCTTCTAAATGTTTATAAGAGCAATATTTAAAATATGTCCCTATTTGTACCCCCAGGTTGTAAAGCTTTGTACAGATTGTTTGCATTAAGAGGTTGAGAGGTATGTGCAGAATTATAACTAGGAATCTGGGAATATGTGTAGAAACAGTCAGGTAGTGTTAACGAACATTCCCTCCACAGGTCTACCAGGTAAGAGATGTAGAATGTAGCTATAAGACAGTTGAAGTATATACTGTGTACAAACATACCACTCCCAAACCAAGGCCGTAGGGTATTGTAATAATACCTGCAGAATAATGATTAGAGCAATGATCATTAAAGTTATGAGTACTGCAAGGCTATACAAGTTGTTAATTGACATCTTTCCCCCCACCACCATATCTGCAACAATAATCTAAACACACAAATCAATGTGCATGTTTTACACCAAACCTGCTGTCAGAACATATGTCCTATTGTTCAACAAATACTGAAACGTGTTTCAATTAATGTTCCATGTTGGAATACTATCATTGGTGGCCTGTTGCTATCAATGTAACCTGCATGCCATTGCAATGGCCACTGTGGTTCCATATATGCATGCGTTCTGTTTGCTATGCAACGGTTCCACAGCTGTTGTTTTGGGTTAATGGGAATATCCATGCATGCTGTTATAACAAATCCTGGATTGTGTTGACTATTACTAACCCACATATGTTCTAAAACTGTAACAACATAGCACATTTGGGAAGGCCAGTCCCAGCGGACCCACCTCTCCCACCTCATCTGGCCATAGCACTGGGCTCCAGCACATCTGGGACCCACCCTGGCACCTCTTTGTCCACTGGACCTGAACCACCTTCAGGTAGAACCACCTCAGGAGATGGGGCTCATTCCCCTGGGAGTGGTGTGGACAGGATCCTGTCACCCGAAGCCAGGTCCGGGGTTTGCTGCATAACAAGCTCTGAAGGGGGTTTGGAGATCTGCTACACAAGCTTGAGGGCCACGTGATGCAATTAGAGGGT